>NC_056522.1:245671293-245697686 GCF_019175285.1 Sceloporus undulatus | reverse complement strand
ATTATTATTATTATTATTATTATTATTATTATTATTATTATTATTATTATTACACAAAGCAGTGTATAAAGCTGATATCCCAAGCAGAAGTCTAAGGTGGAAGAAGGATGGAAGATGGGAATGTTAGTGGCTATTAATGAGAATAGCTATATATGACCCTCATTATTAGAGGCACTTTTCCTCCTGTGTAATTATTTCTGTTGTCTGGGAATTGAAAGATGCATTCACACTCATGTCTCGCTGCTAGGCTTGCCAGACTGTCTACATTGATTCAGTACTGGAAGTAGTACAAAGTATACATGACTTGCAAATGACCAACAACTCCCTTCAAAAATATCCTTTAAAAGTTGTGCAGAAACCATTAATAATTAAAAATGCTTCTTGATTTCTGACACAAATGGTACAATACTGGAGACTTCTGTTGTAAATCTATACCCTGTTGAATTACAGATCAAAACACACAGGGAACTCTAATTACAGTTTTGCTGACGCTGAAGTAATACATCTGATTTTGGAAAAGTCAGGCCAAGCTGTGGATAATACCATGGCAGCACTGAGACCACAGATTGCCACAACTCCCATATGTCAATGACTCAGTGAATAATGTGGAGGTCAAGGTAGCCTATTTAAATTTACCTTAACCTTTTCTTCTGTGGGACTGCAGGAGAAGAGTAATTGACTTAATTAAGCCTTAATCTTGGGAAATCTTGCTCTGTGGTTAGGTTTTACCAAAGTTTTTTTGAACATAAATGAGGTGAGAATTCCAAAATTAAGCCTCTGTAAGATATTAACATTGATTGCCTATTAATTGAAGGATTCACATGGGCACAAGTGGCCCAGCTCATTATTCAAGTAAGAACTGTGCCACCATCAGGTCATATTGTGTTCCTTTGTTTCCCAAAAAATCCATCTGGGAGAGTTTTCCCTTTTCTAATTAAGCACGCTATAATTATGGAATATTCTCAACCGGCTTCAGGGTTTTTAAATCTCAGGCTGTCAGTATAGGTGGACAGAAGCATGGCTATTTCAGCTCTTAGGTTTATGTCTATCTATCTGTGCATGCATGCCCACTGTCTGAAAGGTGTGTTTGTTAGTACAACACTTCAAGGCAGAGGAAAGGTGGCAACTTGAGAAGGGCAAAGAAATTCTAAAATCTGGGCCACGGATAAGGGAGAAACCTATTTAAATCACATTTGCATGTACACCTATCTAATTCACACTTCTCAAATGTATATACTGAATAAAACACATTAGATCAAGGGAAGTAATAGTATTATGTTATTTTGTTTTGGTCATACCCCCCTTTAATACTGTGTCCAGTTCTGGGCATTTCAAGAGGGATATTGACAAGCTAGATTGTGTCCAGAGGAAGGCAACCAAAATGCTGAAAGTTCTGGAAGCCATGCCCTATAAAGAGCAGCTTAGGGAGCTGGGTATGTTTAGCCTGGAGAAGAGAAGGTTAAGAGATGACATAATAGTCATGTTTAAATATTTGAAGGAAGTGCAGATGGATAAAACTTGTTTTCTGCAGCTCCAGAGAGTAGGGCCCAGAACAATGAATTCAAACTACAGGAAAAGAGATTCCATGCAAACATTAGGAAGAATTTCCTGATGTAAAGAACAGTTCAACAGTGAAATATGCTGCCTTGGAGAGTGGTGGAGTCTCCTTTGGGGTTTTTTAAACAGAGGCTGGAGGGCTATCTGTTGCCAGTTCTTTGATTGTGTATTCCTGCATGGCAGTGGATTGGACAAGATGGTTCTTTTGGTCTCTTCTATGAATCTATGAAAGCAGGATGTGGCTCAAATAGGAGTCTGAGGATGACACTGTTCATACATAAAGCAAAGACTGGGGGCCAACAGTACTGTGTGCACAATGAAGCTAGGGAGCTTACTACATGTGGTCCAAACATCATTAAAACATTCCAAAAATGTTGTGGAAGCACCAGAATGTGATCATCTCTGGCGCTTCTAAATATAATTGAGGCTTCCTGCTATGTTGCCATCATGGAATTGTTTGTGGGGAAGCCATTTTCTGAATAACGGGATATTCCGTTATTCAGAAAATAGCTCCTCCTGGCTTCCCTGTGAATGATTCCATAACGGGAACATAGCGGGAAGCCTCAATTACACTTTAGAAGCACCATGAATGAACACATTCCTGGCGCCTCCACAATGTTGCTGCAACATTTCCATGAAGTTTGGATGACGTTTCGCCCTGTGTGTGATAAGGTCCTAGTTTATGGGAAACAATATTTGTAGCTATATATTTATATTGGAATTTATGGCCCTTGAGTTCTATTCCAGCTCTATGATTGTATGACCTTTTCATATCCTTGTTTCTAAACCTTGTGTTCTCCAGCTCGAAAATACATTTACAAATATATATATATATATATATATATATATATATATATATATATTGCCAGAAAGAATAATAGAAATGTATAATAATAATAATAATAATAATAATAATAATAATAATAATAATTGCTTGCCAATGTTTTGTATATTAGGCAAAATTACACACTAACTGCAAATTATGTAACATATGAAAAATGCACACATAAATTTTCATTCATTTTGTATTTTTTTTTAAAAAAAATCACATTTGAAGGGCCACACACTCCTTATTTTTGTTTCCTGTCTCTTTTGTAACTATAAAGCATAGCAGGAAGAAAAATTGAACCAGAATGTTATGAACTGTGGCTTAAACAGTGTGTGGGGATATCCTTTCATTTTTGAAAAGGTTGCACTAAAATGTCCAGCAATTCTGCTGAGAGAGATACAAATTATTTTTTAATGGCTTAATGAACTAGTGGCCTCTAAGACTAAGTATACAGGCTTCACTCAATGAATTGAAATTGTAAATGAATCATGATTATGTCAGGCCAATTGTGCGTTTTCAGGTTTTCAGTCCAATTAAGATGGATTACTTTAATAATCTTTCAGTGCTCTGTTCAGAACAGCATTACAACCTATTCTTGAGTAGGTGTTTTAAGTAACAAGAATGGGAACGTTCAGTATTTTCCTCCAGTTTTGATTCTTGGCCTGAGTTTTTTGATACTTGGTCTTAATTTTGCAAGGGCAAAAACACAGATTTTGTCTGAAATGAGCACCAATAAACACTGAGCAAAAGCTTTCCACTTGTATGTGTACAGTGAGAAAGGCTGCAATAGATCTGCATGTGGACCTACACCTGGTTGAATCATATATCACCCTACCCCCAGACTTACCCTGCATGGCCATTCCACACTTGTAAAGGGCAGGCAGGATCAGAGAAATGTCTGTCTACATCTCTGTAGTCAGATATACAATAATTGCATAGCATTGAGATTTGCCGGATCTTCAGGAAGTCTCAGTACTGCTGTAATCATTTCATGTCTGAAGGAAGGGACATAGGCAGATGCATCTCCTATACTGTCCACTTTTCATGAGGCACAGAGTGGCTATGTGTGTGTGTGAGGGCCTCAGAGATTGACAGTAAATTGTGGGGAGCTTTGGCCATTCTGGAAGTAAACAACAACCTTTGTTGCTGTTGCTGTGTATCTTCAAGTTGTTTCTGACTTACAGTGACCCTAAGGTGGATCTGTCACAGGGTTATCTTGGGAGAGTCTGACTTAGAATCATAGAATCATAGAGTTGGAAGAGACCACAAGGGCCACCCAGTCCAACCTCCTGCCATCCAGGAAATCTCAATCAAAGCATCCCTGACAGATGGTCATCAAGCCTCTGCTTAAAGACCTCCGAGGAAGGAGACTCTACTACACTCCGAGGGAATGTGTTCCACTATCAAACTGCCCTTACTGTCAGGAAGTTCCTCCTAATGTTGAAGTGGAATCTCTTTTCCTGTAGCTTGCATCCATTGTCCTGGGTCCTGTTCTCTTGAGCAGCAGAAAACACACTTGCTGCCTCCTCAATGTGACATCCCTTCAAATATTTAAACAGGGCTATTATATCACCTCTTAACCTTCTTTTCTCTAGGCTAAACATCTCCAGCTCCTTAAGTTGTTCCTCGTAGGGCATGGTTTCCAGACCCTTCACCATTTTAGTTGTCCTCCTTTGGACACGCTCCAGTTTCTCAATGTCCTTTTTGAATTGTGGTGCCCAGAACTGGACACAATATTCCAGGTGGGGTCTGACCAAAGCAGAATAGAGTGGCACTATTACTTCCCTTGATCTAGACACTATACCTTTATTGATGCAGCCTAAAATTGCAATGGCTTATCCAAGATCACCCAGTGGGTTTCTGTAGCTGAGCAGGGGTTTGAAAGTGTAATGTACACTTTCGTATGTACATAAAGCAATAAGATAATCTGCCCATTGAATAATAGATAAGGTTTCTCTTTCCAAAACTGAATTGCAATATTTTTGTTACAGAAGGGGTGAGATCCAAGCATGCTGACCATCAGTTTCATTCCAAATCATAGAGTAAAGTTTAAAACTACAAATATGTCTACAAATATCAAAGATTCATCCTACCATCCATCTAGAAAAAAATCACTGGATATAAGGAAAATGTTTCTAAAAATGATCTTTTTTGCATTATAAGTCTGCATATGTTTCAACATTTGCCCATAAGAAAACATACCCTCAGTCTGAACAGTGGGGCTTCATTGCATAAAGTGTGTGCAAAATTAAGCTGGAAATAATTAAGTGAGAAAAAAGCACATGCACTTTTTGAAGTGGTCACTTGTGCTTCACAAAGAAAGAGGTGAAACATCTGAAAAAGAAGAGAAAAGAAGGTATCATATTTGTATAGATTATTTTATAGTATAGATAGAAATGGAGAAAATTATTGTAATTATTGTAATATAAATAGACTTTAATGTGATTTGTCTTTGGCTTCAGCTCTTGGTTTCCCTTCTTATAATCCTTGATAATTAAATCTCATTTTAGCAGATGAGATATTTTAGGGCCAGCAATCATATTTCATTGCAGAATTCACAAAGAACTAGACCTACAAGGTAGATATTTTATGACACTGTCACCTGATATGTTTCAAACAATTTCCCAATATTTCACCCACCCATCATGAACAGGCTATTTGCTTTAACAGACAGACAACAATTTAGAGAAAAACTGAACCAACCAATCTATTATATTTTGCCTTTGGGATAATTTTTGTCCCCATTCTTTAATGAATTTGGGACCAAAATGTCCCATTTCAACCATTGTGCGATTGAAATATAAAGCAAAGAAGCTGGTATCAGTACTTCAGTGGGAAACAAATCCTGCCACTGTTCATGGAAGGGAGAACAAAAAACACATGCTCACTCTATCCTGCCCAGAAAGGACCAAGTGGAAATACTGATGGGAGGTAGAGATGGAAGGAAGTGGACCAGACATCCACAATTTATTGTCACTGCTCTCTCTCCTCTTCCCCCCCCTCTTCCTCTCCCTCCCTCCCTCCCTCCCTCCCTCCCTCTCTCTCTCTCTATATATATATATATATCCCCCAAAAGAAAAGGAAAAAAAGGAGGGGGCCCCAAGGGGGGGGGGGGGGGGGGTCAGGTAAGGCTGCATTTACTTGTTTAACTTGTATGCAAAAAACATCAAATAAGGAGTAGTTTTTGTGCAGTTTTCAGTGTATGTGGCCATGTTCTAGAAGAGTTTCTTCCTGACGTTTCACCAGCATCTGTGGCTGGCATCTTCAGATGCTGGCAAACATCAGGAAAAAACTCTTCTAGAACATGGCCACATAGCCTGAAACCCCCACAAAAAACTATGGATGCCGGCCATGAAAGCCTTTGACTCCACATTGAAAATAAAGAATAGGTTTAGACTCAAAAGAAGGAGGAGTGAAGATAAGAGGAAGGAACATCAACTATCTAAAATATGCAGATAGCACATACTATTAGCAGAAAACAACAAAGACTTGGAAAAATTACTAAAGAAAGTTAAAGAAGAAAACACAAGGCAGGCCACAGATTTACATAAATTCAGCCTAGACAATGAAGAAATAGAAATGGCCATACCATTGATCCCCCATTGACCAGAATAGAGATTGCAGTCAAGAAATCAGAAGAAGATTAGGACTGGGAAGGGGAACTATGAGAGAAATAGACAAGATCTTAAAGTGGAAAGGTATAAAACAGAACACTTATGGAAGGATAGTCCAAGCCATTGTTTTCTCCGTCACCACGTATAGATGCAAGAGATGGACAGTGAAAAAAGCAAATAGAAAGAAAATCAACTCATTTGAGATGGGTTGGGGAAGAGTGCTGAAAATACCATGGGCATCCAGAAATTCAAGCAAATCGATACTAGGCCAGAGCTCTTCCTAGAGGCCAAGATGACCAAACTGAGGCTGTTCTACTCAGCTCTTTGTTCCAACATAAACTTCCAAACACTCTTCAAAGGCAGTCCTATATAGAAAATATTAAATTGATTCAAATGTAACCAAGGCATGTGTCATTGTGGCCAGATCAGGAACCTCTAGGAAAAGGTGCAGTTGGCTTATAAGCTTTAAATGTTCAAAAGTACTCCTAGTTTCTAGGCTCAGAGGTGAATAGAGGAGAACACCCAAGGTGAGAACCTGAGTCTTCAGGGGAAGAATAACCACTGCTTACAGAGTGCTTAGTTCACTATGAAGCAGTATAGAAATGTAAAGTGCTATTGCTGTCCAGGACAGACTGTATCCCTATTTCCTGATCTGCCTTTCGACTGATCAGAAACACCTCTGTTTTTTTCTGGATCTAGATTTTTCACCCAATTTCTGGCTATAAATATATTTTGGCCATGAGGAATCCTGAACCCCCCCCCCCTTCTCCAAATAAATTGCCATAACAGATCTATAACTCTTTGAATGATATATTGGATTTGGATGGGGAAATTTTCTTGCCGATGCAAACACTAATAACCTAGAAAGTTGTTCCTCTAGCAGTTCCCTTTCTAAATGAAGGGAATTGTCAGGTTATATAAGTGACCCAAGCAGCATACAGCACTGCTGTTTCTCATGCACTTTGAAATTGCCAGTTGAAAGAAATAAGTGGGTGAAGGGGGAGTGTGAAACAGATGAAGTTGTGAAAACGGTGAGAAAAAGTGGACCAGCACGCATGCTAGGAGGCAAAGCTGGAGAATGATGGACACATAATAGGCTTGCTGGCAAATGCTCATTTAGGATCCATTAGAGGAATAAATGCAATGTGGGATGGAGGCTGCAATTTGAGGAGCTCCCGAAGGGGTTGTGTCAGATGCAGCTACATTTCTGACGGGTTAAAATATATGAGCCACCCAGAGTTTGCTTTATCACTTGGGGTGTTTTTATTAAAATCTCCAGTTTTGTGCTTTCATACATTGCTGAAGGGGGAAATAGTATCTCAGAAATGATGCTTGTTTCTTCCCAGCCTGCAAAATAAAAAGCCCAGTGTTAGAACTTACCATATATACATGACTTTAAGTTGAGAAATTTATGCCAAAATCCTGGGTAGACTTATACACAGGGCAATACAGTAAAAGAGTAAACAAATGGGAGTAAAAGAGACTCACTGGAAGACAGTTGACCAGACAGAGTCATCTCCTGAAAGCTCTCCTTCCAGGCTCCACATTGGAGCTCTGCCCCAGTTGCTCCAAATGTTGCCTAGGGGTCTCTCCTGCCATTACCGCTTCTCCTTCTCCCAGGCAGGGCTTCTGTTTGAGAGCTCAGGGATGGCTAAACACCTAGATTGGAGGCAATTACTGGGATCTGGGATCTGGTTTAAAGCAGCCCCTTCTTCCTTTTCTCCTTGGTGGCCCCCTCCCCCCACCTTGGATGCCTCTCGGGATACGTCCAAGGTCAGGGAGCCAGAGCTAACCCTCCATTCTGTCCTTGGCTATGGGAGAAAGCTATCAGCAACATTTGGAGCAAATGGGGCAGGGCTCCCATGTGGAGCCTGGAAGGAGGGCTTTCAGGGGAGGACTCTGCCTGGTCAACCTTCCCTGGTCAGTCTCTTTTATTAATCTCCTTATGCCCCAATATTTTACCCTCGACTTATCCACAGGTCACATCAAATTCCCTGATTTTGCACCCCAAAATTGCCCTTGACTTATGAACAGGGTCAAATTATAGGCAGGTATATGCAGTAGGTTCCTTTTAAGGCAGCAAGCAGACTTAAAGATTGAGCTCTGTCTTTATGGCCACAAGTGACCCCTTAACTCAGTTGTACCTCCCAGAGATCCCTTCAGCAAGTAAGGATCAGTTGCCCCGTCCCACATATTTCCCACAGCGTTTTTTCAGAAGTCCTTTGTCAGGTGTCGGATGCTTTAACCGACCATTGCCTCTTCCAGCGTGCAGCTTTCAGCATAAGCTGAAAGCCACGTATGACATGCCCGCATATGGTGCAGGTGCACTGTACAATATTTGTGTGGCAACAGGTAGGATATGAAGGAAGGAGACAGAATAACTCCAACCTTCTCACATCAAAATATTACTACACAGCCAGGGTCTCCCTCACTCTTATTCTCTCTCTCTCTCAATGTCTCTACCAAAGAAATAACGTATCTATGTCGCTCTTATGCTCAAAAGTAATATGTTATAGGTGACATTTATAATGTATCATTTCTTGTTATGACCTGATCCCCATAAAACAAGGGCAGAGAAGTAAACCAAATCATCCAAGGGCTGTGCATCCATTCCAGCGCTGTAATGTGTTTGTTTCTGGAAAAAGAAGAAGAAGAAGAAGAAGAAGAAGAAGAAGAAGAAGAAGAAGCAGTAGCAGCAGCAAAATGCTCCCCTGTCTCCTCCATCTCCCTGCCTCCTGCTTCCCCTGCCTCTCAAATTGGGCTGTTTTAGGTTTAGAAGAATAAACCAGGACAACACCTTGTTTTTCTCATTTTAAAAAAGCCTCTCTCAGGTCTAAAACAGTCCTGATGCGGCAGAAACATTATAAAATGGCTCCCCATTCCCGGGTGTGTTGGTTTGTGAGATATTTAGCCTTCTCTGTCAGAAAACTCTGGTGCCACAACAACAAACCACAAACTTCAGGATTCTATGGGATGGAGCCATGACTCTAGAGGGCATATGGGACATTTTAAGTTTCTCCTTCTTTTGCCTCTCCAAAAGGATAGACAGAAATAACCTTGGCAGGGATGTGTGCTGCCTGAAGGCCATCCTTCCTCCATCCCCTGCTATAATAATTCCAGATTTAGGCTTCTTAATTGATTTTTGGATTAGAGATACAATTTGCTGTTGCAGAAACAGATGTCTTTACCATCACCATCACCATCACCACCATGCCACACCAGCACTTTAAGCAGTGAAGAAACTCTGCTCATGCATTCTGGTCTTATGTTCCCCTTATTAGGAACTGGATCTGGTAAGCGGGGACATATTTTCACTATACAAATTTAGTACTATGTTCCACATCCTATGGAATCTTGCAATTGGCAGTTAAGGGAGAAGCATTTAGAATTCTAGTACTTCACTGCAGTACAACCCCCAGGATTCCACAGAATGTTACCACGGGAATTGAAATAGAATATAGCACTATATATGTGTAGTGTGAATAGACTGCAAATGTGTCTGGCTGGTACTTGTTTCTGCTATGCCACAAAAAGGTGGTAATGTAAACAGCCTTGTAGAAGGTCGTATGTGGCGTTATGCCAGCCTCTTCATGTATGTGAAGACCATACTACAGAACTAGGGCCCCATTCAGACTCACCTATTTGCGCTGGATGGAACTGGGCAGAATTGGGTCCCCCCCCCTCCCAAATCTCTCCTGAAGCAAGTGCCCACTGTAAATTTACCTCAATCAGGGTAATTAAACCTTGAATGCCCTTGAAGCTCTTCCGGAGAGTTCACATTTGCAGGTACTGGTTTGAAATGAAGGTGCCTTTGCTGTCAATCAAACGGTTCCGCTTTCATCAGGTTGACATTTTCTACAGCCATTGGACAATCGGAAGTGTGCTTCCCCCTTCCTTTAAAAAAAACAAAACAACAGGCAGGAGTGTGTGCATATTTTGTCAAATTTAAAAACCTCCAGGTGTGTGTATGTGTTGTGTGTATTTGGGTCACTACAGATTATGGATCTTCCCCTTCCTTTGTTTTCAACCCCAAAATGCAGTCTAATGCAATCTCTGCATCCTCCCTCCTTGCCACCCCAGAATTCCTCATATAATAATAATAATAATAATAATAATAATAATTTCTTCACCCCAAATGGCATTGCTGCATCCTCTTGCTTTCCCTCAGCCTCCCCAGAATTCCTTACAGTCAGTAGCAAAAGCATTCTGTATCATTTTGCCCAATTGAAAGGGAAACATTTGTAACATTCACATTGTAGCATTCGCATATACAAATTAATTTAGAAAAAAAGCCTTTTGCAAAGTGAGGTGCCGTGCTTAGGAGCAAGGAAATGAAAGGGAAAGTAGCACAAGCAGACACACATTCTATCTATATATGTATCTACCTGTAGCAAAAAGCATGTGCATAGTTTGTCAATAATAATAATAATAATAATAATAATAATAATAATAAGAAATAAAAAGAAAGAGAAAGCTGCTTGCGAGAGTGGAGGCTTTCTCTGTTCCCTGCCCTCCCTCTGACCTGCCCTGAATTTCTTTTTTCGGCTCCATCCTCTTGCTCCCTTACCCCTGATTGCCCTTTGCATCCTTCCTCCTCCTGCTCTTGCTCTGTTACCCCTGATCGCCCTTTTGACCCTTCTTCTGGCTCCTTCCTCCTCCTCTGTCTCCTTCTCGGATAAAGGAGAGGGAATGTTCTGCCCTCTGCCCTCCCTTGCTCTAAATCCCTCCCCTGAACTTGCCCTGATCATGATCAGGGACAAGTTCATATTCGCCGAACCCAGTTTTTTAAAAAAGATACAGCTTTTACTCAGCTTTCAGAAGACGTGTGCTAAGGGGCATTTGCCCTGGAACAGGTGTACAAAACTCAGATTCACTTGTAGGAGATTCGGGGCGAATATGAAATTCACATACATAATTCGGTTCCTGATCCAGGGTAAAAGATAGTCTGAGTGGGCCCTGGAAGAATGTTGTTGAAGGACTGGAAGAGTCACCTCATTTGTGTATTTCTCCGAATAGTAGAGGATTTGCGATCAAACATCAGGGAGCTCTTGAGGATAGAAAATCATGGTTTGTTTTGAGGTGAGTGAGTGCTGCCACCATGTCCCAAGGAGAGGATGCCAATGAACAAGGAGATACTAACCACAAAGTTAATGGAGACCTTGGGATGTGAGATTATTCACATCCAAACTTTTGCTTGTATCTTTCCCCACAGAGTGATATAATGCAAAAAGGATGGAAAACATGAACCCACATTGGCTCACCTTTCCTCCTTCAAACCTCATAAATGCGAACACACACACAGAATACAGGAATCTCTCAGAAGATGTTTACATCCCCCTCATTTTCCTGACATCCCAAGGCTTTCTTCAATAGTTTTTCTTTAGATGAATAAATAATAACTCTGTAATAGGGAGTGCAGTCACAGCAAGTCTCACCAGTCTGCCTCCCCAAGCTCTCAATTGTACTTCACTTTCAAGGGAGAACCAGTATTTCAGCTAATCAGCCCTACCTCTTTGGCTGCCCTTGCCAAGGCAGGGACTGTTTGTTATACTGATGAGAACAAGTCTGCATTCTGTGACATTGCTGAGGGTGAAAGTGCATCCAGCATGGATCACACAATGGCTTCTGGCCTGTTGGTGCCAATTAGGACAGGACTGCATTTGTCAATGTTACTGCACTTTTCTAACATTCAAGAAAGAGAATGGAGAAATCTATGGCTCTCATTTACTTAGGCTGCAAAATAAACCACTACATGGTCCCTAAGAGATCAGGCTGAATCTCATGACTTTGGAAGAAGGAAGGTTCATTTTCCTTACAACATCACCTCCACCATCTTGTAAAAGTATCCTACATAAAAGATCTAGAGATACTTGGAGAACTACTATTCCCTCTTCAAAATGATACAGATTAATGAACTGGGTGACTAATAAAATTCAGATTAATGAACTTGATCTGTCACAGTCAAGGGCTACTAAATAACAACCATGTGTTTAAATAGTCTAATTAAAAAAAAAGCAAATTGCTGCTTAGATTGTTTAAATAAATTAGTCCCTTCCCCACTTTCAGGCTGTTCTAAAACCAAGATACACTTTTTTTCAAAATAGGAAATAAAATTATAGTCCATGCTGGTTTTGAAAAATGACCCTCTTGGCCTAAAACAGCTAAGGAATGGGAAAAGCAGGTAGGAAGAAAGATGGCAAATTTAAATAAACAAATTTCTGTTAAACAAATTGGAGCTACATGATATATTAAACAACATTCTCTTTCTAGGACTGGATTCTGACATCCTCCTTGTCCTCATCCCTAGAGAAATTAATGCTGTATAATACCATTTTATATATTGCTGTAGTACTAAGAAAGATAATTGTTTTTGTTGATGTTGAACCAACATTTCTCAGCTTTGACTGACTGTGATTGTTGGCTGCTAACAGTTGAACAACATCTGGAAATCCAAATGATTCTCATCCCTTCTTTAATATGCTGGACATATTTCATCTCAGTAATCCTTATAAATGTTCTGTAAAGTCATCTGATAGTTTTGTGCTTGTAAGGTGGGATCAGGGTGGAACACTTTACTGGAAGAGGTTTCTTAGTTTGTAACCTAGCCTGATAAAGTAGTACAATGACCTACAATGAACTGAAAGAACAGATGGGGGGGGGGGGGGGGTTGTGGTTGTGGGATTACATAGGGAACCCTTCCATTTTATTCCTTGCTGAAAACACTTCCTTGTCATTCATGGAAACAACATAAGAAAGGGCAGATGTCTAAATGTGTACTGATGTGGTGTAGAGCTCTTGCATGTAGGGATGGAAAGAATATTATAAAATAACGGAAAAATATTTTCAAATGCACAAAATTCTGACAATAATAATTCTGGACTGATGAGAATCAGTATGGGATTTTGCACAGGAAGCAGGTTTTTATGTTCAGAAAACAACATTTCCTACATAGAAAATAATATTTCTATGCAAGACTGTTATTTGCTGTTCAAAAAGCTGTTTCCTGTGTACTAAATCCTGAAAGTGGGGATTTGTTCTGTCTAATTTGCACAGATGTTTTGCCCAGAAAACAGCATTTTCTGCACAGGAAATGTACAGAAAAAGTGGTTTCCTTTACAGAAAATGCTATAATTGAGGATTTTATTATTTGCAAAATTTGCACATTGTTGATTTCTTTAAAAGACAGCATTTTATGCACATGAAACAGCTATTTCTGCACACAGAAATTTAATACTTTTTGCACTGAATTTTTTTTCTTACTGAGGATAAAATGCTGTTCACTGAGCAAGTTCAACCATATGTGGATTGTATGCAAAATAATTCCCATATTGTGAATAAACTTTAAAAACTGCATGGTTTTTAAAGGCCTTTTTACAGCGGGAAGAAAATTGCTAAAATCACTTGTTGATTCCTTTGAAAAGAAATGTATGGCTGAAGCAGATGGGCCAAAAGAAGTGGCCAGAATCCCCTCTGGCCCTGACCAGATGGTCTGTTCCTGACGTGGGCAGTTGCCATGGTCCCAATCAAACTGCTGGTAGGAGCGGATTTAATCTGCTCCTTTTGCCTGCAGTTTCAAGCTACCTTAGCTGGTCTCAGAGTGGCTTCTAGCCACTTTGGGGGCATGTGTCATATAAATGCCATGCCCTGAAGTGGCTGGAAGCTACTCTATTTGGCCTGTCGTAGTCAAGAATTACATTTGTAATACTATATCTATTTTTAAGGAATACCCGCAGGAGGTAATGGATGAGGAAAACTAAATCGAAACTGAATCCTCATCAGACAGAGATGTTTACTGCTGAATGTTCTAATCTGGGGATGGAGGTGTGTCAACCAGTTCTGGATGGGGTAACACTCCCCCTGAAAGACTGTGTTCACCGTCTAGGGATGTTTCTGGGTCAATTGCTCCAAATGTCAGCTCAGATTGATTTGAAGGATAAGAGTACTTGCTATCAGCTTCAGCTGATACACCAGCTGCGTACTTTCCTAGAGTTGGAAAACCTAAAGATGGTAGTACATGTGATGGAAACCTGAAGGCTGGACTTCTGCAATGTGCTTTACATTGGGTTATTTCTGTACCAAGTTTGGAAACTTCAGTTAGTGGAAAGATAACCAGCCTGATTGGTTACTGGTGCATCTAAGAAGTGATCTTTTTACACCTTTATTCAAATAACTCCACTGACTGCCAATTAGTTTCTGGTCAAGGTACAAAGTGTTGGTTGTTATCTTTAAATCCCTACACGGTTTGGCCCCAGGTTATCAGTGGGGTCATCATCTCCTTTATATTCTGCTCCATACATCCTACTCTTCGGGGGGACATTAATTCAGCCAGATAGGACTAGGCTAAGCTGGCAACTGTTAACCAGACAACTTTTTTTTCAGACACCCTCCAAATTGTGAAATAACCCACCGGAAGAGATTCAACAGCTGGTTATGCTGTCTGACTTTAAAACAACATTAAGGACCAATCTCTTCTAGTAGGCCTATCCAGATGGTTTTTAAATTATAAGTTTTTAAATTATAAATTGATTGGTTTTAATATGTATTATTGTTTTTGTTTCTGTTGTTATGTGCCTTCAAGTTGTTTCCTACTTATGGTGAACCTAAGGTGAGACTAACATAGGATTTTCTTGGCAAGTTTCTTCAGAGGAGTCCTTCATTGCCTTCCTCTGAGACAATAGGAGTGTGACTTGTCCAAGGTCACCCAGCGGGTTTCCATGGCTGAGCCGTGATTTGAACTTTGATCTCCCAGTGTCCTAGCCCAATACTCAGCCCATTACACCACAGTGGCCCCTCCTGATTGATATTTATGATTTTTATGATTATGATTCTTAACTGATGTTAATGCTCTTTTAATTGATTCTATATTTTTAATAGGTTTCATGTTTTTAACTGTGGTATGTGTCTATTTATTAATGTATTTTAATTTGTTTTCCCCATGTAAGTCCCTAGGGAGAGGCAAGTAAGAAATAACAACGATGTTTATTTCTTACCTACCTCTCCCTATGGATCAAGGTGGGGAAACAACAAAATCTTTTTTATGAAAGAATCTTGAGACTGTGCAAGGAGGAGATGCCCTCTGTTCACACATAAACACAACTTTGAAGTAAGATCAGAAGCAAGCACAACAAGGAATTGATAATCCAGACAACCAGAAACAGAGGCTTTCCTGTAAACTGACTAAGTGCACTTTCCTTTAATACAACCCTCAAATCTTTTTTATTCTTTCTTATTCAAAAGTATGCAAAGTCGAGGGTAATCTGTACCCTCTTCAATATAAAAGCAGGGTTGGGGGGGATGGAATTTCTCAACCAAGTAGCTTTATCTGCAGGTTGCAGAAAATCTAGTTGAAAGGTGTGGGGGTTTTGTTTTTTACTTAGGAGTTTATCACACAGGAAGGATTCTGTGCAGAAACTGAATATAAGCTGGAAAATACATGCAAAAGTGGGTTGATTTTCAGATGACATTGGGGGTTAACCCAAACAGAGAGTGGACAAAACCTACAAAAGCAGATTGATTTTCAAATGACCTAAGTGTTAATGAACATTAGCATGACATTAACTCAAATGAAAAGTAGACAAAACCTGCTTTTTTTCACTTTCAGAAAGTCTGGAAAGTAAAAAAGAGTGGGCTTTGTTGACTTTCCATTTAGATTAATGTTGCATTATTGCTTATTAACCCTGATGTGTCTGAAAATCAACCTGGTTTTGTTTTTTTCAGATTTTTAAATCCCGTGTCTGCACAGGATCCATCCCATGTGATAAACTCCTTAGAGAGGATACAGTTTACTCAACCAGAATTTCTGATCTTACCTGCAGGTCAGGTGCTTCTGAAGGCTCTGGAGGTGGCTGGAAGGTCCACACTTTTCTTACCTCTTGTGTTCAAAAATAGTATGGATCTCTAACCTAATGTTGATCCTGCAGGTGAAGCACTGGAAGAACATCCTTTTCAGGAAGAAGTCTTTTTTGGGGATGAAGTTTTTTGTTGTCAACTGCTGTCATACAGATTTTGACGTATCACAACCTTATGAATGAGAGACCTCCAAGTCACCCTGTCATCAGCAGCCCTACTCAAGTAGCCAAGACTGTTCCTAGGCATTTTGGTACATGAAGACTGTTTCTTCCTCTATGGGCCTGCCTGATTTTTAAGATCATCAGTAGAGAACTTTCTTTCAGTCCCACCACCTTCACAGCCACGATTGGTGAAGACATGGGAGAGAGCCATCTCAGTGGCAGCTCCCAGGCTTGGGAATTCCCTGCCTGCTCTCCTTCTGCCAAAATGTTAATACTTTTTTTTTTATTTGAACAAGCATTTGGTGACTATTGACCATGCAGAAAGGCTGATGAGATGTGTGTGCTGCATTAGTATTGTTCTTATTTGTATTACATTTTTAAATTCTAGTTTTATTTTTTTGTCATTTTCTTAATTTGGTTTTATTTAATTTAAAAATAGTGATGTTATAATATGATTGCTTATTTAATTGTTTTTTAAAAACATTTTATTAGTTGGTTTTAATTCATGTATGTACATTGTTTTAAATCATGTTTTAAGCTGCCTTGGGCCTTATTTGGGAGAAAAGTGGGATACATATTAATTATACACACACACACACAAATAAATAAAAGACAAAATGGCATAGTTCTGAATGCAAAAGCTGCCTGGACTGGTAGCTGAACCTTATTTAAATATTGGTAGTGGGACAGTATTTTCTGGAGTCACAAGAGAACATCAGGCTCAGCTTCCTAGGTACAAAGCAAGGCATGTGTTGCAGATCTGTCATCCAAAATCTTCTTGATTCTTGCTATTTGCTAATTTTCTTCCTCAGTATTTGTTGCCTGAGATGGCTGCCTTACCTTTCCAAGGGGGAGGGCCTATGTGTGCTGCACTAGCAAAAAGTCTCTTGAAAGTCAGTGCATTCTTAAAAAGTGACTCAAGTTGAACTTGAACACATGTTTAAATGCTGTGCAAAGCGGTGGCCCAAGCAAAGACATTTTAATACCAGAGAACATGATAGGAGGGGAAATTAAGAGATTATGTCTCATGAACCTCCTGGTGAGATGATCAGCTTTGAATACTGCCAAAATATTCGTGCTAAATGCCAAGTTTCATAGGAAGTTTAGGGGTGGAATTAAAATGCCAGCCTTCAAAGCTTTGTTGCCAGCATGGGTTTAAATGCTTTGCAAATGTAATTAAACGGTGGCAGGAGCCCTTTGATGCTGTTGTGCAGACCAAGGAGGCCCACAGATGCTGGAGCATTTTGGAGGAGACTGTCAAGAAGCAGGAAAAATCAAATGCGAATGGTGCTGGAGCTTTCTGGTTAATAATACTGCCCCCCCCCACACACACACATATTGTGTGCAATTGTGAAGAACCTCTTTAAACTGTAGATTATATGGGGAAGGAATAGGGAGAGAGCAAAGTTTATCATCTTCCAAATTAAGAGACTTCATATTTTCAACTGTGATCACATTTTGCCCTTTCCTTTTCACATGGGATATAATGTAGCTTGTGCCATCCTTTGCTGTGATGGAATGGTACCTGCAGGAAATAGCCAAGCACCAGGAGCGTAGCTCTATATTTGGAGGCTGAAGGGACAGGAACTCATTTCCATCTCTGTTGTATACCCTTGTGCAAAGAAACTCCTCAACTCTTGGTTGGGATATCTTCGGGTCCCACATGTATATTTATTATGGCAAAAAGGTTATGTAACTATATTTATTATACATCAACATGGTCATGCTGTTGCCATCATCGTCGTCATCATCATCATCATCATCATCATCATCATCATCATCATCACTGTCATTTATCATTGTTAACTGTCATCAAATGGACTTCAACTTCTGGTGGCCCCATGAATGAGAGATCTCCAAGTCACCCTATCCTCAATCACCCCGCTCAGCACTTGCAGACTCAGGACTTTCTTGACTGAGTCCATCCATCTGAACATGGTCTTCCTCTCTTCCTACTGCCATATACCTTATCAAGCATTATTGTCTTTTCTTGTGAATCATGACTTCTCATATGTCCAAAATACAATGGTCTCAGTTTAACCATCTTGCCTTCTAGAGTACAGGCTTGATTTGCTCTATGACCCATTTATTTGTCTTTTCAGCTGTCTGAGGTATCCACAGAACTCTCCTCCAGCACCACATTTCAAATGAGTTGATTCTCTTCCTAACAGCTTTCTTCACTGTCCACAACTACACATAGAAATTCGAAATGCAATAGCACAGACAGTCCCGACTTTGGCATTCAATTATATACCTTTAGACTTTAGAATCTTCTCTAGTTGCTTCATAGCTGCCCTTCAAAGTTTTAGTCTTCTTTTGATTTCTTGACTGCAGTCCTCATTTTGATTAATGACTCAGCCAAGGTATAGGAAATTTTTCACTGTCTCAACGTCTTCACTGTCTACTTTAAAGTTAACATAAACCATCTGTGACAAAATGATCAGTAGAACCTCCCAGGATTTGGTGATGCTATTGGCTATTTGGGGGCAAAAGCTTACATGATATAGTGGCTGGACAAGAGCTTGGTGTTTTCTTTTGTTTCAAATCTCCATGCTGCCATGGCAGTACACTGGGTGGCCTTGGGGATGCCACTCTATCTCATTTTTAATGGGACACAATGGGAAATTGCATCTGAATAAATTTTGCCAAGAAAACCCTATGATGTGGTTACGGTCAGAATTGACTTGAAGGCTGTGATAAGCGGGAGTACCTCCATTTATCAGGGCCTTTTTCCCTGTGGGGGTACTGGAATCTATGGGAAGGATGACATTACTAGTGGTGGGAGGGCAACCAGCCAATCAGAGGGCAATTAGAAAACAATGTTCTGAGATGGTATTTGGAAAAAGACAGTTAAGGCAGTTGAGAGGGAGAAGGCCTGAGGAAGAGCAAGGCAGGGAAGTAAGGTGTGCAGTACGTTAAGGTTTGGCTAACATGATTGTGTTTTGAAACCAATACTTTAAGTTTTGTGCCTGGAAGACCAGTTGCCTTCCATGTTTCTTTTCTTTAATGTTTCTTCTTTAAAATAAAACCTTTTTCTGCACTACTCTGACCATTCTTGATTCCTTTTAATGGTCTTAGCTCGGCTCATGCTTTGCTGATTATTGGTTACCAGTAGAAGGCCCAACAATGTCCCAATGCATTGCTGGGGTGTAACAGGTTAATCATTGGGTGGTGGCAGCAACTTGTTTTTGGGATTAAGGTGGTCTCAAGGGGTTCCATCCAGCTCAATGGAGTGGAGTGGGACCATGAAGAACCTTCCCATATTGGCATTGGGTTCCTCTGCTTCTGTCTTATTCCCTGGGAGGGAATTTAAGACAGGGTTGGAAGCAGAGAAAACCTTCACAAAGGCACATAACAACAAAAACAAATCTTTTTTTGGCAGTGGGTGTGCTTTTTTTTTAAGGTTCAGAATTAGACCAGGTGGCCACCCAAACCCTGGCAGTTGACTAACATTGAGTTGTATTGGTACAAAGAATAGAACATAGTAGAAATCTCATTAGAAGAGAACTGGAATGGAGATGGTTGGCTGAATTACCATTGATGGATTTGGTAGGAAGGTGCTTCATTGGCTGGCAACTGTTCCTTTTAAAGTTCCATATATCATACAATGGCTGACTTGTCACAAATAGGTCAGTAGGTAGTGTGACACTAAACTCTGAATTGTCAAAATGTTGCACAATAAAGTGTGAAAGGTTAGTGGGGCAAGGCAGCACTCAGAGGGCTTGTTCCTTGACTTGTGGGGGATGGAAGCTCTTTGGGTTTTTCTGTTTTCCTTTAGAAACCTATTTCACACAGCATTGTGGGAAAGAAGCAACATCCTCATAGTGTGTTGTTCCCACAATAGGCCCATTCATAGACTCATTCATTTTCAAAGCAAAACGGCAGATGGGTTTTAGAGCCAATTGCTTTAAATTGTTTTTAATAAACCCTTGATCACCTTGCCTATTTGCAAGGAAATAAAACCATCTCCCCACACTGCCTAAAGCCAAATGATATTCATTCCCATCCCATGAAGGTGACAGTATCTCTCCTTTTCCTGGACCTTGCATTCAACCCTTTTTGATTCCCCATTTCTATGTACCTGTCTGCACTTGTTCCTCCAAACCCCTTCAGTCATCATCATTATCACCATCACCACAATTTTCATAGAACAAGGGCCCTTTCACATTACACAGTTAGAGCACTATGATTCCACTTTAACAGCTATGTTTTCATCCTGTGGAATCCTGAGATTGGCAGTTTTGGGAGAAGAAAGTAAAATTTTCAGCCAGGGAGCTCCTCTGGTGCCTCTGACCAAAGTGGAATCACAGTGCTATAACTGTGCAGTGTGAAAGGACTTCAGGACTCAAACTAGCTAACAGGTGAAAAGGAATTACAATAGAGTTAAAACACAGAAAAGTCCAACTTTAAAATGATATTAAATTATTAATTACATTTTAAAAAAATCTTGTACAAAGAGGAATTTAAAACCAGTACAATTAAAAAAGCATTCCATTCAAAATCTTTTCTTTGAAAACATCCAGCTCTCATAAGTCTGACAGAATAAACAAGTCTTTTATTTGCATGAAAGGGGAAATGGATGACCATTGGCCCTGCTCCCTCATTCAGGTGCACTGTTGGAGCCCATGCCTTAGACCATGCATGGGGGAAATGCACGTATGTCTCTATAAAGTGCAGAGGGCTGTTCCCATGTGTGTTCATATGCATCCGTGCATGAGAGAGAGAGAGAGAGAGAGAGAGAATTCTACCATCTCATATCTATTCTTTGCACAATAGTTTGGATTTGTGCATTAATTATCATTCTTCTACTATATTTTCAGAGCTTTGAAAAGCTATTTATCTGAACTACTATGCCCAGAATCGTGCAGCCAATATGACCAGGGAGATTCTGAGAATTGCAGTCCAAGAAGTAACCTTTCCATGTGCTGAATCTGCTGCAGTCACAGTTTACCTTACCAAAAAAAAAAAAAAAAAAAAAGGCTTGCTAATCCATTGGAAGGTCCTGTTAAGTTCCCCACTTATGAATGGAAGGGGGGGGGGGTGTCTAAATGATTCCTGAAATTATATCCACTCATAAAACAGTACAAGTGTGATCTCTTTCTTTCACCTTGACATGCTGTATTAACTTTTACATCCCTTAATGTAGCCATATATCTTTTATTTCTTTCCTCTTCCTTTTGCCCTCCTTAGTCCTATCCTTGGAAGTATGGGGCTAGCATCCTGTTGGTGACATACACAGGTGTAACAGGGGATTACACAGGGACATAGCTAGGATTTTAGGAAGGGGGGGGTTTCAGACTAAGTGCCACCATTATAATGGGGCTTGGGTGTGGTGGCGCAGCAGCACATACCATTCATTTTTCTAATGGAAGGGGGGGGGGGCCGGGCCCCAAAAACCCCCCCCCTTGGCTACGTCCCTGGATTACACCTGCTTATGTACCTCTTCAGACCTTGAACAAAGAGGCATATTATGCCTCCTCCCAGAAGGCCCACACCCTGGCATGCAACAACATCAAGTTCCTCTCAGCAGTGACTGGGCTTGTTTCAGCTGCTCTTGAGTACCAAGGGAGGAGTAAGGAATCTTACTTGTGGTGGAGCCTACTTCTTCTTCCCACTGTATATAAGAGAGAGATAGTGCTCTACCTGGCAACCCCCTGACCACTATTACACACTCCTGGAAGCAGCTGGGCAGAAAAAAAACCTCTGTAGGCTCCCATAAGAACATTGGTGGAGTCTGCTGTACCAGTTGACCTAAGATCTCAGTCTAGGACTGCAGGTTTGCTGCTTAGTTGAGGAGGAAGGGTACAGATGCCAGGATCAGAAAGAGACAGAGGGCCCATGCCTGCTTCTCCTCCTTGCTACACTGTGAAATTTAAAATAATATGTCTTGGTTGGTAATCCAACCTAACAGTGAAGTTTTGGAAAGTAGAAAATGCATCTTATGCCCTAAGGTGTCATTACTTTCCCAGACACCTCTGTAAGTATAGTTAAAGGGACAATTGATTTTTTACACAAATCTGGGCTTCTGATCATTTTCTTTTCTTCATCAAAGACTGATTAAACTTCACAGGGGTTTGACTGAATTCTCTCCTTTCTCGTGCATTCCAAAGGGAGCACTCTGAATCTTGCACCATTTCCCAACACTCTGACATGGTTGGCATAGCAGTGACATGCCTCTCTACAGAGTTGCCTTTGACACTTTTATCTGTGCAGATGTTCTTCAATGCCTTCTCCATCACCTCTCCATGGATTTACCTTTCAGAATGTTGGTTGTTTCTTCAGCTTCCCTTTGCTCCCTGTAGCTACTTCTCTGGAAGACTCACACTGATGCCGGCACAAATAATATGAGCTATTTGTTCACTGGCAATATCAGCATCAGTCAGAGTGATTGGTGTTAAGATGATTCTTGTAAGGAATGCTTTATAGAAAACAATTTGCATGGATGATTGGTGTTTGTAGCTTTCTTTGATGCTTTTTTATTTTTGTTTATTCAGTTTATGCCAACACAGTCTTGCTCTTCCTTTTGAGAGTGATCTAAGTCACTTGAACTTTTGTTTCCCTTCAGTTTGACTGTGTGCCTGTGGTGTACTATGATCAGGATTGTGTGGCTGCCTGGTTGTGGTTGTTGTTGTTATATACCTTCAAGTTGACCCCACCTTATGGTGAGCCTATTGTAGGTTTTGCTTTGTGAAATTTATTCAGACGAAGTTGAAGGCTTTCATGGCCGGCATCCATAGGTTTTTGTGGATTTTTCGGGCTATGTGGCCATGTTCTAGAAGAATTTATTCCTGACGTTTCGCCAGCAGCATCTGTGGCTGGCATCTTCAGAAAATGCTGGCATGGAAGAGAGTTCGGTATATATATAATGTGTGTCCCTGGGTAGGGAGGAGTGATTCCCATGATTTCTTACCCAGTGTCATACAGTATGTATATACCCAACTCTCTTCCATGCCAGCATTTTCTGAAGATGCCAGCCACAGATGTTGCTGGTGAAACGTCAGGAATAATCTCTTCCAGAAAATAGCTACATAGCCTGAAAAACCCACAAAAAACTATTCAGAGAAAGTTTGTTATTACCTTCCTCTAAGTCTGAGAATGTGTCTTGCTCAAGGTCACCTAGTGTGTTTCCATGACTGATTGGGGATTTGAACCCTGGTTTCCTGAAGACATAGACCAACACTCAGACTACTGCAACATGCTAGCTCTTTATTGTCTTTACAATCAATCATTCAATATTGTTTAGCATCTTGGATAGGTGATTATCATGAGCTTTCCCCATTTTGGTGTCCCACCATGTGTTCAACCAAAACTCCCATCACACTCAACTAGTACAGCGAGTGGCCAAGGGGATAGGCGTATGGTGAGTGTCCAAGGGGAGAGGTGTATGGTGTGAATTCAAAAGTTAAAGAGGAAAAAAAACCCCAAAAGTTAAAGAGGGAGAAAGAGGTTAATGCTGTGTTAATGTAACAAAACAGAATTGCAATGAGGGTGCAGAATGAATCTCTAAGAAATATGTTAAAAGAGATTTCGTACATGCTTCCAGACCTAGAGGCAGAACCAAAGGGAACAGAAATATCTTTAAAAATAATCAAAAGGTAAGCTAAAAGCTATACTTTTCTTGGATACAAGTTTTATGCTACATTCTGCACAAAGCTGTGGGAAATAAAAAGATGTGCTGTGGGAAATAAAAAGAATCCTCTCCTTTGTCATGTACTTGGAAAATACTCAGAGGTTGTATAAAAGTCACTGTTAATTTATACTGGGCAGTCTGATCATCTGTCTGTTGATTCTAAAGTAAATCCCATGGAAACCAATTGCATTTATTCTCAGTTAAGTGTGCAGTACTTCATTTATTCATTTATTTGTTACATTCATATCCTGTTTTTTCCTCTAGTAATCTTGAGGCAGTATATATAGTTTTCTTCCTCCCCACATTTTCCTCACAGCAATCCTGTGATATAGGTCAGAGTGACTAGCCAAGGGTTGCCTGGTACATTTCATGGCTGCCTGGGGCCTATAACCCAGTCCCAGTCCAACACTCTAATCATAGTGGGATTCACAACCATCAAGTTTACTGGTTTTCCATTGCTTGGGCAGATGTCTGCTCCCCTTATCTAGAAATAAAACATGAAGGGTACAGAGAACCTGCCATCCAGGCTAATTCTCTCCAGGGATCCCTTCACAAAACCAAGGAATTTATCACATGTACATTTAATCCAGGTGCACCCTAATGGGATGCAGCCAGGATGTGGGATGCATGCAGGAATTATTGCATGTAATTCACTCCCAATTCCACTGGCTGAATACAGCCCCGTTGCATCCTAACTCCAAGGTCCACTTCGGGGACCACTTTTCTAAGTCGGAAAGCTCCCGGCTTTGAAAAGCAGCATCTGAAGCATGTCTGGGAGCCAGGATGCAGCCGGGCTGTACTCAGCTGGCAGAATTGGTGGTGAATTACATGTGATAATTGCTGCCTGCATTCTGCGTCCTAGCTGCATCCCATTAGGGAGGTAATCTGGCAGGCAAAAATCACGCCCGTCAAGACTGGACGCGAATGGGTGCGCACCGGGGGACGGAACAGGACCTCTTGGAGGACGTATTTGTGTGCGGTAAACTCCGTTTTCTGCAGCACGTGCGTGCACACGAGCATCCTCCTTCGGTCCCCAGAACGTTTAAAATTGTGTGTGCGATAAGGTCCAGAGACAGAGACAGAGAGAGCTTTCAACTTGCACATCTGAACATTAGGCGAGGAGCTGTCTTTTTAGCCCTTGAATGTTCACCTGGATGGAAATTTCAACAAGTTCAATGTGATTTAGTTCTAAGGGTATGTAATACTGAAAACTGGAGAGTTTGATTGGATTGACCTGAGGATTGTCTTAGAATAATTACCTTGCTGCTCAAATTGCAAAGAATAATCACTGATTCCTTACAGAACAGATTCGAAATGTGTAAAATAACAAGGCAAAGCCACAGTGTTGCAGCTACAGTTACTCTTACCTACTATTACCCTCTGGTACTAAGAACAGTGTTGTTGCTATTTGTAATTTAATCATCAGCTTGCTTAGTTGTTTTTTTTTTTAAAGTTAGTACTGTAGTTAGTAGTTTTTTTAAGCATCTGGAGAGCAAATTTAAGCCAAAGGGAGTATTGGCAAGTGAATTGACAGGGTCGAGCGCATTAAAGATATTAGTAGGATTAAGCTTTCAGAGACCGAATGCCTGGTAGATTTTATTAAGATGGAAAGAGATAAATAGTATTAAACTGAGCGATCATACATGTCATTTCGACAAAGAGGGCATCAGAAGTGGAAGCAAATGTCATTAGTAGCCAGCTGAGTAGTCTCATCTCAGTGCATAAATATCTTAGCACTGGAGAGGTTTGTTAGGAGGAAATGTATATGGAGTGTGTAAATGTGTGTGTGCAGCACACATGCACATGTGTATGTTTGTGTTAGGTGGGAGATGAAGATACAGCATTTGCCCTGAAGGCACCTATTCTATGAAGTCAAGAGAAAAAAAGAGAAAGTTGAAGGCCGAAGTCCCACCCCCAGAAGGTGGAAGTCCCAACCCAGAAGTCCTGTCCCCCCCCCCGAAGTCCTGCCCCCAGCATCGGGTGATATCTTGTGCAGGAACGCCTTTTAGTTTGGGCTCAGTCCCTAAAAGGTTCACCCTCACTCGTCCAGCTTTTTTGAGTTGGCTCAGGTGAAAGCAAACTGCTGCAGTCTCTCCTAGCTTTGGAACAGAACATCCTATGATATATGACTACACATTGCTTCTAAAAGTAAGCAAAAAGAACAAACACACCTTGTAAAAACAGGGGAATAAAAGAGGCTTTTCTTGAGGAGTTCTCTTTCAATTACAACACTGCCCAAACTATGCACAAGGTGCTGTCAAAATCTCTCATTCTCATAGACATATGGATTCTCGCTGTTTTTTCTAATATGGTATCAGTTTGGCAGAGAAGCATTCCAATGCAACCTTAAAACATTTAAAACAAAAAACACAGCACCTCACCTGGTTAAAATCTTCTGTTTCAGTTAAGATGAGTTGATAAAAACCTGTTTGAATGAAAACTTCTTTGCTTCCTGGCACAAAGACAACAAGGTAGGAAGCAGCTTAACTACTCTTGGTAAGGGGTTGCAGACTCCCTGTAGAAAGCAGACACCAAGACAGGCTTTTGCATAGAAGAGGGTTCTATTTAGTGTATGAATACATCTGTATTACACAATTGCAGCAGTTTGATGCCACTTTGTAATGGCTCCAACCTAGAAAATCTGTCATTTGAAGAGAAACTTAGAATTTTAAGAACAGTGGGTCTCAATTTTTTTTGGTCCTCCAGATGTTTCATAGTTCAGGTCCCAGAATCCCCTAATCACTGGCCAGAGA
>NC_056522.1:245639829-245671283 GCF_019175285.1 Sceloporus undulatus | reverse complement strand
ATAATAATAATAATAATAATAATAATAATAATAATAATAATAATAATAATTTATTTATTTATTTGTATTGTGCCTCTCCCTTTATTGGATCGAAGCGAGTAACAACAAACACAAACAATAAAATCAGATATGACTATCAAGCTCCCTCCCACCCTAAAATACCATTAAAAACAATTCCCAATAAAATGGTTAATAAAATAAAACAAGATCAAAGTCCAGTGGGTACCGCTAAACAAATGGAGGGGAAATTCTCAGGAGATCAGTTTGGGAAGGCCTACCAGAAGAGATCCATTTTATTGCCTTCTTAAAGGCCTCCAAAGATGTTAGATGGCAGATGTCATCTGGCAGGTCATTCCAGATTTTTGGAGCGGCAACAGAGAATGTCCTCTGGGAAGTCATCTTCAGTCTAGTTCTCTCTAACTGCAGTAGGTTCTTCCCAGAGGACCTGAGAATGCAGGAAGGATTGTATGGGAGGAGGCATTCCCTCAGGTAAGCTGAGCCCAAGCCATGCAGCACTGTATAGGTAATAACCAACACCTTATATTGTGCCCGGAAGCTAATGGGCAGCCAGTGTAGGGATTTTAAGATAGGTGTAACAGAATCAAATTTGGAACTCCCTGCCACCAATCTGGCTGCCATATTGTGGACCAACTGCAGCTTCCGAACATGGTATGAGAATTGCCCCATGTAGAGCACATTGCAGAAATCGAGACGAGAGGTTACCAGTGAATGTACAACCGTTTCTAGGTTTTCCCGTTCCAGGAAGGGTCATAGCTGGCGAATCAGCTGAAGCTGATAATGGGCGCTCCTGGCTAGTGCATCCACATGGAATGACAGCTGAAGCGGTGAGTCCAGGAGTACCCCCAAGCTACGAACACAGTCCTTTAGGGGAAGTGTGACCCCGTTCAGAACTGGAGAGTTTATCACCATACCCGGATTGGGATTGCCTATAGCGAGTACCTCCGTTTTATTTGGATTAAATTTAAGTCTATTTTCCCTCATCCAATCCATTATTGACTTCAGGCAGTCATTCAGAGGGGAGATGCCTTCCTTGGTCACTGAAGCTGTCCGAGACATGGAGAAACAAATTTGGATGTCATCAGCGTACTGATAACACCCTGCCCCATGTCTCTGGATGATCTCATCCAGTGGCTTCATGTAAATGTTGAATAGCATTGGCGACAGTATCGCACCTTGAGGGACGCCCGATTTGAGCTCCCTCTTGGCCGAACAACTGTTGCCAAGCAACACCATCTGGAACCTGCCCGAAAGATAGGACCGGAACCACTACAGAGCAGTGCCTCTGATTCCCAATTCCCTCAGGCACTGGGAACTGGAATTCAAAGTCCTAGATGACCAATCTTTGAGACCTACTATCCTAGAGTGCTCTTGTATATTCCCTTGATGTAAGTCCCTCACCAAATCATAAATCTCAGGATTTAGTAGGATGGAGACATGCCATTAAACTAGTTATAGAATGTTTCTACTCTACACAATTATATTGTATCTATAGGTCCTATGTGAGGGAAAAAACAGAATATAAATTGAACTGAATAAATAAATAAAAGGGGATTGGTTCCTTTTTGCAATAATAAAAGTTTGAACAAATAATATTACTATTTTAATTTTACAAGGGATAACTTCTCTCCTTTGGTAGTGTAAAAGCATTAAAAAAAAAGTTTATAGTTATTTTCCTCTACTGAATGTGGAGTTGGAGCCAAAATATGTCTGTAATGAAGCATTATAGAAGGTGGAGGTGGATGCCAAAGAGGAGGGGATCATCATCATCATCATCATCATCATCATCATCATCATCATCATCAATTCTACTACATGCAAAATGGGTGGATTATTCATAATCTGAGAATATGCTGTCATTGGTCAGCAGGATCCTATATGTGACTTTCCCGGTTTATTGCATTTTAGGAATGTTTTGGAAGGAGGTATCCTGGTACCTCTTTACAATGGCCCTTAACCAGGCTGTGCAACAGCAGCTCAGAGCATTCTTCGTTGCACTGTCCCCAACCACTGCTCAGCTCTAGAAGTGAACATGGATGTGGTCCAGCTGGTTTTCACTATGGGTGTAGGCTGGGTTTTTTCCCTCCAGGTGTAAAAGAGCAACCACAATGAACTTTCACTTGGTGAGTGGCCAGATAAGACTGTCACCAGGCACCCCTCACTGTTGTTCCATAGCCAAGGAGGATGCAGAGATTTACTACTGAGTAAAATATACAAAGCTCCCACCTCCCATACAAACACAAGAAAAACTGGTCTAGGAATACTGTTATGCCACTCCCAGACCAATCCTTTGGGAATTATTCTATCCTCTGTCTGTGTGTATTTCTTTAATGGTGTGTATGCATATTTATTAATTAGTAATATAAGTTATGGAGTGATTTGATAATATGAAAAGGTTACTTTGTATCATGTTAAATAACACATTAATTTTACAAAGTAATTTCCCACACTCTGGCCAGTCCTAGGAAGATCCCAAATCATCCATAGAAATGCAGTTAAGCAGCCAAAGTAAATTGTCATAATGGTGAAATAGCTTGAAAGCCCTTTGAGATAGAGGGTTTTTTTTTTAGCACCCTGGGTTTGTGCAAATGTTACATTTTATTTCTTGCGTGCTAGAAGAGAGTAACAGCAGCCCCCTGCTGGAATAATGTGAGGACCAATGGCCTAAGGGTAAAGTGAAATGTATTTTAGGTTAAATGCTTGAAAAACATGAATGTGCATACAATCCATTAGAGCAGTGGATATAAAGTGCATCCTCTTTGAGTGCTAATCGGTAAGATGAAAACAGCGTTCACCATCACCCAGTAACAGGATTTTGCTTGGGTGGGCAATGAAATGCTGAAAAATTCCAAAGCACAAACCTTAGTCAAAACTATTCTCCTTCAGTATTAAATGTTCAGAGTTTGAGCTTTAAGTACTTTGTTACCTTAGTTATCCTCTTCTTCTGTTCATAAGATATTTTAAAATACACACATAGGTGTTTACATGTAAGGTTGCCATTATTTGGATCTGAGGCCTGCAACAGGTGTTATTCTTACATACACCTTTATTCTTGATATAGCGAAAGGTTCAAGTCTTTATCTGAATTCAGTTGTCTTATAGAAGGACTGAGGCTTATTAAAATTTTTGAATATTTATTCAGTTCAATGACTTTAGTATGCTATCCAAAGCAAAGGCCACAATAAAATGTTAGAAGTATACAAAAGAATACAAAATGCAAAATTGCTGACCATCCATGGAACGAGACCAGAGGTCGGTTGAATAAGGTCCTCTTTATTTAACCTAAAACCTATTTAAACTGTAGAATTCAAAGATATAGCCATGTTAGTCTGTAGATTCAGTATGTAGAGAGATCTTGTAGCACTTTTCAGACTAACTGAAATAAAGAAGTTGGCAGCATGAACTTTCGTAGACTTCATATGCATCTGAGGAAGTAGGCTGAAGTAAAAAAACAAAAAAAAACAACTACTGTATGTAAATGTCAGGAATAAACTTTTCTAGAACATGGCCTCACAGTCTGAAAAACCCACAAAAATTATGGATGCCAGTTGTGAAAGCCTTTGATTTCACATATTTAAACTGTGTTAAACCTGGAAAGGAGCAAGAGTGAGGAGAGACTTAGTACAGGATCAGCTGATGCAGATGTCACTCCTTTACTTCCTCCTCAGCTTCCCCCTTAGTGAAACACCTGAACCCTGACAGCACCCCATAACTGGGTTTCTCCCCTTCTGGCTATCTACTGGAAGAAAGACCCGAGGAACCCACCTCCAAGTTGTCTGACTTAAGTGAGGAAAAGCCCTCAAGCCAGCCCCAAGGGTAGTCTTCTTCTCCACCCTGGGTTCCAGGACTTAAACAGTTCCAGAGCCCCTGCCCTTCACCGAAAGTATGCCAAGGTATTCACTGGAACTCTTACTTTTTCCTCCACCACTACAGTACCTGCCAAGTGACCACCTATTTATAGTTTTTTGGTGGGTTTTTCAGGCTATGTGGCCATGTGCTAGAAGATTTTCTTCCTGACATTTCACCAGCACCTGTGGCTCAGGAAGAAATCTTCTAGAACAGGGCCACATAGCCTGAAAAACCCACAAAAAACTATGGATGCCGGCCATGAAAGCCTTCGACTTCACACCTATTTATACTTGGATAGAAGACCTCCAGGAAAAGCCCGGTGCTGTAGGCTATTTCAAAGGAGGGCAATGGAAAAAAGCATTCCTTGGTGAAGAAAACACTATGGTATAATGGGACTCCATGGGTTAACAGACGAGCTGAAAGCACACATACATGCACATTGAAACTAAAATATCTCAATACTCTGTAGTTTTACTTAGCATTGTAAGACAACTTACTCATTTGTGAGGAAATTATTTTTAAGTCTAACATACTGTATAGGGTTAAATATGTATCTATCATTGAATAACAGTTGTGATTAAGTAAGGACTATTACTTTTTTTAAAAAAAAAGACACAACTGAAAATTCATAGACCTCAAGTCCCATTGAATACAATGGAAAGAAAATGGTATCCCTTATATCAAATGCAAAATCAAGTGTTGCTTTTTGGAAAATTGAAAGGATGTCATATTGAGGGGGGACCCCAGAGGCTAGAACGGGGAACAATGGATGCAAACTGCAGAAAAGATTCCACCTAAACATTAGAGAAACTTCCTGACAGTAAGGCTGTTCGACAGTGGAACAAATTCCCTCAGAGTGTAGGGAGTCTCCTCCTTGGAGGTCATTAAACAGAGGCTTGATGACCATCTGTCGGGGATGCTTTGACTGAGAGTTCCTGCATGGCAGGGGGTTGGACTGGATGGTCCTGCAGTCTCTTCCAACTCTATGATTCTATATTCTATGAATTTATATTTCTTTGAATATTTTCAAGACATAGATGCATGAATCCATGGTAAAGAATTGTGAATAGCAGACTGCATACACATACACACACTCAAACTAGAGATGCCAAATTCACAGGATGGAGTCTTTGAAAGTGGTATCAAACGGCTATAATTGTGGTTTAATCTGCACTTCAGAATAATGTAGCTTGACACCCTTTAATTGCCAAGATCAATGCTAATAATATGGGATTTGTAGTTTTGTGAGATATGTAGCCTTTTCTACCAGAGAGCTCTGGTGCCACAAAAAACCTACAAATCCAGAATTCCTTAGCATTGAGCCATGGCATTAAAGTGATGTCAAACTGCATTGCTTCTGCGTGCAGATGATACCTGTGGAATATAGGTGCTGTACAGACCGCGAAAACGCTGCCTGCATACGTACTAGGGTTGCCTCGGGGCACTGCTATATACGCCCCGCAGTCCTAGTACATAATCTGTACGTCAAAATGGGGCACCCAGTCCAATGGGCACCGCCATTTTGATGTGGTGGACGCTTAGCATCCTCACGTCCCAGCGCTATTGTGATGCTGCAAGTGCGCCATTGGCGCATTGCAGCATCACAAGCACACTCATAAAGAACCCAATTTTTAAGGGTTCTTTTGCTCTGCGGGAAGCCCCGCAGTCTGGAGTGTGGCTCCCCGCAGAGCAAACTAGGGCGACGGGAGACCACCCACTTTGGGCGGTCTGTATCCCGCCATAGACTCACAATTTCAGAATGAAAACTTTTCTGCCCTTCAGTTCTTGGTATTAGACCTCCATTGTCCAATATCCTTGTACCACAGTCAAGAAAGGTGAGAAATATCAATTCCCAGGAAATATTGTTGGCTGCCATTAGGGCCCTTAATAAGCTAAAAATAATGTTCTCAAATACCTGGCTAACAACTTATGCTTGCTGCACCTGGGATAGGTGTCACCTGAAAAATAATTTCCCCTCGGCATTGCATCTGCTATTTATTGCAAGAGCCAGTGATACTGAACATTCCAGCCAAGTTAATTTGAATGGTGTGATATACTGCCATTTTTGGACCAGGATTATAATAAGGGAAATGATTCTGAGAAGTCTATCATGCTGGTTTAAATGAATTACTTTAAATCATTACCCCTTAACAATGTATGACTATATAAGTTTATGTAGGCAGAAGTAAAAAGGCACCCAAATAGGGGGAAATAAAACCATCACTGAAAAATTCAGTTTCTGTGAATTGCCAATAATATTGTTTTCCTTTAGAATTTAGAGGTTCCAATTCAAGATTGAAAGCTAATAGTCTGATACTGTTATGAAAAGACTACTGTACGCATAGAGATGGGGGAGTATATAGACACACCACAAACTGGCTGAAGAGAAGACTGGCAGCTGAAGTTCCCCACAAGACACTTGTCAAGCCTAGTAAGGACATAGCATGTAAGCATGACAGTTGAATCCAAAAGGACAGGGAAGCTCATGGGTAACAAATCCAGTCTCTCTTAGTACCACATCTGAGCTCAGTGTGGCAGGCTTAGGAAGAGAAACTAGATATATACTGTATCTAGTACCATATACAAGCAGTAGAAGGAAACTTCATTTTATGGGTTTTGTGGTTTATCTTTCTAACATTTATTACTGAAGTCATTTGCTGCTCTTCAGGATGGCTTTGTGGCTCTGATTAACTCAATAATATAGTTTAATCTATAGAAAAGCAGGTTCTGGTGCAGACATGATTATTTCATGCATCCCAGGACTATTCAAACAATTCATTCAAGAGTGTAGATGTTGAGCCAGAGTGGGCAATATGATGGTGTGATTGACACCTGTGAATATTGGTTTGGCCTGGTGGGTGGGCCCACTGTAATAAGCCCACTGTAATAAGGTAACACTTCATCAAAAGTTGTCTCCCTACAACTGTCTCCAGATAGTAGTTGTCTTATTACTACGATCTCTAGAATAGTTTGGGGAGTTGATTGTTGAATTGATATGCAATAATATGAGGGAACAGAAATTTTTCTATATGGATGATTGGCAGCTCTTCTGTCAGTATTCTCATACTACTTCACCCAAAATTAATTTAAAATGATGACACTTTGAGTGGTTTGGATAGGAAAGGAATTTCTTTCTCTGAAGGTGCAACTCCTAGAGGACTGGTGCACTAGAAACATGCTTAATGATGGGTGTAGTAGAATAATATTTCTTCTTTTATTGGACTGAGATTTGTTTATTTTTCTCATATAACATTTGGAAACAACGAAGAATTGTGTGTGTGTGTGTATGTGTGTGTAATATATATATATATATATATATATATATATATATATATATATATATATATATATATATATATATATATATGAGAATGATTACAGATCAAGTCTCCCTTATCTGGAATTCCAAGTAACTCCACAAAAACAAAAACTTTTTTCATGGATGGCTGAGCTAGTGACACTTTTGCGTTCTCAGTGTACATAAACTTTGTTTCATGCACAAAGTTATTAAAAATATTGTATAAAATTACCTTTGGGTTATGTGTATAAGCTGTGTATGAAACAGTAATGATTTTCTTTTAGGCTCGGGTCCCATCTCCAAAATATCTAATTATGTACGTATATGCAAATACAGGATTTCCAAAATCCAAAATAAATAAATAAAAACACAAAATCTCAAACACCTCTGATTCCAAGTATTTCGGATAAGGGAGACTCAACCTGTTAATATTTGTTTGTTTGTTTATTGTAGCACACAATAAGCTGGCAAGGTTGTTTCTGCTTAAAGGACCCTACTTTACAGTAGTGACAGACTAGATAAAATATAAATTTTACCTCCTAAATTAACATAATATATTCTGCAACTCATGAGTATGTCAATAGCCAGGACTGGTCCTAGACATTTTGCTTCCTTGGTGAATAACAAGATGGTGTCTGTTCCCATTCCATGGAGAAAGTCTGACAAAACTGGAAGTTTAATCTTCCTTCAACACTCATGATGGGGACCACATTCATCTCTTTGCCTGAAACCATCAGGCTGGTGTAGTGGACATTGGGCAGGCCATCTAGGACACAAGTCTTTCCCACAATACCTTTCATGTGTCTCAATATCTGCCATCTGGGGATTGGGCCACTGAGAGCTGGTTCTAGTTCTGGGATAGCTTGCATGATTGTGCCCACTCCCTAAATTTAGCAAGAGAAATATGGGCTTTCTCTGGTCTGTTGAAATGTTGTTGTTGTTTGCCTTCAAGTTATTTCCAACTTATGGTGACCCTAAGTCGACCCTATTATGTTGTTTTCTCGGTCTGCTGAAATGTTAACATTTATTTTATAATGTGTTGTGTGGGTCCCACTGCTACTATGCTGGCACCCAGAGTTCTGGACCCTTCAGAAGTTTGGGGCTTGTGGATTTGCTCCCCAGTGACCCTCCTCAGCCCTTAACTGGTGACTGTCTCTGTTGTAATGGTAGGGCAGCCTGACAAGAGTGGAGTTACTGTTATTTATCCCCTGCTATACATCCATCATCTTTACCCATGTGTATGGTGTAAGGGCTTGATAGGACATACAATAGTTATCCTTATAGTGTTTGACACTCAAAATTGCCATAATTATATTTAAAAAGAAGACAACCAAAACCTAAACAACAATGTTAAATGGTTCCTAGGGCAGTTCTGAGTTGTATACTTATTATTTATTAATTTTACATCCCTGACCATTTCAGGTTGGTTCTTTCTCATAATCAACTACTATATATAGGACAAATGACAGCACCTGAGATTTTAAAATGTAATCTGTTTGCCCTGTGTAACGTTTGAGCTTTAGGCCATAATCTTTAACTACTTCTTTTAAGAGTTGCTTTTTTGTATACTTCAGTTTGGTTCAATGTTAATCAATAACACTGCAAGCTAAGTTCAAACATTTCCCCGGTAATTTTCCATCCTTTCCCTAAAACAGAGTGTCCAGAATACTGCAACAGATAAGAAGAAATAAAATAAGTTTTAGTGTCCTCTGAATGCCATCCATTTGTATTGCCAAAAAGAGACATCCCTCATAGTAAATTGTGCTGATCTGTGACCTTCCTTCTCCACTTTGGCAAGAAGAATACAATGCAGTATAAATTCATTCATCTTAATGGCCTGGGGTAATCAAGGGTTCAGATAAACACAAAGGTTACAGAGGGAAAGGTTAAGCTGACATGAAAGTACACAGAGGACACAATGAAATCAGAAAGCCAGGTATTTTTGATATCCAACAGAGTCCTAACAATTCTGACTTTAGAAATCAGCTTTCTGAAGAATTGAACCACTGTTCCAGTAATACCTTTGTTGTCTATTCTGGTTGGTATTGACTCTTTTGGGTCTTGCTAAAGTCAGGTTATGAGGCAAGGTCCATTGTTGAGGGACATGCCTTCAAGACCTTTACAATTTTTATAATAAGTTTGGTGTACAAAACAGCACTCTTAAACTTTAATAGATGATCCTTTTCAGAGCTGAAATTGATTTTTTGTATATGTATGTGTATGAAATTCTCAAGAAAGTTCTGTTTTCAGACATCCATTAACAAGACTTATTGTGCAACATAGCATACATTTGTAGGGCTCATTTCTATGGTACCTACTCTGGTAAGAGTTTATAAAATTGTTGCTATACAAGTTTAAATTTCATTCTCTCTCATTCGTGTGTGTGTCTGTGTGTGTGTGTGTGTGTGTGTAAAATTAGCTATGAATAGAAAAAATGAAGATGTTTGAAATTGCAAAATGCTTTGCAGTTTGTGTAAGACTTCAGAAATCTCAAATGCTTTTTATCATTTAAACTTAAGTGCATCCTATAGAAAGCAAACTAGAATGTGAATTAATGGCTGACCAATAAGAAATACAATTTTTTCATAGGAAATGTGATACAGGTTAGATACTAGTCTGGGTTAAAACATTTTAAGATTAAGGCCTGAAAATATAATAATGGATTCAGGAAATACAAAAAAATTTTAATGTTTAAAATACAAAGTAAAAAGCTTTAAGTATTAGAAAATTTGTGTGTGTGTGTGTGTGTGTGTGTGTAAATGTATGTAGCAGTTTGAGTGTTGGACTGCAGTTCTGTAGACGAGGGTTTGAATTCCTGCTCAACCATGAAAACCACCACTGGGGTAACCTTTGGCAAGTCATACTCACTCATTCTCAGGGGAAGGCAGACACAAAGGCAACCCCCCAAAAAAATTGTGCCCAGAAAACTCTATGATAGATTCACATTAGGGTCACTGTAAGTTGGAAATGACTTGAAGGCACACAACAGCAAAGTGGCAGCCTAAGTCTGGGCAAAATGCCTACTCAAATATAAACAAGATATGAGATGAAAATGCCTGCCTATCTATCAGTATTAAGATGTGAACTACTGTTAATCAGCACTCCTATCTGGTGCACTGGCTGATACAGTCAAGATGGCAAGCAAACAAAGTTTCCAACTGGTCCCTGAGTGACGCAATATTTAAGATCTCTGTTTGACTGAAGAACCTGGACAGGACACTGTCAGCTTCTTTGCTTTAACTGGACAGGTGGTAGGTGGGCAGTAGGCTAGGATGAGAATAAAAGAAGCCAAGAGGAGATAGCAATTAGACTGCTTGCAGTCTCCATCACATGAAGAGAAGGCTATAATGTAGCTTCACAGCCTTGTGGTTCCTGATAAATTGATAAACTGCCCAGGCAAACTGATAAAGCTAGAACATGCTGGTAAGAGGGAGAAACTTTACTCTCATCTTGACGATGTTAAAAGTATTATTGTAATGATGTTTATAGGTTTGTATTGGAGGATTATAGATATAACAGTGTGCAAGGATATTAACCCTTTAAATACTTCTTTAGAGATGTGTAGTGCCTTAACAGATGAGATCATATTCCTTGATGGTTATGTAAATGATGCAAGGGACGGAATTCTGTATAAATTAAAGCCTTCATGAAATGTCTGTATAATACCTTAGCAGACAGAATTAAAAGTGTGAAAGAACCTGATGATGCTATAATATTTGCACTATCCAGTATGTCATGTTATGTAATGTAATAAAAGCAATGCACCAAGATATTGATATGTTTGTGTTTCTCCTCAAGGAGCTGTATATGTTTTGTATATCTATGTATGCACATAGTAAATTGCCTAAAAGATTACCAAAGAGCCTGCTTATTATCCAATATAAATATCCTGTCATTCCAAGATTTAAGAATGCTCAAGTAGAGTGTTGGTGTTACCTCTGCCTGTCTGATTTTCATTACCATCATGATTTGGACCCTGGGTGGCCATAAGATAACCGGACCCAGGCAGTATCTAGATTATCTGACTACCTTCCACATTCTACTCCCGCTGCATTGTTTAGATATGAGATTGCAAAAGTAGTAGGGAGCTTGGTTAAGTATTAACCTTAAAACTGTGAATCCTCTTCAGACCTGTACCAAAACTATCTCATTGTTTTGAGGTGAACATTTCACTTTTTGCAGGACCATCAAAACTAGGAAATGATATCTTAATTTGGCATTCATAGTAAACTCCCCCAAATCCAACAGTGCATTATTTGTGCCAAAACTGTGCCAGTTTTGCACTTGTTTTGCATATTTATGTGGAGAAAATGCTGTATTTTGAAGCACCCCATAAAATGAGAAATTGATACCCCAGCTTGGGGTTTGTGGTAAACATCCCCAAAACCATCATTGCCTGATTCATTCCAAAACTGTGTCAGATTTTTAGAATTATTTTGCACATTTTTTTTTAAAATGAAAATCCCATTTGTTGCAGCGTCCTCCCCAAATAATGGATATCTTAGAATCATTGATAGTCTGTGTTTAAGAGAACAAACTGATGACTCTGTACTTCCACTTTTCTCTTGGTATATGAAGATAATATATTCAATTACCTCACTGGGATTCAATATTCAACACCTTCTGCCTTTGTGTATTGACTCTGCCCAAAGGCAAACACAGGCTATTTGATATTAGCAAGTCACATTATATGTCTGTCTTAAGGGATTCTAATTATTTCCCATTCCTGAGATATATTGATGCTTTCTACCTTGACCCATTTCTCACAGAAAGCTTTTTTCCCTGAATTCTATCCCACCCACCAGCATAAAGAAATAATTTCTTGTGGGTAGGCCATGGTTACATACAGCTCGATGAACTACATTTGAGTTGCTGGACCACCTGCAATTTCTCCCTCCCTAAGTAAAATCCATCCAAAAGTGGTAGATTCCACCACCCTCTAGGCGTAAGATTTGCCAGATTCTCCTTATCTAGTCATCTTCTGTTATGAAAATAACCCTTTTGTGGTTGAAAGCAAGCCTGGAGTAGGGTATTTACATATGAAATAACATTTAAATTAAAAACATTCTCCCTAAAACTTTGAGAGGGGGCACAATTTGGCATTATGGGGTGAAAAACTTAAGGGATGTATTTAGGGTAGATGTGGCCGACTAAGGCCTGAGAAAGTATGCAAATGACTTATGGGCCCTCTGAAATTGCCCTTCCTCCCCAAATACACAGATATCTATACAAAAGATATCACACAGCAATTCAGGCTACTACATTATATTTCTGCTACTGTAGAATATGATTGGTTGAATTCTGTTTTCATACAAAGTTCATGAACATGTTGGAAAATGATGTAAAGAAGTTCAGTATTCATGGAACCGGTGCAACAACAACAACAACAACAAAAGGGCAAAGACTCTTGTGCCATGTTAAAGATGGAAATGTTTGATGTGGCCTAAGCTTTTGTGGATTCCAGTCCACTTGGTCATGCATCTGCAGTCTATGGAAGCATATGCCAAATAAAACCTTTTAAACTTAAAGTGCCATATGACTCTTTGCTGTCAATATTAACCACAATCCTGTAACATCTGTTGTGTCAAGGAGGAGTCCCACCAGAGACTGATTTTTTTTGTCCCATTTCTTCAATTAATTCTCTGAAAACATAAGCATAATGTAATTACTTCCATGGGACCTTCTGTTAAGATAATTGATAGAAATAAATAAGCAAGTAACATTCCATGACCTTCTTCTTGATCTCAAGTGAGAATTACATATACAAGAGGGAATGAGTTCTTATAATATCTTTGATGAAGTTATGTAAGGCTGTAGTAAAACTAACAACAACTCAAAGATGTATTTCTTGGAGATGGTCTACTTGAAAAGGACACATATGCCTCCAGGATCATAATTGGGTAAATTATTCTTATTTCACTTGAAGATGATGTAGATTGGTTGAAATTAGCTAGTCATGATTAATTCATCATAAACAATGTGATTAAGAGCATTTCATTGCACCTTTTCAGTGCAGGCAAAAAGGTAATAGTGGTATTATTTCAGGTGGACAAGAATAGTCATCATAGAAGTGGAGAATGCTTGGTGCTCTGGATGTTATTGGACTGCAACACCCATATCTTTAACAATTGGTCATGTTGTATAGGGCAGATGAGATTTGCATACCACCAAGATTTTACAATGCCACACATTCCCCACCTCTGTGTTGTAGTTTAATCTGCATAGAATACAAATGGGATCCTGGAATCACTAGTTTGCGTGCCACCTGATATCCATGCTGCAGTATGGCTACATATCTGGTGTGCCTGTCAGTTGATGAAAAGAAAGAGAGATGTGGTTGAGACTCCCTCCACTCAACATTTGTGAATAATTCCATAATCATACCCTAAATCATACCCACGCCTCCTTCCTGCTGGATTTTGGGCCAGGGGCCACGCTGTTGCTGCCGGGCGGCTCTCTCTGGGGTGTCGGAGGTGCGCAGCTGCGCACCGCCCTGGGGAGGCCGCCCACGGACTGTTGCAGGACTCCTGCTGTGTAGCTGCGCAGCTGCGCAGCTTTTACAGGATTTAGGGAGGCTGTGTAGATGTTAGCCTTAGAGCAGAGGATGCCTGAAGTGGCTAACCTCTGCTCTTTCAATTGCTGGAGAAGGGTGGGGGGAGGATATGGACGTGGGGGATGCATGGGCTGGGGAGGGGGGGGATAACATCGATACGAGCGGAGCTCCTATTGAGGTAGTGTGGGGCAGGGGGAGGTATGGCGGTGGGAGAAGGGACTTGCATTCCAGGGGAAGGCGAGATAGATGCATCATATCTATCTCCCCTTCCTGTCCCCCTCCCAACCAAAGGGACCTGAGGGTCACTTCAACCGTGCCACAAACCCTGTCGCTGCTCCTGTGCAACGCCAGATCGATTAACAACAAGTCCCACATCCTCCATGACCTGTTGGAGGACTATAATTGCGATCTGGCTTGCATTACCGAGACCTGGCTTGGGCCTGAAGGAGATGCTGTGTGGGCTCAGACCCTGCCTGCTGGGTTCTCAGTGAAGGACCAGCCCAGGTTAGGTGGGCGGCCTTGATACACAGGAACACCTTGTCCCTTACCAGGAACCACATCCGACAGACTTCCTATATCGAGTGTATCTACCTGACCCTAAAGGCGAGGAATAGTCTAGGGATTCTGTTGGTGTATCGGCCACCCCGTGCGCTAACGGACTTCCTTAACGAGCTGACACAGCTGGTCGCGGAGCTGATGTTGGAGACGCCCAGGCTACTTGTCCTGGGTGACTTCAACATCTCCCTCATGGCCAGCTATATTCCACCCGGTGCGGCTCGGGAATTCATGGATACCATGGCGGCCATGGGCCTGTCCCAGCTGATTTCGGGTCCTACGCATTTTGCGGGTAATACTCTTGATTTGGTCTTCTGTTCGGATGCGGAAAATCCGTGGGCGGAAATAACTAATATTTCCCCCCTGTCATGGACGGATCACTTCCTGGTGGAGGCAAAAATCAAGGTCTCTACCCAGATCCCCCCCGGGGGTGGCGGACCTATTAGGATGGTCCACCCTCGAAGGCTGATGGAACCCAAAAGGTTCCAGGAAGCTCTAGAGGGATACATGGTTGGAAGTGACAGCGATTCTGTTGATGCCCTGACTGGTATTTGGAATACCGGTCTCTCTCAGGCTATACACAGTATCGCTCCCAAGCACCCTCTCAGACCCGCTTCCAAGCGCAAGCCCTGGTATACGGAAGACCTCCGGGCAAGGAAGCGGGAACTGCGACGGCTAGAGTTCCGTTGGCGGAAACACCTTTGCTTAGACGACAAGGCTCTCCTAGACCAACTGTTAGAGGACTATGAAGAGGTGATACGAGCAGCAAAGAACTTGTTCTATGGTGCTCGTGTCGCGTCCGCGGAGTCGCGTCCAGCAGAGTTGTTCAGGGTGGTCAGGGAGCTAACTCAGCTCCCTCCTGCCCCGAACCAGATCCTTGAACCTTCTAAGGTCTGCTGTGACCAATTTAATAACTTCTTCGCGGATAAAACCTCTCGGATAAGCGAAGGTCTTAACGCCGACATTCGAGCAGAACCTAGGGTAGAGGCGTCCAGAGCCTCCGTGGACTCCATTAAACTGGATCAGTTTGAGTTGGTAAGTACCGATGATGTGGACAAGATCCTCGGAAGTGTTCGGAAGACAACCTGCTCTCTCGATCCCTGTCCCTCATGGCTAGCGGCTCAGGGGGACTGGCAGTAACTTTATTGTTACGCCGGATCATTAATACATCTTTGAGGGAAGGGCAATTTCCATCTGATTTAAAATTGGCCATTGTAAAACCTTTACTAAAAAAGCCCTCCCTCGACCCCCTGGTACATAATAATTATCGGCCGGTCTCGCTGCTGCCATTTTTGGGAAAGGTGATCGAGAGGGCGGTTGCAATCCAGCTTCAGTCGGTCTTGGATGAAACGGATTATCTGGACCCATTTCAAACTGGCTTTCGGGTGGGTTACGGGGTTGAGACGGCCATGGTCGCCTTGGTCGATGATCTCCGTCTGGGCATCGACAGGGGAAGCGTGTCCCTGTTGGTGCTCTTGGACATCTCAGTGGCTTTCGATACCATAGACCATGGTATCCTTCTGGGGCGCCTGGCAGAGGTGGGAATCGGGGGCACTGTGCTCCAGTGGTTCCGGTCCTACCTCTCTGGGAGGTCCCAGATGGTGCAGCTGGGAGACGTGTGCTCCGATAAGAGGGCCCTTAAAACTGGGGACCCTCAATGAGCCATTCTGTCTCCCATGCTATTTAACATTTACATGAAACCGCTGGGAGAGATCATCTGGAGACACGGGGCGCAGGGTTATCAGTACGCTGATGACACCCAAATAATCTTCTCTATGTCTCCGACTGATGCAGTGACTGAGGATGGCGTCTCTCCTCTCGTGGCCTGTCTGGAGTCAGTAATGGGCTGGATGAGGGGAAACCGACTCAGACTGAATCCAGAGAAAACGGAGGTACTAGTGATAGGTTCTCCTGGTCCAGGAATGGCGGTGGTTCCACCTGTCCTGAACGGGGTCACGCTCCCTGTGAAGGACTCGGTGCGCAGTCTGGGGGTGCTTCTTGATTCGTCGCTTCACCTGACTGCTCAGGTGAATGCGACGGTCAAGAGCACCTGTTATCAGCTTCGGCTTATCCGCCAGCTGCGCCCATACCTGGCCCAGAGGGACCTTGAAACTGTGGTACACGCTCTGGTAACCTCGAGACTGGATTTCTGCAATGCACTCTACATGGGGCAACCCTTATACCAAACCCGGAAGCTACAGATGGTACAGAATATGGCAGCCAGGCTGATCACTGGCACTTCCAGGGCCAGCCACATTACACTGGTGCTAAAAGACCTGCATTGGCTGCCTATTCGCTTCCGGGCACAATATAAGGTGTTGGTGATTACCTATAAAGCCCTAAATGGCTTGGGCCCAGGATACCTGAAGGACCGCCTCTCCCCGTACATTCCGCCCCGCACCCTCAGAACTTCTGGGCAGCAATTACTTAGGGTTCCAGGGGCTAGGCTTACCTCTACTACGAGGAAGACATATTCCACCGCCGCCCCAGCCCTTTGGAACACGCTGCCCACAGAGCTTCGCTCGGCCACCTCCCTGGCTCAATTCAGAAGGGACTTAAAAACCTTCCTATTCCATGCTGCATTCCCCGATTGAAGTCCTAATAGGCCTCCTTTCCTCTTTGTTGGCAAGAAGATTGGCTAACGGGGTTTTTTACTGTGTTTTTTGTAGTTGTGCATACTGTTGTTGTATGTAATTATTTGTATTATGGATTGTATTGATTTTATCTTGCTGTTAACCGCCCTGATCTTTGGAAGGGCGGTATAAAAATAAAAATTTTATTTATTATTTATTTATTTATTATTAAACTGAGTGAGAATCAGTGAGGCTGACACATCTGTCTGGAACTCAGCTCAGTGACTGACATCACTGCCTGCCTTTAGCCCACATTCGCTATGATGTTTTGGGGGGAAGAAGAGAGAGGGTCATCTCAGTGGGTGGTCCAGGCCATCTCAATGGGTGGTCTGTTGATTCACCATTCAGCAACTGATTCTAGCTGGGCCTTAACCAACAGGATTTCAGATTTCTGTTTTTCTTTAACACACATAGCTTTATTACTTCATAATTATACATAAATCTGGTTTGATGAGCAGGCCTCCAGGATTCATATAGAGAATTACTAGAATCCTTCACACAACTGGGAAACATGTAGCTAAGCAAGATCAGAGTGTGGTCAAGATGGCAAAAGTTACTGATGAGGAAGAATTGATAAGCTAGAAGAGTCTGCAGCAGTTTGCTTTTGCTTGACTCTGAGAAGGGCAACATTCCACTCCTCTTCTCTTCTTTCTCTACTGAGTTAGTTGAATGGAAATTACTTTGGCACTTTGAGCTCACTTTGTGGCAACTGCAGTAAACTGAAGGTGTAGTTGTTAGCATATCCCACACCCTTCTTGTTGGAGTTTTATATTTGATATCTAGTGCCAGACATGTTTTTAAGAGAACACTAGGAAGTTACACATGTGAGAAGGCATACTGGCCTGAAGACACCTAAAATAAAAGATAAATAGGTTTCCTGCTGACTCCATCCTCTCCCAGGCTCTTTGCACTTCCTCTCAATAGAGATTAAGCAAGTTGCATTACAAAGACAGTTAAAGACCATTCCTCCAAACTCACCTCAGGTTGTGTTCCTATTTAATGTTCAGTGGCTGCCTCAAATCCTATCAATGTTTTGTCACTCTGGAGTTAAAACCAACAGCTGATCTAGAGTCCTTTTGTTAATTCCACAGGAAAACCATCAAGGCTTTTGTTACATTGTGGGATAGCATCAGGTGCCCCTTGAGGCTATGAAATCAGATCAAAATATCAGCCCCAGACATAGCTACTTTGCCCATGAACCCTGACTGCACAGAAGATCCCTCTCACTGTGTTGCCTTCAGATACTGTCTGATTCCCCTCTCTCTTCAGGACTGGTAATTATTACCATCTCTAATTCCTGGTTTGTTTGTTTGCTTGCTATCCAGCTTTTCATACCTTTCTTTCTGTTAGCTTTGAATGTTTCTTAAAGTTGCATTGGTTTGTGTGTTTGCGGGCACCTTTGCACATTTCTAAATAAAACTCTCTTATTCATGAAAACCAGAGTATCTTTACAATAAGTACTGGTATATGTAGTTGGAAAGATCTCACAAGCCTCCCTTTGAGCTAATAATTTCCCCAAAATATCAAGGAAACACTGATGGTGTTGGTGGGGACTCCATGTTCCCCACACCTTTTAGGGTAACAAAGGCACTATTTAAACAGGCACTATGAGGTGCCCCCGTCACATGCAAGGGGCGGCACTTTCAAATGCCCCTCGCACGTGACGGGGGCGTAAAAATGGTGGTGCCCTATGCACATGGGTGCCACCATTTTGACGTGATGGATGCCTAGCGTCTGCACGTCTCAGCACCTTCATGATGCCGCAAGTGCGCCATTGGCACCTTGCAGCATCATAATGGCACTGCAGAAAGAAGATGCTTTTTGTGGCTTCTTTTTGTTGCGTGAGGGAGCGGCGCAGTTTGTCCGCTGCGGCTCCCTCATGCAACAAACGAGGGTGGCGGTGTGTATATTTTGGGTGGTCTGTATCCTGCCAATGTACACTAAAGTGAAAGTGAGAAAAGGAAAGACAGAGGGATATTTTAAAAGCACCTTAAAAAGTGGAACAGCAGAAGGTTAATTGGGATTGCTAGATCAAAGCAGTTGGAGGATATTCCCTCACTACTGGTCATGCTGGCTGGAGCTTCTGTGAGTTGAAGCCCAATATCTGGAGTCCCCCTCCCAGTGAAAAACTACTGTTTATAACATTTTCACTGTCTAAGGCCAACAGACAGGCCAAAATAAAGCTATGTCTGGTCACTTTTAAGGTATGCTGTTTAAATGACACATGCCTCTTAAGAGGCCAGAAGCTGCTCCAAAGCTATGTTCCAGTCCTTAGGACTGGAGCATGGCTTTGGAGTGGCTTCTGGCCTCTTAGGATGCACCCATCATTTAAACAGCATACCTCCAAAGTGACGTGAAGCAGCTTTATTTTGGCCTGTCTATATGGGCTCTTAGTGTCCCACTGAGCCTTGAAATTGTAGTTAGGGAAATTTAGAGATATCTCAACTAGCAATCGCTAGCTTCTACCCTCTGTCATAGTGCTCTACCACTCAGGAGTCCATGGAAATAGTGAACTGCTGTTAAATTAGCCTCAAAATGTCTTTGCTTTGGTTTGGAATCCAAGGTGAGGATAGCCACTTGTGCTTCCAATGTGTAGATACTACAGTTAGAGTGGCTTTATCCGTCTCCTTGGAAATTCTTTTAAGGCAAAGATGAAAAAAAGAAAGACTTTTTGAGTGAGTGTCTTCAAGAAGAGCCAAAGAGGCAAAAAGTGAGCACTTTGATCACTGGTAGAGTTACAGTCCTTAAATTGCACTCCACTGCCCTCAATAAATACACAAGGACTCAAATAGAAAGAGCTGTGGTGGAAGGGTCAGTTTGTCCTGATGCCTGGTATTTTGTGATATTTTAGGAAGCAAAGGTAAATGTGAAAGGGCAAAGAGAATATTTAGTCATTCCAAATTGGTCTTTGCATTTACATCAAATCTGCTAGGAAGTAGTAAAGGAACTGGTTTATTTTCTCCCCATAAAATGTGTGTGATAAAGAGGGAAAGTGGGAGAGCACTTTTTATAGAAAGGAAGATTTTAAGAGATAATGAAAAATCTAGAACATGACACAACATATTTCAGTTGCTAGGAAAAGAGGAAAAAGAAAGGTGATGATCAAACAGAATAAAGAAAGAAAAGGTGCACTGGTAGTGTTGGAGTATGTGAAGTCGAAGGCTTTCATGGCCGGCATCCATAGTTTTTTGTGGGTTTTTTGGGCTATGTGGTAATGTTCTAGAAGAGTTTATTCCTGATGTTTCACCTGCATCTGTGGCTGGCATCTTTAGAGAATTCTGACATGGAAGAGAGTTGGGTATATATATGCTCTATGACCCTGGGTAGAGAATCATGGGAATCACTCCTCCCTACGCAGGGTTACACGGTATATATACAGTGTGCCCTTGTCTTATGCGGGGATCTATTCCAGACCTCCCCCCCGCATAAGGCAAATAGCGTGTATGCTCAAGCCCCAATGAAAATAATGGGGCTTGTGAACGATGCGTGGCATGGTGCAGGCATGTTGTGTGGCTTTCAGTGTAAGCTGAAAGTCGCATAAGAGGCACCCGCGTATGACACGGGTGCACTGTATACCCAACTCTCTTCCATGCCAGCGTTCTCTGAAGATGCCAGCCACAGATGCAGATGAAACGTCAGGAATAAACTCTTCTAGAATATGGCCACATAGCCTGAAAAACCCACAAAAAACTACAGTGTTGGAGTAGCTATTGGGACAAGAATGAATACATTTTTTCACCCTCCAACATTAGTACAGAATTATAGTCAATAATGCTTAACTTTTGGCCTTTTAAATAGTTAAATACCAATAAATACTGTAAGAGGATAATCTACAGCCCTGATCTACATTTATTAACAATTTAATCCTAATATGAACACACAGTCCTTCAACATTTCACAGAACATGTGTGCCAAACCAACATCATATTATGGTCAAGATAGCAAAAGTTATTCACGATGAAACCACACAAACTAGGAGAGGTTTCAGCGGTGACCTCAATGAGAAAGCCAAGATTCTGCTCCTTCTCTCCTCCCTACTGTGTTAACCAACTGCCAGTACAGACAGGCAAAAAGAGTCGGCTTCAGAGTGGTGTGGGGGCATGATGTCCACACTGTAGCTAAAATCTATGTAGTGGTATTTTACTTAGCTGAAATTGAGAGGGGATTGGCTACAAGGACCCTGCAAAACAGTCTCCAGTATACGGAGGGGCTGATGGATCTAAGAAATCATGCAGAGGCAGAAATCTCAAATTAAAGTATTATTTTTATTTAAAGGGGAAAATCACACAGCAATTCTCTATCATACACTCATTCAGTCAAGGATCAGGAAATCAGGGGTTAGCTTAGAATACATTTTGAGGCAGAACTAACGGAGATACTTACATAAGCCAAGACTTGTTTCAGGATCCAATTGGTTGAGGTTGTGTGGCATTCATTGTGTGGCACCCACATACTATCCCTGTGGCTAGTTTTAGCCCTTAAAACCCCCTGAAAATCTCCCTTCAGTGTGCTAGTTTGGAGTTCATGGGGACATTTTGTCATTATGCTCTCTGAATTAGCTCCAGCCCAGTCATTCACTCACATTTGCAGAATGACTGAATGCCACACAACCTCAACCAATTTTTTAAAATATCCAGCTCAAGGTGACAAAAGAAGAGTTGCTCAGATAAGACTATTTGACATGCAAATTAGACATTGTTCCTAAGCACTGCCTCAGTGCAATGTGCATTACAACTGCATAATGGGTTTTCAGCCATGCTGATTGAGCATTGGTTTACATACCTTGCACTACACTGGAATTCACTATACCCCCACTTGAAGATATTTATCCTTAGCTGAAGCATTTTTGGATCTCGGCCTTTGGGCGTTTTACCTGACTCTTAGATTTTTTATCATCCCTACATAAACTGTTTGGCTGATAAAGCACCATAGTGAGAGCATTGTCCTCTGTGATACCTATTGGCATCTGTCATACCTGGACAGCTGAAAGTACCAAAAACATTCTGCAATGTTGTTTAGGAAGTGATGGTACTACTTGAAAACTAAAGAAAGAAGAAACATTAGGTTGGGAGCTGGGACGTTTCAACATAAATATCCTTAATCATAGCGCATGAAAGGCAGTGACAATTACCAGTTCAGAAAATGGCTTTTTATATAATTATCCTCAATTTTATAAGTTTGCCCCAAATGCAAAACTTCTCCTTTAAAGTGGGCTGGCAAAGATAATCCATTAATTCAACCGTGCTAGAAAGTTAACATTTTTTCCTTCATTAGCAAGTTCAGAATTGCATTTTATTTCCATTTTGATGAGGTTTTTATGAGTTTGAAGAGATGAAGTTGAACCCCATGAGCTTAATGGACCCAGGAAAGATCGCAAGATACAGGATTGAATTCAATGAACCGTGAGGAGTTTAGTAAATTAATTAAATTTAACAAAATAATGAATTATTTTCCTTTTCTTCTGCTGCATTAAAATTGCTAAAAATTTGTTGAAAAGTTAATTTGATTTAAAAAATCCTTTTCCTTTTGAATGTACTCTGCATTATTATTAAACAGCCTCTTCTGCAAAATATACATACAATAGTAAAGAGGTTAGAAAATGTTACATTTAAAAACAATAATACCACCCATTATATTCTACATTCGCCCATTAAAGGATTTGAATTGATTTTAATATATCCTCCCATGAAGGGACAGAAAATTCACTTGAAAGAACAGTTTTCTGTCTTTATGTACTTCAAAATGGTGTATGAAAAGAAAAGTGTGGTTCATACATAGAGATATGTAATTTATAGGTCTACATTTACTGTATCTTTATCACTTACCAGCGTGTCATGGCTAGCAATGAGGAGGACTTGGAGGACGTGGAGGAGGACTTGGCTCCTCAGGTGCAGGAGGAATCTGAGGCTGTGCCAGGCCCCAGTTCTGCCCTGTCAGATCCCAGCTCTGCTCTCCCAGCCCCAATGGATTTGGCTCAGCCAGACCCTAGGTCTGTGGGGTCTTCTCCAGTGGAGCCTGGAGCTCAGCAGCCCAGCCTTGCCCCAGTACAAGTGCCAGACCTGGGAGACATAGAGCAGCAGAGCATTGAGGTTCGTACCTTTAGCCAGAGGAGATCAGAAAGGGCGTGTCTTTGGCGTTCCAAGAGGCTTGCTGAGAAGTGCTCATTAGACAATCAGCAGCTGTGATAAGGGAGCTAGATTAAGGCATCTGGCAGATGCTGAGCTCTCTTGCCAGAGACTATTAGTTCTCATTAGTGAATGCTGCTTGATCTGACTCCTAGCTTCCTAGACCCTTGACTGCCTTTGAATCCTTGACCTCAGACTGGACGCTTTGACTCTCTTGATCTTGGACTGGAATGGTAGTATTGCTCTCTATAATCATGAACTTTGGACTGGCTTGTGGCTTACTCTCTTTGGACTTTGTTTGGCATTGTTGCTGGAGGACTGCCTCTTGGCAGCTCAGCATGTTTACCTTTTGCTCAGCAGGCTCTTATCAGCTGTGTGAGTGTGTGTTTGCAGCATTCCCAGACACAGTGAGAGTTGTCTGCACGAAAAAACCCAAAAAACAATTCCACCCACAATTGTCCATTTTTCACACATAGCTCATGGTTAAAGGCCAATTTTATCATTTGATGAACATTAATGTATGGGATTTATGGGATACCACCATAAGTAGGAATAAAATAAAATAAAAATAGGACATAAAATTTAAAAACAAATCAAAAATCTAACTATAGAATAAAAATAGGACAAATAAGACACCGCCACAAATTTTCAGAAGAAATCTCAGAGGATTCCATATTAGCATCCCATAAAACAGTGGTTCCCAGACCTTTTTGAGCTAATGCCCCCTTTCCTCCAGTGCAAGAACCGTTGCACCCCATGCATATTTCTTGATTTTAAGTCTATTGTTGAACTGCAAATTCAAAACAACTAATCTCAGTTGCTACTTCTTTTGCACCCGATCACCTTGGGAGGAGCAACTGAACAGCAGGGTGAGCAGTGACCAAGAATTTTTTTTGTGGGTGTTTCAGGTTATGTGGCCATGTTCTAGAAGAGTTTGTTCTTGATGTTTCAGGAGCTTCTTTCTCTGAAGATGCCACCCACAGATGCTGGCAAAACATCAAGAGCAAATTCTTCTAGAACATAGCCACATAACCCGAAAAACCCACAAATCTTCCACTGATTTTAACTGTGATTTTATACTATTGTTTAAATCTCTTTTTAATATTACTATGTTTTTATATTGGCGGGGAGGGATAGGGATTTTTAGAATTTTAACTGTATCTTATTTTATCGTTTTAATCCGCTTGGATTCCAAGTGATTAAGCGGAATATTAATAATAATAATAATATCAACAACAACAACAACAACTATGGATGCCAGTCATGAAAGCCTTCAACTTCATAGTGACCATTAAGCCTCTTGTCCATGCTGGCTTTATGGCAGTAGCCTCACACAAGCAGTTTCTGGCATACCTTTCAGTCTGTATTTTTCCCCGAATTGGCCAGTCACAGCAATTGATTAAGAAAAAGAAAATAATTTTAAAAAAGAAAAAAGAAAGAAAGAAATACAGCTTGCTTGGGAATAGTGAGGGGAAGGGAAGAGAAACATAATCACACCTACTCATACCGCAGAACTTCCTGCATATTGGAACTACAGTGGGAGGAACTTATCATACATGAATCAATAATAGAAAATCAGTGTGATTGGGAGGCATTGATGGTTTTGTCTGTCAATGAAAAGGATTGCTCTGGGAATGGATAAGAGAAGAAGCAGTTAGAGGATGGACATGGCATTGTGTGATCAGCTACAGCTACAGGCACTACTATTCTACTATAATTCTCCTTTGGTAGCATCATATGATAAAGTCTGGAGTTGTCAGATCTCAGGATCTGGCCTTGAATCTCCAGTTTTTGTGGGTCATTTCCATGCAGGAGAGAAGAGTGCAAATTCTCCAGTTTTGGCTAGTTTGACTTCAGGAAAGAGGAAATCTCCAGTTCATCTAGAAGCACAACAACTTGCTAAACATTTGCAAGCCTTAATTAATTTGTTGGTGCAAAAGCTCTCCAGGGAGTATTTACTTTGGGGAAAAGCAGACTGGCAGTAAGAGCTGGCTTGGGGGTGGCATGGGGCTTGACAACTGCATGCCACATGTCCCGACTCCACCCCCAAGTCGGAATCATACTGCCCACCTGACCAGGAGTGGAGAAGGAATGGCATTTTGCTGCTTCTTTTTGCACCAGAAAAATACAAGATTGGGGTCACAACGTGCGGTTGCCATGACCCTGATCCGGCATTCAAAGGGGCAATGTTAAGCTACTTCTTTACAGCCATCTGTTTAGCCCCTTTGTCAGCTTCCCCCTTCCCTTCTAGTCCTCGTGGTGCCAGAATTCATCCTCTACTCTACATCTACCTTCTTGCTACAAGCAAGTGTGCTAGATTAAATGTTCCTCATCTCATCACTTTAAGTAGGTGACAAGGAATAATACCCTCATTTCACCTTGATCTGGGATCAAGCTAGGTATTTGGTCTTAATTTTCAAACAGGGAAGTATCTTTTCTTGACCTTGATCCTTATCTCTCTCTCTCTCTCTCTGTGTGTGTGTATGTGTGTGTTTGAATGACAAGCTGTGAGCATAGCACTGAAAACATCACTAGGGGTCATCCCTAGATCTTAGGTTTTTGCCCATAAACCTCAGGGCTGGCGGCCATATATGTACACACTGGGCAAATATGATCTGCTCAGATAAATTACCAATTCAGCCCTGCTTTGGAGAAGGACGCTACAATACTATTTTTAGGTGATCATTCTACCACTCCCTGCCCTTTACATACTGTTTCAATGCTGTTTTCAGTTCTCTTATTGAAAATTTAATTCTTTCTCTATCAAGAGGGCCTGTTGCAATTTGAAGTAATGGAATTTCAAATGATGGTGTTTTTCAGAAGGCATACTGGTAATTTCCACCACCATCACCCTGCTTCATCCTTTGCCATTTTTTCTTTCTTTCTAGGAAAGAAAATAAGAAGGAAAAGACAGAAGAGTTGTCTTGTCTCTTTTGATTTGTGGTGCTACAAGTCTTCCATCTGGAAGCATCCTCAGCATTTCAAACAATCAGATTACATCAGAAGACATATCCATAATTCTTCACTTGTTTTAAGGGACCAGATATCTAAGTTAGGGAATGTGTTTCTATTTCTGAAGTACTAGATTTTCCCAGTACTCTACAATATATTATTATTGAGAGAATACAATTCTCTCCCCACCCAGGGAGGCCGTTACAAGTAGAAGTGCTGATGAGAACTGTATTGTGTTGGTAAGTGACACAATTCCACTTCCTCACTGTTGTGATTCTTTTGGCATTCAGATCTGCTGGGAAAGGAATTCTTGCCAATACTGTGAACCTGTATGATCTCATTAAAAAAACAAAACAAAACAAAACAAAACAAAAAACCACATGTACTGACATCCCTGCCATTTTCAGTGGCCCCAAGCTGAAACCAGAAAAAGGGTTCTCCGTTCTAGTCAGCTTCAGCCCCTGTATGAATCCCACCACTGCTAGGTAACTGATCATCTTCTGATCTACTAGACCAGTGGTTCCCAACCTGTGGGTCGCGACCCCTTTGGGGGTCAAACGACCCTTTTACAGGGGTTGCCTAAGACCATTGGAAAACACATATTTCCGATGGTCTTAGCAACAGAGACACCGCTTCTCTATCTGTCTCCAGAACATACACACTCTCAATGGCCTCAATTAATTCCAGACAGATGCTCCGGCCCCTCTCTTCCTCCTCCCCCCTGGGCTCCTCACACCCAGCATCCCACCCACCCCTTAATCTTCCTTCCTTCCTTCCTTCCTTCCTTCCTTCCTTCCTTCCTCGCCATCCTTTTCTCTCCAGCCACAAAACAAAACGTGGCTCTACCACAGCTTCCCCCAGCCCCAAAATCGGGGGCAGGGGTGGGCGATGAGGCTTCCCCCAGCTCCTTGGCTCTCTCTCTCTCTTTCTCTTTCTCCTTCCCTCTCTCTCGTGCACCTCTGCTTCCTCCCCCTTCTAACCATTCCTCCTCTTCTTCCTCCTCCTTCTTTCTACAGAGAGCACGCAAGCAGCCACACATGGTGCAAGGGAAACACCTTCTCCTCCTCTCTCTATGTCCCCCTTCCCTTACCCTCCTCCTGCTTCTTCTCAGTCTGCCCTTTCACCACACTCTCCTTCCTTCTCCCTCCCTCCCTCCGTCCCTCCCTCCGTCCCTCCTATTTGAACTACCCTTTGTTCCTGAGGGGGTGCCTTCTGTTGCTCCACTTGTGATTTAAAACAAACTTAAATACAGCAGTTCATTTTAAAGCGATTCAAAATAAAGTGAGTGTTATCCCGCTTTTCAATTTGCTTTATTTGTATCGTTCCCATTTACTTAACGTTTTATTTTAATTCGCTGTAATTGACCCTGTTTTGTCCCCATTCAAGGATTAAGCGGTGTGTATTTAAACCGGTTTTGTTACTTTTTCGTTCACATTAACTTGTTTCGGCTGTCAATCAAAGCGACGTCATCATGACGTCACATTAATTCGGAGTAACATACACCGATGTAGCCTGTACCTGTGTCCCCACTACCTGGCTGTTTTTAATTCGTTATAAATTTCACGTTTTTTTTTAAAAGAGCCAATCAGGAGGCGCTTATTCCTCCTGTTCTGTGTCTCCCCATATTAACTGCCATAACTCAGTGCTAGGGAATCCTGGGAATGGTAGTTTATTATGGCACCAGCACTCTCTGGTAGAGGAGGATAAATGTCTCACAAACGCAACAAACACAACCATCCCATAGTTCCTCTGGAAAGAGCCTTGGTAGCCCCAAATTCACTTTGGCTGCCCCATGGGGAGAGAATCTTTGGGGAAGATTGCTCCCAGGGCTGTCTGGAGAGACATGAAGTGGGGATATGTCCTGCAAAACCCATCCCATAGTTCCTCTGGAAAGAGCCTCGGTAGCCCCAAGTTTGCTTTGGCTGCCCCATGGGGAGAGAATCTTTGGGGAAGATTGCTCCCAGGGCTGTCTGGAGAGCCTTGAAGTGGGGATATGTCCTGCAAAACCCATCCCATAGTTCCTCCAAAGCCCATCTGCTGCTCAGGCAGAGGTGAAAAAGAAAAAAAAGAATAGTTAAAAATGGTGTTCAATGGCTCTCCTCACACATTGGTCTATGAAAGAGGAGCAGAGGGGAGGTTGCAATCCACCGGAGGAAAGGCTATTATGCGAATGGAAGAAAATGGCGCTGGCGATGCAGAAAGAGACCAAAGAGGGTGACACCCCCAGGCCAGCCCATCATGCTCCGCTCCTCCCATCCAGTTGACCCGATTCAAAGGTCAAAACGTTCCTATTTAAATACTCCGAATCCTATCCCGAATCAAGGAAAAATACTAGGGTCGACCCTTCTATTTTTTTACTCCGGTGTATAAGCCTCTAACACGGATTAAAACAAATACACCAAATCAGATTCGAATCTAAGTTGAAACGATATAGGGTTAATCTAGAACTGTTCTAGAGTTAATTTGGGTTCAAGTAGGAACACTATACCTTGGATTCGATTTGTAACCTGGCGTATAAGCCAGTGAGAACAACCCCAAAATCTCCCCTTCTTCTTTCATCACCCCTTCTCTGTCTTTTTGAACTACCTTCCCTATATTTGGGGGGGTGTCTTCTGCTCTTTCTTTCCTCTCTCTTCTCCTCCCAGGTGACTAGAGGTCTTCCTCACTGCAATGGATGACAAGGCACCCCGAAATAGTGGGCTTTGAGGAGGAATGGAGGACATGACCAAACAACAGCTAAAGACACTCCTATAAATATAAATCCCTCCTTCTTAGTCCTGCTCATAATGGAGGACAGTTTGGAATTCTTCCTAGACTGGAGTGTAGGATGTGTCCTGGAAAAGGAGGATGCCTGGCTACCCTGCTTCTCTCTCCCTCCCCCTTTGAACCTTTGTCCCTTCCTTTGGGGGGGCGTCTTCTGTTGCTCTCCCTTGCTTTTTCTCCCTTATCTTTTTCTTGCCCAACTGCCAACCCACCCATTTATGGGGCTTTGTGTTTCCTCAGACCCCAAGGACTCCAGATGCTTCCACTCCCAGCAGAATTCACCAGAGAGCACACTCTCTCAGCCTCAGGGGAAGGCCAAGGCAAACCCCCTCTGAACAAATCTTGCCAAGAAAACCCTGTGATAAGTTCACACCACTTTAGGGTCACCATAATTCAGAAAGGACTTGAAGCCAGACACACAACAACAACAATGACACATTAAATGCCTTTTCAAAAGCATTAAGCATGGAACACTGGGTTCAAATCCCTGTTGGCCATGGAAACCCACTAGGTGACCCTGGGCAAATCACACTCTCTCAGTTTCTGGGGTAAGCCATGGCAAACCCCCTCAACAAATCTTGCCAAGAAAACTCCATGATGGATTCACTTCAGGGTTGCCATAAGCCGGGAAAGGACTTGACAGCACTCAACACCACCACCAACAAAACTCATTCACTTCCAAGTGAACTTATTTCTGCTTCTCTGTGTGCAGAACTAAGGCTGCCTGTGGGACTAAAGAAGGAATTAGCAAACTAGTCTTAAGCCATTTTACCTCAGCGGTCCAGAGAGAAGTGGCAACCCATGGGCCAAATTCATTTTGAAATACTTTTATTATTATTATTATTATTATTATTATTATTATTTTAAAAAGTAGTTTCCCTACAGGACAAAAATGCACACTCACATTCAGAAAGTGTATACATCCTGCATATCAGATATTTACATTACGATTCATAACAGTAGCAAAATTACAGTTATGAAGTAGCAAAAACAAAAAATAATAATTTTATGGTTGGGGGTCACTGCGACATGTGAACTGTATTAAAGGGTCACGGCATTAGAAAGGTTGGGAACCACTGTACTAGACTATTTGTTCTCCAGTGTTTAAAGGTGGACAATGACTTGCTTTTCTTTCATCTTTAGCAAAGTACCAAGTAGGGATGTAAAGAATATTCTCCAAAATTCGAAAATTAGTAGAAATATGTCTAATTCAAAAATTTCAAAACCATTTTATAGTGAAGAAATTCTGAGCACTTCTCAATCAATAAGTAAGAATTTTGATTGTTAATCATTTCCAAATGAAGTGAAGAGTCGAGACTTTGAGCTGACAATTCGATGGCCAAGATTTGGGTATTTTGCGTAAGAAACGCTACCATTCATCCTGGGTTTTACCAGAGGCTATTTCCTTTGTTAGGGTGATTCCCCCCCATCTTTGCTCACTCATAGCTTTGCTTTGAAAAACAAAAGAGAACAAAAGGGGAGACCTTCTGCCCTTTATGCCATGCTCTGCCATTCAAATTCTCACAGAAGAAATGAAGGATGAAATCTTAGCATTGGATCATCTCATCCAACCCCATTTTTGGATACATCACATTCTCTTATTCATGGATATTTTGAACTCTCCTTGTCATATATATATATATATACATACATACATACAAACATATATATATATATATATATATATATATATATATATATATATATATATTAAAATGCAAAATAAAAGTAGGTTTGCCTTAGCGTCACCTTGAGAGAGCTGGAGAGAGAGGTTTGTCATGCCCTGCCTCTGAGGCTGAGAGAATGTGCACTCTCCTTGCCAGTTATTATTGTTATTATTGCATGACCTTAGCATCACCATGGGAGAAGTGCAGAGTTGGTCATGCCCTGCCTCTGAGGCTGAGAGAGTGTGACCCTCACAAAAGAGAAGAAGGGGCAGGGTGGGGTGCAATGGCAGGAATTCTGCCATGATGGATAAAACCTAGCATTCAAAGGGATTCCAAGAGGTCATCCAACCCCCCCCCCCTTCTACCATGAAAGAATACCTAGGAGTTGGAGTTGAAGCTGAGAGCATGTGACTTGCCCAAGGTCAGCCAGTGAATTTCTATGGTGAACTGGGAGGCTAGAGTCCTGATCCCAGCTCAGCCATGTAAATCCACAGGGTGACATTGGGTAAGTCACACTCTCTCATTCATGGATATTCTGCACTCTCCTTGCCAATTATTATTATTATTATTATTATTATTATTATTATTGCATGACCTTAGCATCACCATGGGAGAGGTGCAGAGTTGGAATTGAAGCTGAGAGCATGTGACTTGCCCAAGGTCAGCCAGTGAATTTCTAGGGTGAACTGGGAGGCTAGAGTTGGGGTAACTTCAAGGACCATGCAGTCCAACCCCCTTCTGTTATGAAGTAATACATAGGAATACATGGGATCCTAGAGGACATGTAGTCTGACCCCTGTTCAACATCTGGATGGCACTGGAAGATGGGACAAACTGAGGGTTTTCTTGGCATAAAGAGGAGTTTTGCCATGGGATGCCCCTGAAGCTGAGACAATATGACCCTCACAGATGAGAAGGGGAGGGGTGGGGTGCCAAGTAGCAATGCTCTTCTGTCAAGCAGGAATCCTCAAGAAAGAGTGGAGTGGGGTGCGATGGCAGGAATTCTGCCATGGATAAAACCTACCATGAAGGAATACCTAG
>NC_056522.1:245631169-245639729 GCF_019175285.1 Sceloporus undulatus | reverse complement strand
ATTAGCTTACTTGCTAATTAGCTTACTTGCTGTTCACCGCTATGATCTTTGGAATAGCGGTATATAAATAAAACATATTATTATTATTATTATTAGAGTTGGGGTAACTTCAAGGACCATGCAGTCCAACCCCCTTCTGTTATGAAGTAATACATAGGAATACATGGGATCCTAGAGGACATGTAGTCTGACCCCTGTTCAACATCTGGATGGCACTGGAAGATGGGACAAACCGAGGGTTTTCTTGGCATAAAGAGGAGTTTTGCCATGGGATGCCCCTGAAGCTGAGACAATGTGACCCTCACAGATGAGAAGGGGAGGGGTGGGGTGCCAAGTAGCAATGCTCTTCTGCCAAGCAGGAATCCTCAAGAAAGAGTGGAGTGGGGTGCGATGGCAGGAATTCTGCCATGGATAAAACCTACCATGAAGGAATACCTAGGAGTTGGAGTTGAAGCTGAGAGCAAGTGACTTGCCCAAGGTCAGCCAGTGAATTTCTAGGGTGAACTGGGAGGATAGAGTTCTAATCCCAACTCAGCCATGTAAATCCACAGGGTGACATTGGGTAAGTCACACTCTCTCACTCATGGATGTTCTGCACTCTCCTTACCTATTGTTACAATTATCGTTATCATTGCATGATAGGTTTGTGCCTTACCATCACCATGGGAGAGGTGCAGAGAGAGAGTTGGCCATGCACTGCCTTTGAGACTGAGATAGTGTGACCCTCACAAAAGAGAAGAAGGGGCAGGACACTACCGCCAGCCATTCCAATCGCGTCCTCCCTACACAATTTCTGTGTCCTCCAGAGGGCACAATTTCTGAGAACGCTTTAGAACAGTTTTCAAAAATTGCACCCTCTGGAATAGAAGGAGGACGTGATTGGAATGCCCGGTGGTAGCGTCGGCATTCCAGTGTACAGTAAAATGCTGTCCCTAGTCCCATCTCATTCCATGCGCACCCCTGCACACACTCATTTTGTAATGCAATGGGCCTGTTTTAGGGCCCATGCGATAAACTTTAATTTTTTGTGAGGATCTGGAGATCTTCACTGTGGCTGTTTTTCATGTCCAGTTTCTGTGTGGTTAGTGAAGAGCAGGGAATCTCAGTGAGCTCCCTCACTATTTGGTCACTGGAAGGAAGTCAAGATTCCGTCCCTTTTTCACCAAAGTGAAAAGTGGGATGGAGAGAAAGCACCTGGGAATAAATCTACTGAAGTATTGGATCTAAAGGTGTCCCCCTAATCGTGGAATGGAAACTGCTGGCAAAAAAGATTTCTCATCCCTCCATACAGTTCTTAACTCCCCTAAAATCCTGAAGGGTGGGAAATTCTCTGGAGCAGTTTGTTTACAGCAAGACATCAAGTGGGAGTAGAGGGTGCTGGAGGCAAAAGTACAGTAGTCTACTCACATGACCTTGCATCAAAGCCATAATGACCAAATCACACACACATCAAATGATGGTCTTAGATGTGTAATACAAATGGGATGCCAAAGAGCTAACCCTCCTGTCAAATCAGCCTGACTCATTGGCATTTGTTAGTCTTCTCCAAAGTACCAAGACCAGCAGTGTGTTCCAAAGAAACCTAACGAAATGTGACTGATACAGGTTGAATGACTTGGGTTGACATGATGTACTGCAACATGGCATGTCTGCAAATAATGGCTTAAAATTGACTTTTCCAAACCACCGCATTACTTGTCAAAATCTTTGCAATTCATTCTGAGAGAAAAGCAGTAAATAAAATTATAAGTTTGATCAAGTTTGAGAGAGACTCATCTGTGTGATAACTTCGGCTCTTGAAGACTTAAAAATGATAGAAATTTATTCTCAGGTGGAACACACCAGGCAGAAATAATTTGAGGACAAGACAAGGAGGTGCTTTTGCTGTGCAGTATTCTTCAAGGCCTTCTGTATTTTGATTATTTATACCCCTTTATTCACTTGTCATCAATATTATGAAGGTAGCCATTTTAAAACTTGTCATGTTAAAACTCTGGAGAGGTAAACAAAGCTTGTCAGAAAAGACCTATCATGATGTAACACTGAAAGAAATGTATTGTTTTCCACTAGGCCCAAGAAGACTATAGTAAAGACTCATGTAAAGTAAAACAGGACATTCAAAGACATTTCCTTCCTGAGGAGGATTAGGAAATTGTAACCACCCTATACTCAATTGCAGAGTATCCCAAGATGGTCAAGCCTTGGTGGTTTGCTTGCTGATGTTAAGGTTGACTTCTGATACCATCATAATGCTATACCCATGTACTGAAAACATGCAAGGGACTTTCTGGGCAATTATACCTTTTTCCTAGCAGAGGGCCCAAACAGACAGGCCAAAATAAAGCTGTTTCAGGTCATTTTGGAGGTATGCTGTTTAAATGATGCATGCATCTTAAGAGGCCAGAAGCTGCACCAAAGTTGTGCTCCAGTCCTTAGGACTAGCATGTGGCTTTGGCACGACTTCCAGCCTCTTACACATGCCACATGACACATGCAGCATTTAAACAGCATATCTCCAAAGTGACCCAAAGCAGCTTGTCTGTTCGGGCCCATAGAGTCCACAAGCAGAAGAGAGGCAAATTGTAGGAAAATGCTCAGGTGGCTCATGAAGTGACTCTCACATGAAGTTATGGACTAGACTAGAGGTGAGCAAATTTTAGGGATCAAGAGGTATCCTTGATCCCCTGAAGTCCCTTGAGAGCTATAGCCTCCTCCAGAAGAGCAGTTCTACTTATATACAAGGAACATGAAAGTAAAGGCCTAGTTTTAAAGCAGGGATAGGACCCTATCATTGTAAAACTAACTGTGGGGAGGGATGGGGCATTGCCAGTCTCATTCCTTCAAGTGTATCTTGTCAAGAGTGAAAACTGGAGAAGGCTTTCCTCTCTTCTGAAATTTCCTCTTCTGCACAACATCAAAAGTACAGGTCCAGTTATTTTTTTCATTATGGAAACCTAGTGGTGCAAGAAAGGGTGGAAGGTGCCTCTGAGAACTTGCCATGGTAGATGAAGTTCCTCTACTTTTAAAGTTGCATTTTAAACACACACAAAAAATAATAAATAAAAATAAAAATAAAAATGAATGGAGGGGGTCTGTCACTGATATGATAGCAGAGTTAGTGTCAGTGGAGATCCTTGGCTGTAGGGTAGAAAAATATATTGCAGTGCATGTGCCCCATGAACATGTCTTGCACACCGTTGCATACATGGTAAGAGGAACCATTCCTTTCCTGATTCTAAAGACAGAAACAATTTTGTTAGTGCAATAACTTCTTGGATCCTGGTCCTCATGAGTATTTCATAGAATCATAGAATCATAGAGTTGGAAGAGACCACAAGGGCCATCCAGTCCAACCCCCTTGCCATGCAGGAACTCTCAATCAAAGCATCCTCGACAGATGGCCATCAAGCCTCTGTTTAAAGACCTCCAGGGGAAGGAGACTCCATGACACTCCAAGGGAGTGTGTTCCACTGCTGCACAGCCCTTACTGTAACAACCAAGTGAATGAATTTGCAAGCACATTTGCAAAAAGCTGCTTGTCAAATAAAATAAAATAAAATAATGGATTTCTTCTAACTACAGGCGGGTTAAACTACATGGTTATCAAAGCCTCTGACAGCACAGCTCCTGTTTATGAAGTGTTTTTACACCTACCCAGCCACTTTTCTTCCTTATCCACTATCTAGCTGGGAGGGGGGACATTTTTAGCCACATCAACATTGGGTTGATAGTGAAAGAGGGATGGATAAAAACAGACTTTTGGTTGAATATATATATATATTATATATATATATATATATAACCAGAAGTTGGGAAACAATGGGATTCTGTGTTACCTGATTCTACTGTAGCCATGTATGTCTGCCTAGAATAAGCAAGGTAATTGGCAATTATCTCCAGAATTCTTTACTAAGCATGTGTGAATATCACAACAGAGAGAAAAAGTAAGAGCAGTTAAGTCTATCTCATATGCTATCCTTGTTAATAAAGTATAGATCAGTGATGGCGAACCTTTTAGAGACCAAGTGCCTAAACTCAAAGGCGTTCCCACACTGGGTGTTAGCCGGTGCCAGGGGGTGGGACTTCTGAAGGGCAGGACTTCCACCTTCCGGGGGCAGGACCTCTGAGGCGGGGCTTCCCCAGAGACAGCTGAAGCCCTGGAAGGGCGGGGGAAGAATAGGAACAGGCACATGGAGAGGCAGCTAAAGGCATGGGAGGATGGGGGAAGAGGAGGAACAAGTGTGTGCCTGTTCCGCCACTTCCCCCACCCTCCCATCTCTCTGCGTGTCCTCAGAAATGGCTTCATGTGCCAGAGAAAATATGTGTGCCATAGGTTTGCCACCACAGCCATAGATGTATAAGCTTGGCCAGAAAAATGGAAATAATAAGAACTGTAGAGGCTTGTGAAGGAAAAGGTCATCATTGCATGCATTTTAGAAGAAGCTTTGAAGCAGTCTCTAGAAGTTTTAATATTTTTTTGTTTACTTCTGCCAGACTTATCCAGCCTAGTGGTTTCATTTCCCAGGTGCATATTGTTAGTTTTGAATAAAAAAGCATGTTGAAACATGTTCAAGTGATTTCCTTGTTTTGTGTTGTAGGACCTTATCCCTACTCTGACCATGTTATTTCTAACTCTGGTACCACATTTTTTGTGAAAGAACCAATGTGACACCCAGGAATACTGTAATTTTGTTAGTTTCAATATATCTGTACTGTAGAGTCTTATGGTCTAATACTTGAAACTTTGCACTTAATTGTCACCCCACTCCAGTTTATTGGCATAACAGCCATGAGCTTGGCATAACTTTAAATTTTATTTGTTGAGCTTTGGAAAGGGCCATATAGACTTTTAAAAGCTGGAAAATCACCTGGAGAGGGCATTCTAGGATGCCCAGCATGTTGCAAATTACACTAAATTACTCTGGAAAGCCTTAGCTATCCAACATATTCAGTAAACATAGTGCATTGAGGGACAAGGCACTCCCAATATGTCAGTAGAAAAACAGCTGGAATATTTCATTTCATTGTAGTTTTAGATGAAGTATTGCCTCATTCCTCCTCTTCCTGAAAGTTTCTTATTTTTGCAGGCTTGCAGTTTCTCTTGTTGACCCTGATCAGTGTTTTGGCCACTCCAATACTCCCTACTCACATTTTTCTACCTCTTTTGTTCATTTCCTTTTCATAATTCCATACTTTGCAAACACATAGCTGTGGCAAAGATCAAAGTTTGCAGATATAGGTGCTAAAAATCGAAAAGCTTGATCTTGAAACATGGAAGATTAAAATATGGAACACACACATCCTAATCTCTCTCTCTCTCTCTCTCTTGGTGTGTGTGTGTGTAAGAAATTATAAGACACAGAACCTTAGACACATTTCTATTTGATTTTAAGGTCTTATTTTTTCATATCAGTTCTGACTGGTTTGGTTCTGCTGTAGTCTCTCTGAAGGGCTCTTTTCAGGATAGGCATAAATATACAATATTAATAAACAAATGAGAAACTGTTTAACAACGGATGAATAAACATTAACAAAAAAAAAGTGAGGAAGGTTTTAATAATGGCTGTTAAGGAGGGAAGCATCTGGGAAACGGAGACAAACTAGAGGAGAAAAGATTGTAGATACTACATAGGAGAATTTTTTTTTCTTTACTGGAAGCAAGTAATTTTAACTGATCTGCAGCAGCTGCCCTGTAACAAAATGAATCCGACTTATCTTTCACTTGCAGCAGAGCTGACCTCTTACAAGAAGTTCAGCTTTGATTTAACAGCTCAGCTCTTACAAGTCTTTTCTGCAATCCTGGGCACAGCTTGGCTCCTTAAATACCATTGAAGCTAACCAGCAAGTTAACTGTGCCCAGTACGGCAAGTCTTATGCTTAATTCAATTGACAGTAATGCTGACACATATTTGGGATATGGGATGCGGAGGGGGGGGGTAACTCTCAAAGATACTTTTCTTGTTTGAATTGCTTGAAGATGTTCTTCTTTACATTTCCTGAAATGTATACCCCCCACACACACACATCTCCATATCTCCATTATGAACACAGAGAAGAGATTTATGAGAAGATGTAAAAAAACACTTGGATTCTTAACACATCTACAGTAAAAAGTAAATTTTAAAAAATTAGGTAAAAGGGCAAAAATCCACTAATGATGAACCTCAAATATTAATTTAGGAAATGTTGGAAATTTGTCTCAACAAACAGTATTAATTTAAATCATTATTATAATTAATAACATTAATATTAATAACCTAAATCCATTTGGTAGGCCCATCTGGAGCAGAACTGTTGGATCAACACAATGTACATAATATTAATTTCCTATTTAGCAATGGAGTTAAGAGATTTACTCTAGTTTGGTCTAAGCATTTGGAATTTGACCAATATTGCATTCTGGACTTTGCTCACCTTTAAATTGTTCCAAAACATTGGTTGAGCTCTGGTTCAGGACTGCCATTTGCAAAAAGAAAAGAATGGAATTGTGCATGGAAACACCTGGGAGAGAGCTCAAAAGCTGGATAGCAAACATTTTGCATAGCAAACATTTCCACAGTCAACCATTGGCATTTCAGATTAAAAGATCTCACATAACAGAACAGGAATATGAGAGAGGTGCCAACAGGCCAACGAGAGTAGAAAATATTAGGCTAGATCAGCCTTCCCCAGGCTGGTGCACTTTAGATGTTTTGAACTATAATGCTTGACACCTCCACCCAACATGATGCCAAGATGGCTGTGGACTGTGGAAATTGTAGCCAAATACTGTAGGAGGGTGCCAGTTTTGGGAAGCCTGGGCTAGATTCTGGATTAAAACAACATTTGCTTATACAAATGTCCCTCTACATTCACTGAGGTTAGGGGCATGGAACCCCAGTGGAAATGGGAAAAAACGCAAATGAAAAAAACCCACTTTTTTTAAACCTGAGAGAACACCGTTCTAGGAATCTCTAGGTCCTCCAGAGCAACTCTGTGATCAATATCTGCTAGAAATTGACCGTAGAATCATGCTCGAAGACCTACAAATGCTAAAGAAGTCTCCAGATACCTCAGCACAAATCTGTGATTGATTTCTGACAGAATTGAACTGGAAGACTTAGAGATTCCTAGAGAGAACATATGAATCCAAACTGCAGAATCAAATCTGCAAAAGTCAAACTTGCAAATGTGGAGGGACAACTGTACTGTGTATACATATGGGAGCCTAGGACAGATAGTTTGGTGCTGGATGTAAAATGTTTTAATAATATCTCCTGATCTACATTGCCAAAGGTCTATGACAAAGAATTCTAAGCATCTCATTCTAAGAATCCTATAGGATGGAGCCAAGGCAGCTAAAATGGTATCAAATTGTGATGCCCATAGCTGCTTTGGCTCCATCCTATGGGATCCACAACTGTGTGTTTCAGACTGCCCCAAAGAAATAGAACTGGCCAGTCTGTACAATCAGCAATATAAAACCATTGGATTCCTAGATTCCCGAGACTGTATATAAAACCAATACTTCTCCTATACCCATCACTTACATATCCTCTAAGACTACTTCTGATCTTGCTGCAACAAATCATTCTCAGTTCCAGGGAGATACTAAGTAATCTTTAGAAGACTGAGTTGCATCATGGAAAAATACCAGGTGGTCCTTTGAATGCTTACACAAACACAGTGCAATTTCGTTGACTATAGGACTTATAGGTATAGTCCCAATTGATCATCCAACTTTTTCATATGATTTCAAAATGTCCCAGTTTTCCTCCCTTTGTCCCTAGCTTATTTCAGTTGCTGTAAAGTGAATTTAAAGTGCATAGCTAATTTGCCTTAGCAGGAGGGGAAGGGGAGGAGATACAATCTTCCCCTTGCTAGTAGGCTCAGGCAAAAGTAAACTGCTCCACCATTTCCTAGCTTGTATCTTCTTTCTGATTAATAACTTTTGCCATCTTGACCATACTTTGATGATGCTTGGCCACACATTTCTCAATTTTCATTTGTGAAATGTTGGAGGGCATGTCAGGGGAGATGAGACCTCGGGAAAGTGCTGGCTGTGTGATGCCAGGAGTTATCATCCCCAAAAGTCACTTTTCCTAGCTCTGGAGCAGTTACACAGTGGATTGCAGCTTGCAGTATGTAGGATATGTACCTTGATGTGGTAGTTCAGAGATGGGTGAATCCTTCCCAAGTCGCAGTTTAAAAATCACTTGTGAAAAGAAGTAGCTGTTTCAAAGGGCAGTTTGGATTTCAGAGACAAGCCATAAACTGCCAATTAGAGTTCTCCCTTCTCAAGCACACCATCATTGTAAGTTGTGTTTGCACATTAATACGCCTGTTGACAAGCCAAGAGAAAAGACTGTAGTTCTGCTCTCCTCATAAAGTTAGGTGTTTGCTTTCATCCTGGAGCCCTTTCATCCATGAAGGGGTAATTACTATGCAGTCACAGCTACTCTTTTTGAAGAATTCTGTTGACTTGCATTAGTGGAATTCTCTGTTATAATAACCTAATGCTGCTCTGCCATGAGATAATAATAATAATAATAATAATAATAATAATAATAATAATAATAAT
>NC_056522.1:245625920-245628169 GCF_019175285.1 Sceloporus undulatus | reverse complement strand
TAATAATAATAATAATAATAATAATAATAATAATAATAATAATAATAGGATTTATTTATATCCCACCCAATCATTGGGAATCCAGGCGGCTTACAACAGTGGGGATAATACAAAGCAATAACAGTAAACATTAAAATAATAAAACAATATAACATAGCAATACATAGTAAATCATCATCATAATAACAATTCAATAATAACAAAGGATAACACAAAATATTACATTCAAATCAATAATTATTAAAAAGAAATCTCCATTTCCAACCCCTCATTCAAAAAATAACAAAGCAAATGCCAATAAACAATGAAATAATAAAACAAATACAGCATAGTAAATTACAAGATTACAGTTAAGAAGTTACAATTAAAAGATTACAGTCTAACACCCTAAAAAAGGGGGAGACTAAAAATTAGCAACAAAATAATATTCTTAGTATTGCCTGAGACTTTATAGGCCACTGCCCACACTGAGTTGGTCCAGGACTGGGGGGGGGGGCAAAGATGTTAAAGAGCATCCCTCCCTAGTCCTACATTCTGCTCCTGGCAAGTATGGAGTTGGCTATCTGTTGTTGGCAAAGGCATTGGAAGTGGTGTAAGTAGCAGGAGTATGTGTCATTCTGGGAGGGGGCAAGAGGACCATATTTAATTTTTATTCACACATTCATTAAAACCACATTTTAAAGATAGAATTTTGGTGAGGTGCTTTACACAAAACAGAATTAAAAACATTAAACTGCTATGATTCCAACCTATAGAGTCCTGGGTTTTGTGGCATGGAGAGAGATGTTTAGAATTCTCAGTTGCAGGGCTTGAATGTCTTCGATCAAACTCCAAACCTCTGGATTTCATAGGATGTAGCCATGGCAGTTAGAGTGGAATCATAGAACTATTTCTGTATAGTATGGAAGGGTCCGTGATTAATTAGGACAGCATCAAACATTTAAAAGAACCTCAGCAGTGAAATCCATAGTGTAAACAATGGTCCTTTATTCAATTAAAACAGCCTGAAGCAACCAGAGTTTAGATTCTGTATCACGATCTATCTTTACAAATCATTACCTATGTTACAGATACGGAACAAGAACCTATTACTAAATTGGGAAGGTTTCTAATGCACATTGGGTTCTTTTGATGTGCATTGGGCACTTTTGACGAGCATTGAGCACTTCTTCTTCTTTTAAATTTTATTCTTTTAATAAAAAAACATACATACAGCTAAGTGATACATTAAATATGAGACAAATAAGACAATAATACAAACAAATCAGTCGTACAGTACATTGGTACTTCCTAAGACCAACCCTTCACCGATTCATATGTTTATTCTTCATATCGGCACATTTTATTTTTTTCCCCTTTATCTTAATCAGTTTACTCTTCCCATCTCTAAATAACCTAAAATACTCTTATTGTTATTTGGTTTCTTGATGTTATCTATTTTTTCCATAGTACTTATAGTCAGGATGTTTCCCCATATATAAAAAAAACTTTATTCCACTCTTCTAAAGATATTTCCTTTGTATCCTATTCATCAATTTGTATTTCTCTTCTTACTTTCTAGTATTTGGCATAAACTAGTCTAGAAGCTGTTAACATATAAAGAATAATTCTCCCATACTTTGTTTTCATTATTTTCATTTATCATATTCAAGAGCAGTACCTCGGGTCTAAGCTCTAATTCAATTCCTAATATTTCCTTTAGTCCTGCATGTACCTCCTTCCAATATCTTTTTGCTTCCATACAGATCCACAGTCTCAATTCACCTGCACTTTGTCATAAAATAAATAAGCATGGAATCTGAATCTTACGTTCTGCACCTTCTAATTTTAGTAGCTTTTTATCTTCCAATTTTCCATTGTCCACACAAAAATGCTAGCTTCAAAATATAGTTTCAAGTTAGGTACTGCAAAACCACCTATTTCTACTGCATATTGCATGTATTTTGTTTAATCCTGGATTTACGCCCCACCCAAAGATAATTGTTTTTGCCAGTTCTTGAGAAGACTATCATTCTTAATTATTGATATAGACGGAAATAAAAAGATTATTCCAGGCAAGATATTCATTTTCACTATTGATATTCTTCCCAGCTTTAGGTCTTTCCAATATTTTAAATCTTTTTTTAATGCATTCCATTTTTCCATACAATTGTTTCAAAATATTTTTTTAATCATTAATGGCTTTTTTGCTTACATTAAATCCTGTTAGTTCCTGTAATTTTTATTCTTCTATTTTAGTCATTTTTTTT
>NC_056522.1:245623385-245625820 GCF_019175285.1 Sceloporus undulatus | reverse complement strand
TTGCCCAACTTGGTTCCATAGATTGGTTAGCCTATTCAAAACATGACTAAATCTAGATCCAATGCATCCTCATTTTACAGAGGTTGGAGAGCAAAGGAAGTGTGGTGGAAGAATAATTGCTTGGCATGTTTTACCTGATGCAAAAGCATGAAGGCTTCTTGTGAAATTAAGTGTCCTCTGCCTATCAAAGTGGCTGTGGCCTCACAAAGGATGGAGACATATTGGATTGGTTGATCCAATAAAAGTATCACTGTTTGGTTGATTTTTTATGTTATTGGATTTGCCACATAGCCAACACAGTTGCCCCTGTTTAATGATACTAATGTTTTAATTTTTTTTGTTATGGAAAATAAAATAATATATTCTTTAAAAATTGTAATAGAAAACAAAGCAATGGCCTACAGTCTAGAAATGCTCAATATACATTCCAATCCCTCCCAAAAGGGATACTAGGGACCACAGTAACCACAGGATTGCTGCAACCATTGCACTAATCTCCTATGGAAACTGAAGTACCCTAAAAACACCAGAACATGTCTGCTCTTGGAAGCTAAGCAGGATAACCCATTGTTAGTATATGGGTGGGAGATCACCAATGAATACCATTTGCTATAGGCTATATTTCAGAGGAAGGAATTAGCAAAATCACCTCTGAATATTCCTTGCCTAAGGAAACCCTAGGAAATTAAGGGGGGTCACCATATGTCAGCAATCAACTTTGGGTGCATCTTGATGTAGAAATAATGCAGTTTAACACCATTTTAAATGCTGTAGCTGCATCCTATGAAATCCATGGATTTGTACTTTTAGCTTTCTCTGCCAAAGAGTGGTGGTGCCTCACAAAACTACAAATCCCTGGATTTTGTAGGATGGAGCCATGGTGGTTAAAATCATGTCAAACTACATTATCTCTACAATGTAAATGTATCTTTGAAGGTGTGTGCACGTGCAGACATACACACACAAACATAAATGAGCACAAAACATATTTTTGATTTCCCCTTCTTTGGTTGAAATGGGATCCATGCATATGACACAATGATAGCTGAAGCAATTTATTGGCTATAGAAAATGCTGCAGTTGTATTGGGGGTGGGGGGAGAACTGTGACCATTTCCAGCTCTTTTCATTGATTTTTTTTAATGAGGATATTTCTCTGTAGTTACACAAGGGTTTTTAGGCAAGGTTTGACCTGAGAAGTCAGAGATGCAGTTTATTAACTGCATCAAAAGACAGAGAAAAATGCCCCTCTTTTAATCAAGAAAAAGAGACAGTGCAAAGCAGTTTACTAAATTTCAGCCTGGCATTTAAACCTACTCATGTGATGCAAGCTCATTTACTTCCCCTGAAGTTTTCTGACAAGAACATATATTTCCCTGGAAAATGTAGCATGCTAACACCATTGTAAATACGCCCCATGAAAAATAGTCCTTTTATTTACATTATGATTTACCAGACTTAGCACCTTATCAATCTGGGCTCATTGCATGAGCCCTACAAGAATGAACATGAATCAGTTCTTGTTTCCTCCATGTGGCTTCTCAGCTTCCTTATGGGAATCACTCTCCTGCCAAGGCAACTGCTGTTCAACTTTTCCTTTTTACTTTAACCAGCACTGGCAAAAAATGAGAAATTGAAATGACATTGTTGAACGTGTGTGGCACAACTGATTTTCTGTTGGCTGTTTAATAAAAAAAAATACTATTATTCAGCATATTTTTCTCTTGTCCTTCCTACAAGGAATAAAGTGAGTACACATATGAGTTAGCCCAGTTTATCTTCACAGATACCCTTTGATGAAGGCTATTCTGAGAAGAAACAATTCGATCAAACAAGTCAGCAAATGAATTGATTGTCCTAATGCCAGATCTCCCAAGCCAGGTATAAAAAACAATGGCTCCTTGATATCTGCTGAGGTCTGGTTCCAGGATCCCCCATTGGTTACCATGATCCATCGATACAAATGGTGTAGTAAAATTGTGTTCCTTATATAAAACGGCATAATCAAGGTTTGCTTTTTGGAATATATAATTGTTCTTGAATATTTTCAAGCTGTGGGTGGTTGCACCCATGGATGAAGACTCTGTAGATTAAGAGGGCTGACTGTACTGTGTTCACTATATTCCAATAGCAGCCACAAGCTAGTGGGACTAACAAGAGTGAATAATTATATATCACAGATGGGCCACTTGTGGCTTACAAGATGTTGCTGAATTTTAGGACTTCCTGGTTGGAACGGCAGCCCAATGGACGCAAACTCAGGGAGCTCCTGAGAAATCGTCCTCCTTTACTGGTGCTTTCCCGCCCACAATTTTCCAGCATGGAATGGGAAAAACCCCAGACAAGGAATTGCCTGGGTGAAGAGGCTTCGCCACACCCCGAAAGCTATACTCTGAAGAGGGTCCCTTTTGTCTCTCGGGTCCTGAACAGATAAAA
>NC_056522.1:245622141-245623285 GCF_019175285.1 Sceloporus undulatus | reverse complement strand
ATAAGAACAATTTTGGGAGGGGGCACCTCTGAGCCTAGGACTTGTGGGAGGAGAGAAATGGGTACCAGACCCTTGCTGCACATGTCATTTTTCACTAAGCTGCTTTTTTTCTTGTGGCAAGAGAAACCTGCAGGATTTGAAATATCACAGGGCTGCAAGATACCAAGGAGGTTGAAGAGTGCAGACAGCAACTGCAGTTTAAATGAAGTAGATGGAAGGGGAGGGGATAAACAAATCAATGTAAAATAACATAAGGCTTAAACTATCCTCTGACACACTTCTCTCCTTCAGATGGCCTCTTCTTTCTCAAGCTGTTTTTAAAAACATAAGACCAATGGCTAATAATCAGTATTGCAGTTATGGGTCAGTAACCCAGAGCTGCAAAACTGTAACTGCCCTGTAGTCTGTAATTTACATTGGAGATTATCACACACTGCCGGGATAGGGACAGGATCACTCTCCCATCCTTATCCCATCATTAACCCATCTGTGACTGCAATAGTGCAAAAAGCTTTCAAATCATAGCGCCGAACCCACCATTAATCTGTTATTAAAGCAGCATTGCAATAACATGATTGTCCATTAATGCAAAATGCCAGCCAATGTTGCTTTAATGATGGGTTAATCATGGGATCCGCTCAATGTCATCTGAAAATCCCTCCCATGATCATGTGGGAAGGATGAGATATGAATGGGACAAGGACAGGATAACCCCCGTGTGATGATCTCCATAGTCTCAGCCAATCTTTAACAGCCAGCAACCTCCAGCCCATCTCAAGAGGCAGTTGTCAGATAGGATAAAGATCTGTTCAGCTGGCAAGGGCTCACATTTTCACCCTTCTCCCACAAGTGAGAGAGACTTGTGACAAGAGACCTGTTTTTGATTATCGCAATCTCACTCACTCACCATCTGAATGAATAATAATAATAAAAAATTATTATTATTATTAACCTTTATTTATAAAGCGCTGTAAATTTACACAGTGCTGTACATACAATCTTTTAGTTAGACGGTTCCCTGCCCTCAGGCTTACAATCTAAGAAGACACGACTCAAAAGGAGAAGGGAGTGGTGGTGGGGAATGGGATCAGGTCCAGCAGTTCTCCACCTCCGAGGCCTGGACCAAGGCAGATGGACTGGAGGA
>NC_056522.1:245601168-245622116 GCF_019175285.1 Sceloporus undulatus | reverse complement strand
TTGAGGATCGCGGTTTGTGACGTAGCGAGGTGCCAGGGGCGCACTCGCTACGGTCATGAAGGCTGCGACACGTATGGACGCTCAGCATCCGATACGTAAAGATGGCGGCGCCCGTAGGAACAGGGCGCCGCCATCTTGTACGTATTCCATAACGTACTAGGGTTAGGGGGTGCGGAAGCACCAGCCCCTTCCTAAACCCTAGAACGTATTGTATACGTACTATTTGGCGGTCTGAACCCGCAATAGACAAGTAATACCGTATTTGGTTTTCTTTGTTTGACACCAACACATGGAAGGTCCAAAACACACTGCAAAAAGAATCCCCTTTGAGGCCGCTTTAGCTGCCCTGGCTCAAGGCTACGGAGTCCGGGGAACTGTGGTTTTGTGAGACACTTTTGGCCTTCTCTGTCAGAGAGCTCTGGGGCCACAAGGAACTACAAGATACTGATTTTACAGACTAACACGGCTACGGCTCTCTCTCTCTCTCTCTCGCCTGGAGACAAAGAAAGAGAGGGAAAGGCAAACTGTTTCTGAAGAACTTGCAAGAACAAAAAAACAACCTTGAGAGGGTGCCATGTCAGAAGAGACCTGAAGGGACACATCCTAAAACAGATGGCAGCACTGCCCACAAGAGGAACCATACTGCCCATAGGGACTATAGGGATTCCCCAATGTTCTCCCGTGGGCAAGTACAGCACTCTCAGCCTCCAAAGCATTATATGTTTCTACCTGAGAGGCCATCTCCCAAGCCCCCAGGGCAACCTGGGGTCCAATATGCTAGGCACTGACCATAGAGATTGCGCGAGGAGGCGCCACAGATGCCCAGCGGAGCGTTCTCTCTAGGAATCTCTAGAGTCTCCAGGGCAGCTTTTGGTTAAATCTGACCATAGAGATGTTATGGAGGACCCAGAGATTCCTAGAGAGGAACCAGTTTCCAGGTCCCCCACTTGGTCCGCCTTCTTTCCCACCGAGTTGCAAGAGATCGGCGGTGATAGGCCTTGCCGATGCCGTGCCCCCGCCGGTCCACGAGGCCACCCGGCTGCGGAACAACCAGCGGCCCAAAACCAGCCCTCCTCCCGCTCCTCCGGACAGCGCCGCCGCCATCTTGGGACTCCCGCTTCCTTCGAGATCCTGAGAGGAAGAAGAGGAGGGAAGTGGAGGGAGCACACGTGACCTACCCACCTCTTCGGCCCCGCCCCCTGCCCCGCCCCTCCATTCCTGCTGCTGCAAAAAGGAAAGAGGCGCCTTCTGTGGCAGAGGAAGCCTCTTCTCTCTCGGCAGCCCAATGGGAGGCGAAGTGTAACCGCTCCCTTCATTTGGGGCGGCCTAGCAGAGGACACAGGCCCCGTAAAATGTAGGACGCGACACAACAACAAAGCCAAACAGACTCACGCTGGCGTCTTTGCCACGCCCCAAATGGAGGACATTTCCGAATTCCCTCCTCTGGGCAGAAGGTGGAAATGTAGGGCTTGTCCTGGGAAAGGAGGACGACGGCCTGGCCACCTCATCGATCCTCATCGTCAACCATTATTGTTATTATTACTCATCCTGGTTGGGGGGGAAGAACAATGTCTGGAAAAGGAGGACCGACCGCCTGGCCATTCCTGAACTATCATACATCCACTCACACTATTATTAATCCTGATCTGGGGGGAGGAGGGAGGGGAGCAATGGCGTCCCTCCTTCCCTCCCCAGAAACACAAAGGCCCCCCTCCTCGCTCGTGGAGGGCTCTCCCACCGACCCACCTCCTTAAAGAGCGGGGAGGAGTAGGAGGAGAAGTGGGCGAGAACGACCCCCCTCAGCCTCAGCAGTCCTCTCCTTCCTCTTCTCTTCTTCCAGGGAGCGCCACTGAGTGCTGCGCCTCCTTCCTTCCTTCCCTTCCCCTGAATCCTGAGGAGCTTCTCTGTCCCAGTGCCTCAACCTCAAGGTTGACGCATGAGGGTCTTTCCTTCCCTGTGAAGAAAGCCCCTCCGCCTTGGAAAGGCTGAGGCCAGAAGGGAGAAGGCCCCCTTCCTTCCTCCCTTTCATTCCTCCCTTTCCTTCAGGACGACATTGTTCTCCTCAGCCAGCCCTTCCTTCAGGTGTGGCTCCTTTTTCCCCACTGAGCAGGTAAGCCCACACCCAGAAGAGTCTCCATCACCCTCGACTTGTTGTTGTTGTTGTTGGTGTGTGCCTCCTAGTCGTTTCTGACTCATGGCGACCCTATCATGGGTTTTTCTTCCCACTTGGCAACATTCTTCTCCAGAATGGGTTTTGAGGCTGAGAGAGTGTGAAATCTTGCCCAAGGTCACCCAGTGGGTTTGGCGTGGCTGAGCCAGGATTCACAAAGCTGCCAGAGTCATAGTGGTTTCCACCCAACCCTATCCTATGGGTTTTTCTTCTGGGCAAGGTTCTTCTCCTCAGAGGGGGGGTTTGCCATGTGCCTTTTTTCCCTCTGAGGCTGAGAGAGTGTGTCTTGCCAGGTGGCAGCAAGGGAAGTATTTTTTGGAATAAAACGTGCTTTACAGAGTGCCCTCCTCTGGAGGCTGAGAGAGTGTGACTTGCCCAACAATGGGGTTTACATGGGGATTCAGATCGTGTTTCTCCAGAGTCATGGCCCCATGCTCCTCAAACCACTACCTGTGCTGGCTCTCTCAGTTTTACATAGCCAGGGATGGACACAAGTCTTGGCGGGTGCAGTGGAAGCATCCTTTGGATAACCATGCGTTTGCAAAGTGGCCCCTGCCTCGTGAGGCTGGAGAGTGGGGGTGACTCGGCCAATAAAAAAGAAGCTCCATTTTGGAGCTTCTTTTTCAGTCCACGCGGGAGCCACGCCGTCTGAAGGCTCCGGCTCCCCCGCGGACCTACCGGCGGTGACGGCAGACCGCCGCAAAGCGGCAGTCTGTACCCCACCTATAAGTCGACCTCATGTATAAGTCGAGGGCAGAATGATGGATTTTGATATCACCCTTGGATAAGTCGAGGGTAAAACTTAGGGGCAAGCAACAAAGGATCCAAATGATGAAGCAAAGGAAAACAATGCCAAAGAATCTACAAAACTCTGGCAGGCATAATGGTTTTGGCTCACACTAAAGGATAATGGAAGAGAGAACAGAGAGAGGGCAGTGCTTCCGAGACAGATACCACTCTTGCCTTTCACCAGGGATGGTTCTCTCTTTAATAAGAGTTAAAGTATTGTATTTACATTGGCCCAAGGATAAGTCGACCTAGGTTTTTGGGGTCAATTTCTAACTTATACATGAGTATATACAGTAGGAAATGGGGAAATTTACAAGAGAGTAGCCTGAGGTCATTGTGAAATCCTCTGTGGAAAAGCACTTTTTAGATGCTGGAGTGATACTTGGGGAGGGAGATCCATTCTTGATGGTCTCCTCCTTTCCAAACATATCATTATGGATGAAACAGGACATTTTATATGGGATTAACAGTGAGTCCAGAAACTGGTGGTGATGGGTAATTTACATCAGTTGAATCTGCACTGTAGAAATAATCTAGTTTGACACCACTTTTACTGCCACAGCTAAGTGCTGTGGAATTATGGGAATTGTAGTTTTGTGAGACATTTTTTAGCCTTCCCTGTCAGAGCTCTGGGGCCACAGCAAACTACAACTCCCAGAATTCCGCAGCATGGAGCCATATCAGTTAAAACAGTATCAAACTGCCTTATTACTGCAGTGTGGACACAGCCAATGAATCCTTAAGGAGAAAGGGTTCCTTCTAGACAGAAGCGGAGGGATGAGTTCACTTTAGTGAAGGGAGAACATGCTTCTTTTAACAGTGTTCTGCTGCCATGTAATTCAGCAGGAGGCTGAAGTTTTATGGGTGCACCGAGGCCCACTTGCATAAAACAAGTGGGAAAGTGTAATGATGGCTTTGAAAGAAACAAAGAGACAGTTTTATTTGCCTTGTCCTTCAACTACTTGGGATCCTGCTTTCCTCTTTCCCTAATGTAAAATGCACTGGACTTTCAACCATGTTTGAATCTTGAACTTTGATCATTGATATCTACAGCTCTCTCAATTCCCTATCCAGCATGGCATGAGAAAGGCAAATGTAGAGCATGATTGTTGCAAAACACTAGTAGTCTGGAAATGTTCACTGCATAGCAGGTGATAAATTGTGCTCTTAATTGAAGACTGCACATAAAATGTTCTCAGATATTGGATACATTCTTTTCTAGCTTTAATTCTACTCTGTTGTCTGACTGTTACTCATTTGCTGAATTCTGGGGCACTGTGACTCAGTCAAAACTTGCCTTTATAATGCTGCCCCCCCTCCAACACTGCTTTGTCTCCAGGCAGATAACTTTTTATAAGCGATGAGGAACCATTGTTCACATTGCAAAATTGCATCCACCTTCTGTTCTTCAGAAGAATGTAATTAAGCTGATACTACAAGTTTTGCTGTAGCTCAAAGAAAACTTGGGGAAACCTCAGAGAGTCCTCTGATCTGAAATATGTTTCTTCTAGTATTTTGAACACTTACTGAATAAGGTTCTGTAATAGTGCCAGAACCAACTGATAGATTTTGCAACTTTTTGTAATGGTGGGCTGGCAGGGGATAGGACTCAGTAAAGATGAAAGTTTAGGAATATAAATGCATCTCTCCACAGAAAAGAAATTATTCCAAGTTACTTGCATGACTTCACTGCAGTATCCTTCTGTTAGAACATAATTGTGTAAAGCTGTTTTTATACAACAAAAGATGTTCTTTTTCTAGCTCAAGAGCTACCAGCTTGTGTATTTAATATCTTTTTTAAAAAGCATGGGTAGACAGGCATTTGTTCTTGCAACAATCCTTGACTGAAGTAGTGATAGCTATAACGTTGCCCAGTTGTGTGAATTGAAGTGATGCAAGCTTCTGATCTCTGCATTTGAATTCACATCTCTTTGTTTGAACCCTGCTTGTGTAGTTCAGAAATCTTGGGAGATCAGTTTGTGGCAGATATGTATACACCTCTGAAGGAATTCACTTGACAAATGCCTACTTCAGCATCCTGCTTTCAGGCACTGCTATTAGTTCCTTGTTTTCTATGTCTTTTGTGCTATACAAGACCACAATTACACATGCAAATACATTGTTTCACCCCGTGAACAAAACACATATCCCTGTAGGTCTGTCAAACCATTAGTGAAGCCACAGGGAATCTAGATGGCTCTCCAACCACTTACAAGTGGTTTAGCTGACATATGCTGTCTTTCTGGAGTATTGTAGTGTGGTCTGGTTTTACTGCAGAAGAGGGAATCGTGGCTCTACTGATCTTTTTGGACCATAGTTCCCATAACTTCTCATCGTTAGCTATATTGCTAGGGCTAATGGAAATTGTAGGCTATCTAGAAGGCCATGGCCTCTCATGTTTTACTGTATCTTGATAGGCTGTGGTTCTGCCAGTATCCTTGGTAGCTCAGTTACAGAATTAATGCTTCGTGTTAATCAGTAATATAAAGTTATACCTTGGTTAACAACGTTAATGTGTTTCTGATCATTACTACTTTAATAGAAAATTTGGTACCAAAGTCAGAAATAGCATGAAAAGAATAGGGTTCCTAGGCTACAAAAAGAGCACTTCAATCTATTTCAGCATGCTTTTTACTGAAAACTAACAAAATGCACATGCATACTTTAAAAAAACAACAATCCGATGGTAACAGTACATTATGAGTGTGCTTGTAGTCACATCTTCAGTGAGTCACACCTGTGAGTCACTAGGGGCGGAGCTAGCAGACTAGCTCTTTATTTCTTCTCCCAGAGCCTCTGCAGAGCAGTTCCTGCTACAGAGAAGAGGAGGAGAGAAGTAGCTGGGCAGCCATTTTAAGTGGTGACTGTTTGTTTTTTTAAACTCTAGGAAGAGTGTGCTTGTAGTCACATCTTCAGTGAGTCACACCTGTGAGTCACTAGGGGCGGAGCTAGCAGACTAGCTCTTTATTTCTTCTCCCAGAGCCGCGCGCCATATTTTATTTCAATTTTTATTTCATTTTTTTTTAATCCAAGGAAATCTACAGCAAAGGCAGAATTGATCGAGCTCACTGCCACAAATTGTTGAAGCATCAGGGGCTTAGCGTTGGTGTTTTCTGAAGGATTCTTTTTTTCAGGAGGAAGCCCACAGTCCTGTTCCAGTAATTTCCTAAGACTTTTCAGTATGGACACTGACGGATCCACGGCAGTCACCTGCAACACTTGTGGGATGTTTGTCTTCTTGCCTAAAGAAGTGGAGAACTTCACATGCACCAAGTGCAAGTTGGTAGCACTCTTGGAGGAGAAAGTGCAGCAGTTAGGGAGCAGGAGGATTTCCTGGACAGAACAGAACTAACAATCCTGGATGAATACCATGCAGAGGAAGATGCTAGAGCTGAGGAGGTCACTTCACATACACAGGAGGAAGATAGCTGGAGGAATGTCACACAGAGAAGTAGGCCAAGAAGGGATTGTTCGGGGAGCTTGTAGCTAGAGAATCGATTCAAAGCTCTTTCCCTTATCAAGGAGGATGAAGAAGAGCAGCATGGACAGACTTCAGGGACTGAGCAGGCAAGCCTGAGCGTCCCACCCAAGGGAACAGCTGCTGCTAAATCTCGTAGGAGGCGTGTGGTCGTAGTGGGAGACTCCTTGCTGAGGGGTACAGAAGCAGTGATTTGTAGGCCTGACAAGATGTCTCGAGAGGTGTGTCCAATCCGCAATTGAAGACTACCCAGAGCTGGCATGGGCTAGCACATAGGGCAAGTGCCTTTAAAAAGTGTCAGTCACTGTGAAAAGTGACAACATGAATAGTGTATTTGGCCGTCTCTCCATGGAGAGTGACATGTAACATTAAATCAGTTGTGGCCCATACTGAGAGGAAACAAGATTAGAAGTAATGCAAGAATAGGTATGTCAGAAGTGTGAAGCGCCAAATGGTGAGTTAGACAGTGAGAAGCAGGGAAGGGATAAAAATGTCCTCAGCGTTCTATAATCTCTCTAGCTTGTGTCAGGGCTGGTCCATAAGAACATGAACAAGGAAAAGGGAATGGCATTAAACTGTGAAGTCACAGAAAGGGCTCAAGAGTGTCCAAGTCTTTCCTGCAGCAGTCCATGATCAGTGCTACCCTTGTTTTATAGTGTAACGATTATTCTGACCTAACCTTGATCAAGCATGAAGGGTTAAGTGAAGGGAAATATGTAATTAAAGGGTGGAGAATCCTATGAATTCACTATAAGGTTTTGCATTTGTTGGCTGTATCATAATTGATAGAAAAACAGTGGTCACCAATTATAAAATAGAAGAGCAGTATTTTATTTTGCCAAGCTGTGCATTGGATGCTCTCGTGCACTTGGTTAGGCATGGCCACACAGCCTATAAGACAGATTATTAGAACCAGACATTTCATTATCTAATTACAACACCAAATAATTGTACATCTTCAATAGTCAAGGCAATGATTCCCCACTCCCTATCTGTCCTGCAATGCAGAGCCCTCTGCCATGCATCCAGTCAGGAGCTTATTTATTATGCTATGGCTTGCATATCTCAAGGCTAGAGGCATACATTTTTAAGCTAAAATGCTCTTGAGGGAGAGGGGGGGAAGTTCCTTTTCGAGCCACTCCGAAGCTCTCCTGTGCTATCCCTTGTTTATCTGCTCATTACGTGGCCAAAATGGATTTGTCAGGAGAATATATTTAAGAAATGGAAACATGAATTAAAGGGCATCTTGATAACTCAGCGATACACACCCATTTCCCAGTGCATCATTTGTTGATGAGATAAACATTTTCTTCTCAATTTTTTTAAAGCATGAGGAATCTAAGTGACAGGTGTAGAAGGAAATAGAATATGCAGTAGGACAGATTTGTCCTACTTGGGGAGCTCACTCTCCCATGAGTCAAGCGAGAGTAATAGACATTACATCATTTTGGTGATTAGTTTTCAGTGCAAGAACTATGAGATGGATGAGGACTTTTCATCACCCTTCATTTGGATGGATGTCCCTCAATGGGATTGCTGGGGGTCTCAACTGACCTTTCTCTGCTCAGGTTATACGGGATTTTCTGTTTTCATGTACACATTCTTCTACATATATCTGAAGAATGCCATTGTTACACATCTATGTACCAGGCCAAAATACCCTGAAAAGAACCAGATCCCCTCTGATCTTGAAAACTAAGCTGTTTAGTACTTGGATGGGGGACTGCCAATGAAACCTTGGGATATATTCAGAGGAGGAACCATCAAAAACACCTTTAAGTATTCTTTGCCTAAGAAATCCTATACATTCTAAGATCACCATAAGCTAAAGGCAACTTGAAGGCACATACACACACATGGTGTTGGGAAAAGTGAGATGGACTAGGGGTGCATCTACACTGTAGAAATATGCAGTTTGATTACACTTTAAGTGATATATTGCTATCCTATGGATCCTGGGATTTGTAGTTTTACAAGATTTAGCCTTCTTGCCAAAGAGTGTACTACCTCACAAAACTCAAATCCCAGGATTCTGTAGGATGGAGCCATGGCATTAAGGGTGTCAAGTCACATTTTTCTACAGTGTAGGTGCATCCTGATTTGTAACTAGAATTACAATCAAATTCCTGATGAAATTAACGCAGCTTCATAAGAATCTATTAGCTTGTCAAGTTCCCAACACTTTTGCAGAGCAATTCATTCTAGAAGCTAGCAAAGTTTCTGTATCAGCATAGGAGAGAGGAGTTTGTAAGCAATAAGAGAACCTACCATCTTTGAATAACAAATTGAAGAATCTGACCGGATCCATTTTCTTTTGCTTGTGGAGCAAAGAAAATGTAGTGCATGACAGGGGAATACTTGGAATTGGATTATCATATTATTCATTATTATTATTATATAGCGCTAGTTTGCACAGCACTGACATAAAAACAATAAATAAAAAGTACCTGCCTATGGCATACAATCTAAGAAATATAGGTAATACATATAAATACATAGAATACAGGAAATTAATCATAAAACTTGAGTCACGGGGGGGAGGTAGCAGACTATGCTTTATTCCAACTTCCAGAGCCTCAGAGCAGTCGGCCAGAGAGAGGAGAAGGAGGAGCTGCTTGGCAGCCATTTGAGACCGTGTGCTGAACGTGTGCTCGTTGCTGAGGAGGGAGTTCTAAGTCAATCTGTGTCACAAGGGGCGGCTACAGACTAGCTTATTACAACTTCAGAGCTTCCAGAGCAGTCCGGCCAGGAGAGGAGAAGGAGAGAGCTGCTGGCAGCCATTTGAGACCGTGTGCTGAGACCGTGTGCTGTTGCTGAAGGGGAGGAGCTTCTGAATCACCTGAGTCCAAGGGGGCGGAGCTAGCAGACTAGCTTTACAGTGGTACCCTGGGATACGAAATCCCAGGTTACGAAATTTCCGGGAACGAAAAAATCCCATAGGAACTAATTGTTCCGGGTTACGAATGGTTTTTGGGTTGTTACGAAAAAAATTTTGGTGCTTTTTTCGGCTTTTTTTTGCACGAAATGCGCGCTTTTCCCCATTAGCGCCTAGGCATTTCGGCTTCGAGGCTTTTCGGGTTACGAAAGCGGCCGCGGAACGAATTATTTCGTAACCCGCGGGGCAGTGTATTTACAAATCCAGAGCTTCCAGAGCAGTCCGGCCCGGAGAGAGAAGGAGAGGAGCTGCTTGGCAGCCATTTTAGACCGTGTGCTTGAGACCGTGTGCTCGTTGCTGAAGGGAGGAGCTTCTGTAAGTCACATCTGTGGTCACAAGGGGCGGAGCTCGCAGACTCGCTTTATTACCAACTTCCAGGCCTTCCGAGCAGTCGGTCAGGAGAGGAGAGAAGGAGGAGCTGCTGGCAGCCATTTTGAGACTGTTTTACCGTGTGCTGTTGCTGAGGGGAGGAGCTTCTGTAAGTCACATCTGTGAGTCACAAGGGGGCGGAGCTAGCAGACTAGCTTTATTACCAACTGTCCAGAGCCTTCCAGAGCCGTCCGGTCCGAGAGAGGAGAAGGCGAGGAGCTGCTTGGCAGCCCTTTTGAGACCGGTGTGCTTGAGGACTGTGTGCTCATTGCTGAGGGGTGGGCTTCTGTGAGTCACATCCGTGGCGTCCCAAGGGGCGGAGCTAGCAGACTAGCTTTATATACCAACTTCAGAATTTTAGTTTTAGTTTTCCTTTACTCACACACTCTACTCAAGTGGCATCAGTTAGGATCCGATATTAAAACAGAACCTTCCCTTTAAGTGTAAGTAGCCGCCCGTACATTCCTTTAAAGAAGTTTCCCACTAGATTGACTGTTATAGTTCATTTCAGGCACTCACTGAGACAGGTACAATCTTTGTATGGTAGATGAGTTGGGGTACCACCTTGACTGTGTGCATTGTAGAACACATGAGGTGAACATGGCATGAGGAAGTAGGAAAGGAAAAAAACACATCTGGATGGCATTTGTACATATGGCTGTAATTGAAGGTTTCTCATGCATGCATTATGTTACAGTCTGTGGCAAAGGGGAATAAGAGAAGATCCATTTTTCCATCAGGCCAAAAGAGCCATCAGCTGGGTAGCATCTGAACCAAGCGATGCATCTATCTTTTGTTTAGCCTGGAGAAGAGAAGGTTAAGAGGTGATATGATAGCTTTGTTTAAATACTTGAAGGAATGTCATATTGAGGAGGGAGCAAGCTTGTTTTCTGCAACTCCATAGACTAGGACCCGGAGCAATGGATGCAAGCTCCAGGAAAAGGGATTCCACCTCGACATTAGGAGGAACGTCCTGACAGTAAGGGCTGTTCGACAGTGGAACAAACTCCCTCAGAGTGTAGTGGAGTCTCCTTCTTTAGAGGTCTTTAAACAGGCTGGATGGTCATCTGTTGAAGGTGCTTTGATTGAGATTTCCTGCATGGCAAAATGGGGTTGGACTTAATGGCCCTTGCAAGGTTGGATTGGATGACCCTTGCAGTCTCTTCCAACTCTATGATTCTCTAATTCTATGAACAGTATAAATGCTTCCTAATGTGCTTTTGATTATACTAACTTTAAAAATTTGTACAGTTCTAAAATCTAATAGGAATATGCTCCAGATGTCATGCCTCACCTATCTACAAGCTATTTCTGGTATGCTGCTAGTCAGGATAAGACAGTATATTTATTATTGAACTGCTGAAACTAAATTTACTATCCACATTTCCAGTGAGCACTTAATCTGAGAAGGATTTCTGAGACTGAATTACTGCTGGAGGGGCTCCCTTGCTCCCTTTGACCCTTTGCTTTCTTAAGGTTATAAGAGCAGAATAGTCTTTCAAAAGAGAGAGTGAAGCAGAGACAGGTTCACACAGAAGAGAAATGTAAATCAGAAAGGGACTATTAATAGAACTGAAGAAACGGCTGGAATATTTCACCTAGGCAAGGTTTTCATCACACAATGACAGTAAAACTGTAGCCCCTTTTTAGGGCTATGCTGGAAAGCAACAGGGAACCAAGTAGTCCCACACTTCATGTCACAGATGCCACTTAGTTCCTCTCCCTGCCATTTGAATGCATTCTGTGGACCTTTGCAGGAAGACACTTATGCCATGTTCCAGATCACATGTACACACAAAGATCTCCTCACCTGATAACATCTGTGCTATATGTGGGAACACAAAATGGTGCATATAACACTGTGAGCCAGGTTACTCAATTTGGAATGAGGATAGGAATGGTAGATGGTGTTTGTATTACAGCTGCCCCCCCCCCCCCGATTTTGTTTGGGTTTGACCACATTTGGGGAGATTTTTTGTAAAATGCTGGAAAATGGGTGGAGGGGGAAGAGAAGAAATTATTCAGAAGAGATGAAGACTGAGGCTTAATATCCCAAGGTACCATAAAAAATAAATCAGAGAAAAAGTAAAATTAAAATAATTAAAATGAATTAAAATAGGTAAGGGATGAAAACAAGAAGAGAGCTTCTGTTCCAGGGTACAGATGCTTCTTGATCTACTGAGACTCACATTTGTTTTGTCTCTCTCCCCTCATCACTAAGATTCAGTTCTTTGTTGGTATATTGCAAATCAAGAGCACAGGGCTATTCAAAGAAGCCACCTTTTCCCCTTCTCCATACTATTCCATTGTCTTTTTGTTTGCTAACTCCTTGTCACCACAGCAACCATTTATCTATCTGTTTTTGTTCATTCCAGGATCTAAAAGACCTAGGCTAAGACACAGCATTCTACAGTCATTCATGCTCTATATGAACCAAACAAAATAGTTTTCCCCTTCCATTTGATAGGTCAATACTCCCTAGTTCATTGTTCCCAGTAACCCAGACCTGCAAAATATAACTTCAGGGACACCTTACTTTCTGTCCCTTTGTAAATGAAGAGAATGGCTGTGTGTGTAATGCTGATATCTGATAACCACAGCTTAGGAAAGCAAATTTTTTAGACTACAATTGGAACCATCCTGCAGTCAACATATCTGGTCACTAAGGTCCAAAACACACTGCAGAAATAATTCCGTTTGAGACCACTTTAACTTCCCTGGCTCAATGCTAGGGAAGAGTGGCTAAATGTCTTACAAAACTACAGTTCCCAAAATTCCCTAGCATTGATCCAGGTCAGTTAAAGCAGTTTCAAAATGGATTATTTCTTCAGTATGTCTTGGACCGAAGTGGTTTTAATATGCCTATAGCGTAAAAAGTAACTTTTATGAACTCTGCTAAGAACCAATGCAAAATGATGTGCTCATTTCACATTGTGGGGGTATCTGTTAAAAACCTGTTGTTTTATGCACTGGTCCATATAAGTGCAATGTTTGCACATCAGCAATTGAAGACTACACAGAGCTGGCATGGGCTAGCACATAGGGCAAGTGACTTTTAAAAAGTGTCAGTCACTGTGAAAAGTGACAACATGAATAAGTGTATTTGGCCGTCTCTCCATGGAGAGTGACATGTAACATTAAATCAGTTGTGGCCCATACTGAGAGGAAACAAAAGAATTAGAAAGTAATGCAAGAATAGGTAATGTCAGAAGTGGATGAAGCGCCAAATGGTGAGTTAGACTGCTGAGAAGGCAGGGAAGGGATAAAAATGTTCCTCAGCAGTTCTATAATCTCTTCTAGCTTGTTGTCAGGGCTGGTCCATAAAGAACATGAACAAGGAAAAGGGAATGGCATTAAACTGTGAATGTCACAGAAAGGGCTCAAGAGTGTCCAAGTCTTTCCTAGCAAGCAGTCCATGATCAGTGCTACCCTTGTTTTATGTGTGTAACTGATTAATTCTGACCTAACCTTTGAATTAAGCATGAAGGGTTAAGTGAAGGAAATATGTAATTAAAGGGTGGAGAATCCTATGAATTCACTATAAGGTTTTGCATTATGTTAGGCTGTATCATAATTGATAGTAAAAACAGTGGTCACCAATTATAAAATAGAAGAGCAGTGTTTTATTTTGCAAAGCTGTGCATTTAGGGATGCTCTCGTGCACTTGGTTAGGCATGGCCACACAGCCTATAAGACAGATTTATTAGAACCAGACATTTCATTATCTAATTACAACACCCAATAATTGTACATCTTCAATAGTCAAGAGCAATTGATTCCCCACTCCCTATCTGTCCTGCAATGCAGGGCCCTCTGCCATGCATCCAGTCAGGAGCTTATTTATTTATGCATATGGCTTGCATATCTCAAGGCTAGAGGCATACATTTTTAACAGCTAAAATGCTCTTGAGGGAGAGGGAGGGGAAAGTTCCTTTTCGAGCCACTCCGAAGCTCTCCTGTGCTATCCCTTGTTTATCTGCTCATTACCGTGGCCAAAAATGGATTTGTCAGGAGAAATATAATTTAAGAAATGGAAACATGAACATATAAAGGGCATCTTGATAACTCAGCAGATACACACCCATTTCCCAGTGCATCATTTGTTGATGAGATAAACATTTTTCTTCTCAATTTTTTTTAAAGCATGAGGAATCTTAAGTGACAGGTGTAGAAGGAAATAGAATATGCAGTAGGACACAGATTTTGTCCTACTTGGGGAGCACACTCTCCCATGAGTCAAGCAGAGTAAATAGACATTTACATCATTTTGGTGATTAGTTTTCAGTGCAAGAACTATGAGATGGATGAGGACTTTTCAGTCACCCTTCATTTTGGATGGATGTGTCCTCTCAATGGGATTGCTGGGAGGTCTCAACTGACCTTTCTTCACGCTCAGGGATTATACGTGGATTTTCTGTTTTCATGTACACATTCTTCTACATATTATTCTGAAAGAATGCCATTGTTACACATCTATGTACCAGGCCAAAATACCCTGAAAAGAACCAGATCCCATCTGATCTTGAAAACTAAGCCTGTTTAGTACTTGGATGGGGGACTGCCAATGAATACCTTGGGATATATTTCAGAGGAAGGAACCATCAAAAACACCTTTAAGTATTCTTTGCCTAAGAAAATCCTATGACATTCATAAGATCACCATAAGCTAAAAGGCAACTTGAAGGCACATACACACACATGGTGTTGAGGAAAAGTGAGATGGACTAGGGGTGCATCTACACTGTAGAAATAATGCAGTTTGATATCACTTTAAGTGATATATTGCTATCCTATGGAATCCTGGGATTTGTAGTTTTACAAGATCTTTAGCCTTCTTTGCCAAAGAGTGTTACTACCTCACAAACAAATCCCAGGATTCTGTAGGATGGAGCCATGGCAATTAAGTGGTGTCAAGTCACATTATTTCTACAGTGTAGGTGCACCTGATTTGTAACTAGAATTACAATCCAAATTCCATGATGAAATTAAACAGGCAGGCTTCATAAGAATCTATTAGCTTGTCAAGTATCCCAACACTTTTGGCAGAGCAATTCATTCTAGAGAGCTAGCAAAGGTTTCTGTATCAGCATAGGAGAGAGGAGTTTGTAAGCAATAAAAGAGAACCTACCATCTTTGAATAACAAATCTGAAGAAATCTGACCAGGATCCATTTTCTTTTGCTTGTGGAAGCAAAGAAAATGTAGTGCAATGACAGGGGAATACTTGGAATTGGATTATCATATTATATTCAATTATTATTAAGTTATATGCGCTATAGATTTGCACAGCACTGTACATAAAAAACAATAAATAAAAGAGTAAACCTGCCTATGGCATTACAAACTAAGAAATAATAGGGGTAATACATATAAATACATAGCAATACAGAAATTAATCAATAAACTGTGAGTCACAAGGGGGGAGGGAGCAGACTAGCTTATATATCCAACTTCCAGAGCCTTCCAGAGCAGTCGGCCAGAAGAGAGAGAAGGAGAGGAGCTGCTTGGCAGCCATTTGAGACCGTGTGCTGAGACGTGTGCTTGCGTTGCTGAGGAGAGGGAGTTCTATAGTCAAATCTGTGAGTCACAAGGGGCGGAGCGCACAGACTAGCTTATATACCAACTTCCAGAGGACTTCCAGAGCAGTCCGGCCAGGAGAGGAGAAGGAGAAGGGAGCTGCTTGGCAGCCCATTTGAGGACCGTGTGCTGAGACCGTGTGCATCGTTGCTGAAGGGGAGGAGCTTTCTGAAAGTCACACTGTGAGCACAAGGGGGCGGAGCTAGCAGACTAGCTTTACAGTGGTACCCTGGGATACGAAATACCCAGGTTACGAAATTCCGGGATACGAAAAAATCCCATAGGAAATAATTGTTCCGGGTTACGAATGTTTTTTTCGGGTTACGAAAAAATTTTGGTGCTTTTTTCGGCTTTTTCGCACGAAATCGCGGCTTTTCCCCATTAGCGCCTATGGCATTTCGGCTTAGAAGGCTTTTCGGGTTACGAAAGCGGCCGCGGAACGAATTAATTTCGTAACCCGCGGAGCAGTGTATATACAAACTCCAGAGCTTCCAGAGATCCGGCCAGAGAGAGGAGAAGGAGAGGAGCTGCTTGGCAGCCATTTTGAGACCGTGTGGCTTGAGACCGTGTGCTCGTTGCTGAAGGGAGGAGCTTCTGTAAGTCACATCTGTGGAGCACAAGGGGGCGGAGGCTCAGCAGACTAGCTTTATATACCAACTTCCAGAGCCTTCCAGAGCAGTCGGTCAGAGAGAGGAGAGAAGGAGAGGAGCTGCTTGGCAGCCATTTTGAGACGGTGCTTTAGACCGTGTGCTCGTTGCTGAGGGGAGGAGCTTCTGTAAGTCACATCTGTGAGTCACAAGGGGGCGGAGCTAGCAGACTAGCTTTATATCATACCAACTCCAGAGCCTTCCAGAGCCAGTCCGGTCCAGAGAGAGGAGAAGGCAGAGGAGCTGCTTGGCAGCCATTTGAGACCCGTGTGCTTGAGGACTGTGTGCTCATTGCTGAAGGGGGGAGCTTCTGTGAGTCACATCCTGTGAGTCCCACAAGGGGCGGAGCTAGCAGACTAGCTATTATATACCAACTTCCAGAATTTTAGTTTTAGTTTTCTTTAACTCAACACTCTACTCAAGTGGCATCAGGTAGGATCAGATATTAAAACAGAACCTTCCCTTAAGTGTAAGATAGCAGCCATACATTCCTTAAAGAAGTATTCCCACTAGATTGACTGTTATAGTCATTACAACGACTTGCCAGTATGGACAACGAGGGATCTGCTGTATCACCTGCCAACTCTTGTGGGATGTTTCTCTTCTTGCCCACAGAAGTCGAGAACTTCACATGCAACAAGTGCAAGTTGGAAGCACTCTTGGAGGAGAGAAGTGCAGCAGCTGGAGTCAAGATAGCTACCACTTCAGCATATTAGGGAACAAGAGGATTCCTGGACACCAACTAGAACTAACCATCTTGGATGAGTACCATGCAGAGGAAGATGCTCAGGGTGGAAGAGGTCACTTGCCATACACAGGAGGCAGACAGCGGAGGAATGTCACAAAGAGAAGTAAGCCAAGAAGAATTGTTCTGGGAGCTTGCAGCTAGAGAATCGATTCAAAGCTCTTTCCTATCAAGGAGGATGAGAAGAGCAGCATGGACAGACTTCAGGGACAGAGCAGGGGAGCCTGAGAGTCCCACCGAGGAACAGTCGCTGCTAAGCCTCGGAGGAGGCGTGTGGTCGTAGTGGGGGACCCCTTGCTGAGGGGTACAGAAGCAGTGATATGTAGGCCTGACAAGATGTCTCGAGAGGTGTGTTGTCTTCCAGGTGCCAAGATCCGTGATGTGACAGAGAGGCTGACAAGAACTGGTCAAGCCCTACTGACAAATACCCCTTCCTTTTGGTCCACAGTGGGAACTAATGATACTGCAAGACACAGCCTTCCAGAACATCAAAAGGGATTACGAGGCGCTTGGTAGGAAGTGAAGGAATGGATGTTACAGTTGTCATCTCGTCTCTTCTGCCAGTTGAAGGGCATGGTCCAGGAAGGGAGAGGGAAAATACGGATGTGAACAACTGGCTTCGCAGATGGTGCGCGAGAAGAATTTGGATTCTCGATCATGGGCTGCTGTTCCATGAGGAGGAATTCTTGCAACAGAGGGTGCATCTCACGCCAGTTGGAAGAAATGTTTTTGCCAACAGTCTCAAGAACTTGATCAGGAGGGCTTTAAACTGAGTTCCGAGGCGAAGGGAGACAAATTTAAGGAAGTGCGAAAGGGGATGGCGAAAAATAGTCAAACTGACATAGAGGAAACAAGAAAAAAGTGCAAGGACCCAACAGGGGAGGCAAAAAAACTTGCACAGGCAGCAAGTAAAAGGGAACTGGTCTGCGATGTCTCTACACTAATGCACAGAGCATGGGAAATAAGCAGAGAACTCGAACTCCTAGTACAAAAAGCAAATATGATATAATAGGCATCACTGAAACCTGGTGGGATGAGTCTCATGATTGGAATGTGGAAATAGAGGGGTATAAACCTTTTAAAGAGAAATAGGCCAAACAAAGGAGGAGGAATAGCACTATATGTCAGAGATATTTACCCAGTGAAGAGATCCAGAACATCAATCATGGAAGCAGGGGGAGAGCATCTGGTAAAATTAAAGGGGAGGGAAACAACAAGGATGTACGGTGGGAGTCTACTACAGACCTCCAAGTCAGACTGAGGAATTGGATGAATTTTCTAGAACAGATGACCCACAGTCAGAAAAGAGAGATGTAGTAGTGATGGGCGCTTCCACTATCCTGATATTGTTGGAATCAAACTCATCAAAATCCTCAAGGCCTAGCAAATTCCTCACTTGCCTGAAGACAATTTCATGGCCAAAGGTGGAGAGGCAACAAGGAGGTCAGCTATTTAGATCTGATCCTAACCAACAAGGATGACTTGGTTAATGGGGTGCAAGTGGTGGGATCATTAGGTGGAAGTGACCATGTTCTCCTGGAGTTTGTAATACAGTGGAAAGAGAAGCCAGGCATAGTCAGACACCATCTAGACTTTAGGAGAGCATTCAGTAAACTTAGAGAAGTATTGGGGCATTCCATGTCAAATAAAACGAAAAGATAAAGGAGTTCAGGACGATGGGACTTTCTCAAAAGGGAGATCCTGAAGGCACAATTTCAACAGTTCCAGTGAGAAAGAAAAAGGGAGGTGTCTCAGAAACCAGGATGGATGACTAAGGAACTTTTCAACCGAGCTAAGTTTGAAAGGAACATTATAAGAAATGAAAAAGGGGAAAATCAAAAAAAGGAAATTCAAAGAAGACAGCATGTGTAGGGGTAAAGTCGAAAAGCTAAAGCAAGAATGAACGCAGCTTGCTAGAGAGGTTAAGAACAATAAAAGGGCTTTTGGATATGTCCGCAGCAAAAGGAAGAAGAGGAAACGGTAGGGCCACTGCGTGGAGAAGATGGCAAAATGCTGACAGAGAAAAGGCAATTACTAAACCCTCTTGCCTCGTCTTCTCAGAAAAGCAGGGTGCTCAACCTGAGGATAATGGAGAGAGGACAGGATAGGGGCAATTTCGTACAGAATAAGTAAGAGATAGTAGAGGAACACCTTGTAATCTAAATGAATTTAAGTCTCCGGGACCAGATGAACCCATCCAAGGGTATTAAAAGAATTGGCAAATGAATATCGGAGCCATTGGCAATACTTTGAAAACTCCTGGAAAACAGGAGAGATCCCAGCAGACTGGGGAGGGCAACGTTGTCCCATCTTCAAAAGGGGAAAAAAGAGGATCCAACAATTATCGTCCAGTTAGTCTGACATCAAGTACTGGAAAGATTCTGGAGCAGATCATTAAACAGAGAGTCTGTGAACACTAGAAGGCAATGCCATAATCACAAAAAGTCAACATGGGTTTCAGAGAAACAAGTCATGCCAGACAAACGAATCTCTTCTTGATAAAATTACAGCTTGGTAGATGAAGGGAATGCTGTGGATATAGTATATCTTGATTTCAGTAAGGCTTTGACAAAGTTCCCATGACATTCTGCAAACAAGCTGTAAAATGTGGGCTAGACAAGGAAGGTTAAATGGATCTGTAATTGGTTGACCGGCCCGAACCCAAAGAGTGCTCAACAATGGCTCCTTTCATCCTGGAGAAAAGTAAAGTGACCAGGGGGGTCCCACAGGGCTCTGTCTGGGCCCAGTGCTATTCAACATCTTTATCAATGACCTGGATGACACCTGAATTAGGAGGAACTTCCTGACAGTAAGGGCTGTTCGACAGTGGAATGCACTCCCTCGGAGGGTGATAGAGTCTCCTTCCTGTGGAGGTCTTTAAACAGAGGCTGGATGGCCATCTGTCAGGGATGCTTTTGATGGATTTCCTGCATGGCAGGGGGTTGGACTGGATGGCCCTATGGTCTCTTCCAACTCTATGATTCTATGATTCTAAACAGGCAACAAAAGACATCAAATAGCAGGTGACAATCATGCAATGCCTGGGAACGCTTCTTGAACAGAATTTATTATTTCTGTCAAGCCAATGCGTTCCTGTAACATCTTCTACGTAGATTATAAAATGGTGGGCACATGTGCACACCAGCTTCTTACTTGCTCAGGAAAGATGTCTCAGTGGGAAGGAGTGGAGTGGGACAAAGTAGATAAAAGGTGCTCCTCCTGACCACCATCTCCTCCCCTGACCACCTCTTGAGGGGGAGAGAGGCCTGGCCGAAGACAAAGAGCCCTCCTCCTGACCACTATCGGGGGGGAGAGAGGTCTGGCTGAAGACAAAAGAGCCCTCCTCCAACCACCATCTTGAGGGGGAGAGAGGCCTGGCTTGAAGACAAAGAGCCCTCCTCCTGACCACACATCTTGAGGGGGAGAGAGGCCTGGCCTGAAGACAAAGAGCCCTCCTCCCTGACCACCATCTTGAGGGGAGAGAGGCCTGGCCTGAAGACAAAGAGCCCTCCTCCAACCACCATCACTCCCATCCCTCTGTACCAGGTACAAAGAATTTTGAAAGCACTGCAGAAACATTATGTAATTTCAACAAACTTTTCAATGGCTGGCAATTCAAATGCCCTACCCACAGATTCGATAAATGCCCCTGCGGTTTCCTAATGACTTTCACATTGCCAGGACATGGTAATCTATACCCCATGGATCCTGTTCAATGTTAAGCTGATAGCGAGGTACTCTTAACAGTTGAAAATGTTTTGCACACTTTTTGAACATTAGACAGAGAGAGAGAAAGAGAACGCAAATGGCTTGTCCTTTACAAGTCCATTATTGTTCTATAATGATAATAATAGCACTTAATTAGCAACAAGTAGGTAATATTTTATTTATTCTCTTCATTATCCAGAAGTTTGGGGAATATGTACAAGGTGGTTATTTCAGTGATATTATCTTGCTTATTAGAAGAATCAGTTACTTATATACAGAGGAAAGTATATAAATGTTAAAATTATTAACAGGTTTCTTGTGTATGTTTGTTTTTTTTTAAATTTCACAATGAATAAGAAATAACACAGGCTTGGAAGGAAGTAATTACAAAACTTATTGGTTTTTTAAATTAGTTCTTTCCCCAATATTGAAATTATGGAACACATTGTGGCTGTATTATAACCTGGGCAACTCCTTTAGTGTGTGGAGTCATGGTGAACAGCCTTACTTATATGATGGAGAAGAAGTGCA
>NC_056522.1:245600274-245601143 GCF_019175285.1 Sceloporus undulatus | reverse complement strand
GCCTTTGATAAGGTTCCCCATGACATTCTTGCAAAGAAGGTAGTAAAATGTGGGTTAGACAAGGTAACTGTTACAATGGTTCCTTTTCATCCTGGAGAGAAGTGACCAGTAGGGCTGTGTCCTGGGCCCAGTGATATTCAACATCTTTATCAATGACTTGGATGACAGAATTGGGGGCATACCTATCAAATTTGCAGATGACACCAAACTAGGAGGAGTAGCTAATACCCCAGAGGACAGGATCAAAATTCAAAATGACCTGAATAGACTAGAAAGCTGGTCCAAAGTTAACAAAATGAATTTAAACATGGAGAAATGTAAGGTACTGCATTTAGGGTGGAAAAATGAAATGCTCCCATATAGGACGGGGGACACCTGGCTGAACGAGACTATGTGTGAAAGGGATCTGGGAATCCAAGTAGACCATAACTTGAACTAAAGTCAACAGTGCGATACGGAAGCTAAAAAGGCCAATGCAAGTTTGGGCTGCATCAATAAAAGTATAGTGTCTAGATCAAGGGAAGTATTAGTGCCACTATATTCTGCTTTGGTCAGACCCCACCTGAAATATCGTGTCCAGTTCTGGGCACCACAATTCAAAAAGGCTGTTGAGAAACTGGAGCCTGTCCAGGGCAACTAAAATGGTGTAGGGTCTGGAAACCATGCCCTATGAGGAACGACTTAGGGAGTGGGGATGTTTAGCCTGGAGAAGAGAAGGTTAAGAGGTGATATGATAGCCCTGTTTAAATATTTGAAGGGATGTCATATTGAGGAGGGAACAAGCTTGTTTTCTGCTGCTCCAGAGAACAGGACCCGGAATACTGGATGCAAGCTCCAGGATAAGAGATTCCACCTCAACATTAGGAGGA
>NC_056522.1:245596920-245600174 GCF_019175285.1 Sceloporus undulatus | reverse complement strand
AAAACAAGCTTGTTCCCTCCTCAATATGACATCCCTTCAAATATTGAGGAGGGAACAAGCTTGTTTTCTGCTGCTCCAGAGAACAGGACCCGGAATACTGGATGCAAGCTCCAGGATAAGAGATTCCACCTCAACATTAGGAGGAACTTCCTGATGGTAAGGGCTATTCAACAGTGGAACATACTTTCTCGGAGTGTAGTGGAGTCTCCTTCCCTGGAGGTCTTTAAACAGAGGCTTGATGGCCATCTGTCGGGGATGCTTTGAATGAGAGTTCCTGCATGGCAGGGAGTTTGGACTAAATGGCCCTTGTGGTCTCTTCCAACTCTACAATTCTATGATTCTTGTTTATCACACTATACTCTTAAAGTGCTACTATTCCACTTTGACTCCTCTAGCTGCCTCCTGTTGCATTCTGGGATTTGCAGTTTTAAGGAGGGGTATTTAGAATTCTCAGGCAGAGAACTATGACTCTGGAGACCAGGGTTTGGTTCCACACTCGGTCATGAAACCCACTGAGTGACCTTGGGCAAGTCACATTCTATCAGCTTCAGAGAAAGGCAATGACAAACCTCCTCTGAACAAATCTTGCCAAGAAAACCCCATCATAGGATTGTCAGAAATGGCTTGAAGGCACACAACAACAAAAAACCATAAGTCATCAGGTGACCTGAGGGCACATACCACAAAAGGAGTGCCAAGTATATTCAAGCTACTTATACTGTTCAAATACATACACACAAGTAGTAATACTTACAGGAACCACAGTGATTATGATGATGGTTGATGATGAAATATCATTGCCTGTTACTACACACATTTGAATGCATGAAGCCCTTATCTGCAATGTGCACATATTTCCTGCATGCCCACACATTTTACAAATAGTGATGAATACCTGCTCTGTAATTCTGGCAGTCATTATTTTGCCCATCAGTGGTGTGTGAACTTATCCTCTGGAGCTAATAGGATAAATCAACACAGCATGAAGAAAACAAACCATGTTTCTTAGTCTTAGAGCTGTAAAAAGTAAAGCTTGAGCTCTCCATAGAACTGGGAAAGCAGGGAGGGGGTACAGAATTCATACAGAACAGAAGGTTAGACATACAGAGATACATGCTGGCTGTGGCACCTGTAAGCTTTTTCCCAGTAGAGCAAAACCTCTTACAAACACAAAGACAGATTCCCCTTTCACTAAGCAATGTTGAAACATGAATTTTAATTTCCTCTGTCCTTGGTGGTTAATTAATTGAAATACTTTTTTTCATGCCAGTGCACAAAGAAAACCACACTTCTGAGGTCTCCATCCAACTTCTAAAGCTAGTATTACAGCACAGCTGTTTAGACTGAAACAGAGCGGAAAGATGGTGACCTTTCCAAAAACAGTACGTTTTGCCCTGTGCGTAAATTGCCAGATGATCACAAAAAGAAGAGAAGAATACCAGTTTGTTCTGCTTCACAAATCAGTAACTTACAGTCACATATGTGTGCATGTGTATGTGCATTCACAGACACACAAATACACAAAGAGAACCATGGAGGCGGAGCTATTCCACTAAGGGAAGGTTGCTGTAGTGGTGCTTCAGTCAGAATAATTAGGAAATAAGATGCTGTGATCTCTAGGGCCTCTATTTTCATTGTCTCCTATAAATCAAATAATCCTATTTTTTATTAAAAGTTGTTTCCCTCAAGGAAAAAAATATTTTGCAACATTTGAAATTCATGAGCAATGTGTTTGGAGGGAATGGGAAAATGAGGTAAAATCCTCGTCACACATGAATAACCTGAGCAAAGGGCTTACTTTCTGATTATGACTCTTCTCTTATTAAACATGTGAAACTGTGAAGACAACTGTGTTGCTGAAGATCAAGATCCCGAAGGCATTTTGAGTCTCCATTGAATCTTAGCCAAGTACACACAGGCAGAAAGGGGTGGCGAGATGCTGCCCGGATCGGTACCATGGCAAATGCACACCGTGACATCGATCCAGCCTCCACAGAGCACAAAAATTAGCCGTTTTTTCCAGCTCCTTTTTGTTCCTGCAAAGAGGTGCCGCAGCTGTTGCCGGGTGGTGTGATCACGCTCCTTTGGCGCAGTGCCATTTGGGCACTGCATCAAAGGGACATCATCATTGTGTGCGCCATCTGAACAGCTATGTGCCAAGGTGGCGCCCGGGCAGCCCTCATCCCGCCCACAGGACAGCACTTTTTGCCTGTCTGTACCGGGCCTATGTTTACAAATTCTGAGACTATTCTGCCTGGGAAAGGGCTGCTATTCAAACTCTAGAAAAAGGGCACAAGGCACACTTGGTTTTTCCTAGGCAAATTATCTATTGTTATCAACAAGGTAACAGACATCCCCTCACACACTATTCAGCTGGTCTGGGACTTGCCCGTAAATGCCCAGCCTAATCTAATCTAATCATCATATTGTCTAATCAAAACTCACCAAATTGGCTGTGAGCACTCGGATGTTGTTTTTAAGTGATAAATCATGCTAAAACCCACTATTCATTTTGTTATGAAAAAGAAATATAGTCTTTTCCTTTTTTTTCCCTGTCAATCAATTTAAAATAAAATAAACTCATTCTGAATCTTCCATTACCCTTTCTGAAGTTCCTGATCTCCAGCTAGTGTCCATCTTGCACCAATGAATCATCTTCTACTTTGCTAATCAGACAGAAAATTAGGAATGTTCAGTAATAATTATTTTATTCTCTTCTTTAAAATTCTTATTTTTCTTCTAAGTCTCACTCCAGATTCCTGTCTCCTCAGAGCATAGCTGTATTGCATAGCTAAAACCATTTTTTGTTACTGTCCCAAAGTAAAACTAAACCCATCCCCAAATACCTTCCTTTTGCCATCTCCTTTCTTGGAGAGCCTTTGGTGGTTATTATTTTGTAATATTTTTTTAATTAAATCCCATTCCTTGAAAATTTCTGATTTCATCTCTCCTGCTACTATGTGTGCCTTATGTGGTCACTTACTATCTAGATTATACAACAATAGTGTCGACCACGTTGGCTCTCTTTTTGGTTTCTTTCTGAGTTGGTCATAGAGGATCAGTTTCTAGAAAGAAAAAAGATTTAGTTTGCAGATATATTTAGAGGTGTTGTGTTGAGCAACCAGTTGCCCCATTTCAGCCATTACTTTCTGTTTTTTTATATATCTGCCATTAAGTCAACTTTGATTTATGGTGACTCCACGAATGGGAGACATCCACCATCCCCAGTAATCTACTGTCTGGTTCCAGTCTTA
>NC_056522.1:245572578-245596820 GCF_019175285.1 Sceloporus undulatus | reverse complement strand
CAAAAAAAGACTGGGAGATTTTCTATGTTTATATAAGAAAAGAATGGGAAAAAATCTACTTAGGATAAGCAACGGAATAAAACTGGATTATTAATCTAAAGGAAATAATAGATATAGGGTAAAATAGGTTATGGCAAGATCATAATAATGAGTTAGACATGTTAAAAGAACTCATCAAGTTATTAAGATTTGAAGGCTAAGCATGGTCTCAAAAAATTAAATAAATATATTTCAAATTTAAAGAACAAGAATAAGATGGAGGATTTACGAGACCAATAGAAGTGGAAGGATAAGATTAGATATAACAACAAAAGATAGAACTGAGATATAAATTTAGGTAATTGAGAAACCAAGTAGTAGGAAGTGAACTTGATGTTATATGTATTTTAGTATATATTGTCAGAGAGATTACGTTTTATGTTTGGTGTCAACCAAAAAAGCTTTTAAAAGGATATCTTGATAAATTACTCACTTAAAAAAGTAATCGAATTAATAGAAGAAAATACGAAACAGACGTATTGTGAACAAAGAAAAGGAGACTTCCGGTTGGGGACATGGCGCCTCAGTGAACGGATTCCTGATAGCTCAGGGACCGTTCGGTGTGAACGCGGGATTGGGACTTCCAAAATCAATTTGGGGTCTCAGACTTTCTCCCCAGAGAAGGAGGCTCGACGGAGGGCTCAACGGACACCCCAGCGCTGGTAACAGAAGTAGACCCGCGGCGAAGACGCGGGTTGAAAGCAGGGGAACGGAGCCTGAAGAGCAATCCACACCCGCGTTACAAACATTAATGGGCAGCATTAGGCTCCCGATACAGAGGCGACCACCAACTTTATAAATTTATTCGTATGAATAAAGAAGGAATAGATCAACGCTGGGTGCCGCTTTCGGTGAAATCAACTGCTGTACGTAACCAGGACCCTGTGAGCGGAAGAAAGACTCTTCCTTCTCTTTAAAACTATTTTTTTTCTTTCTTTTTTGCCTTTGCTCTTTTTGGATTATTAATGAAATCTGACTGTATACCTGGATATTTGGAGATAATTTGGGACCTGTGAAGGACAGAACTAACTGAACAAACTTAATTAAATGTTGATCTTGGGACTTTGCTTATTTGGAACCCTTGGAACTTTATTTTAGTAGATCCTTGGAACTTTATAAAAATTGGGAAGGCATTGCAAAACCGAAGGAAATATGGAATAGACTTTGTTTAAAAACCTGATAAAGAGTTTTACGGTGGAGAAGGGGTTGGACTTAATTTTGGAGGCTACCTCTTTGAGAAGATAAGAAAATAAAGAAACCACCCCGCCCTTGAGTAAATTGGAATAATTGGACTGCCCTTGAAACACACCTGTGAGAGACGCGCCGGTTCAGGAAGGAGGGAGGAGTAGTGGAGGAACAACGCTGGAGGACTGGAGAAAGGAGAGACGAGACGGATCCCAGAGAGTGTCCGGAGGAGATGGGAGGTGGGAGGAAGTGACGGGACCAGCAGAGGAGGAAGGAAGAAGGCTGGGAGGACTAAGAGCAGACAACGATTAGTATAGAGAGTCAGAGTGACAGTGCCGGAAGTGACGGGCTGAAGAAAGGAAACAGGAAGAAAGATTGGAGGACTGAGAGCAGACAAGAAAGAATGACAAGGGGAAGGGTAACGGAAGTTAAGAAGCGATGGAAGAAAGAACGACAGAAGGATTGGTGACGAAAATAAAGGATAATTAAGACAGAGAGCTATAACGACAAGACGGACTTTTTGGACTTGAAGAGGTAAAGAGGAAGACTTGGAGGATGGTAATTAAAGAGGTCAACTAAAGATAGAATCCTGACAGTAGGAAAAGAAACCAGCACTAGGGGAACAATAAAAATAAATAACAATAACTGTCGGGGTGGGAAGAATCTGTGGGTGGAGGAGGATAATAATTCAAGGGAAGATATATATATATATATATATATATATATATATATATATATATATATATCAATAAGTGATTGTCTTTGTTTGTTATATTTTTTCCTATTGGTAATATTGGCTTAAAGTGAAAGATCTGAAACTTTTCTGGGGTCTTAGAATTGCTGAAACCTGCTGAACCGTGGAAACCTGTAGAATTTTTTTTGTTAAACTTGTTTAGGTGATATTTTGATATTTTGTAGTAAGGAACTTTGAGAGCTGTTAATTGATAATGAATACAAGAAAACAGGCACAGAAAGCTAATTCTTTAAATGCAAGTCAGAGGAGAATGTCATTGGACAAAGACAAGACCATAGACATGAATGAGTTAATTCTGGAAAAAATAGAAAAATTGAATAGTAATATGAACAATTTGTCAAAGGAACTTACAAATAATCTTTCAAAAGAACTGTCAAGCTTTAAGAGAGAAATTAGGCACGAGATTAGAGAAGATCTGAAAGAGATCAATCAGACAGTGGACAAATTGCTCATAGATGTACAGAAAACAAAACAAAGAGTTGAGATTTTAGAATTTCGAAATGAAAAACTGGAAAATGATGTAATAAAAATAAAGAATAAGGAAGATATCGAACTGGACGAGAAAGCAATTTGGGATTTAAAATTTAAGGAAAGATCAGTAAAGATCAGGGGTCTACTGGAACAAAAGGATGAGGACTGGAAAGAGAAGTTAATCAAGGCAATTGCCGAATTTATGGATAGAGATACTGAAACATTTGAAAATGAAATAGATAAATTATACAAAGTGAATTCGTTGGTGACTAGACAAAAAGGGCTACCGAGGGATGTTTCCGTATTTTTTGTAAGAAAAATAATGAGAGATAAGTTTCTTAATAGACACAACGAAAAAGCTTTTCAATATGAAGGAGTGGATCTGAAAGTGCTAAAGGACATCCCAGGTAGACTGCTACAGAAAAGAAAGGATTACAACAAATTGACAGCGATTTTAAGAACAGAAAAAATTCCATATAGGTGGGAGATCCCTGAAGGCCTGACGTTTTGGTGGCAGAAAAAAAGAATTAGGATTTTTACGGTCGAGCAGGCCAAGGCTTTTCTGAGACAAATAAAGGAAGAGCAGTTAAGGAAAAAAGAAGACAAAAAAGAAAGAGACGAACAAAGACGTGGAAAAGATCTGGGAAACTCCGCCACGTCACTGAATAGTGGGAAAGACCAACTGGAAGAGGGGCAGGATTTATTGAATTTGGATCTGGAATACGATGACCAGGACCTTCTACAAGAAGAACTAAGACTGAGAAGGGAAGAATTGGAAAATAGAAGCGAGATTTGATAGAGTGAAAGATTTTAGAATACAAACTATATATACACATATATAACTCCTTTCTTATAGATAGGTTTGCATCTGTGACCGATTGAAAAAAAAACTCAGCTTTTTTTTAATATATACTGGGAAGAAAGTAATAATAAATAAATTTATATTTGAATTAATTGGCTTGAGAGTGTTTTTCAGGAGATACATTTTGAAGATGGCACAACAATTAAAAATATTAACATGGAATGTCCAGGGGATGAATACACCTCAAAAGAGGAAAAAAATCTTCCATTTTTTACAGAAACAGAAATTGGATATAATATGCTTACAGGAGACCAGAATCAAAGAGAAAGATAAAAAACATATAAGATGCATGAAACTAGGTGATTTATTCTCAGCAAATTCCAAATTAAAAAAAAAGGAGTGGCAATATATATAAATTCAAAATATGAGGCAAAAGAGATATATAGTGACACGGAAGGAAACTTTGAAATAGTAGAATTATTAATTAAAGGACAAAAAATAATGGTAGTCGGGATATATGGACCTATGGAAAATAAAAACAGATTCTATAAAAAGTTGAAACTCAAAATTTTAGAGCAAGAATGTGACTCGGTTATACTGATGGGAGACTGGAATGGTGTAATGGACCCAGATTTAGATAGATTTTCGGAAAAAAAGATTAAGAAACAGAAGGGGAAACTACCTAAGGAATTTTTTGAGTTAAAGGAACTTTTAGTAATTGAGGATGTATGGAGATCTAAATATGGAAATAGTAGGGACTACACGTTTTTTTTCAAACCCCCATAAAACCTGGTCCAGAATTGATATGATTTTGTTATCTGCCCATTTAAATTCTAAAATTAGGGAGGTGACAATAATGCCCAGAGCCTTGTCAGATCACAGTCCGGTACTATTGAAATTAAATCTGGATAAAAGAACAGAATATAACTGGAGATTAAATGCAAATTTATTATTGAATGAAGAATTGACTAAAGATTTAAATATAGTTATAGACAATTATTTTAAAGAAAACTTAGATAAAGGTACCTCAATTCAGGTGGTATGGGATGCCCATAATGCGGTGATTAGAGGGTGGTTGATTAAAAAGGCAGTAGAAATGAAGAAAAAGAAGGAGGGAAAATTAAATAAATTAAATAAAGAATTAAAGGAAAAAGAGGATATTCAAAAGAAACAGCCAAAAAACAAAAAAGTGCAAACAGAGATTAAGCAGTTAAAAAAACAGACATCAATATTATTAGTTGAAGAGATGGACAAAAAGCTGAAAATTTTAAAACAGAGGTATTTTGAATCGGCAAACAAAATGGGTAAATTACTAGTGTATCAAATTAGAAAAGAAAAAGCCAAAAGGCATATTACGGCAATAAAAGATAAAGGGAAAACGTATACACAGCAAGATGGTTTAAAAATGGTATTTGTACAGTATTTTACAGAATTATTTAAAGAACCGAAAATAGATAAAAAGAAAATTATTTCGTATTTGGAAGTCCAAAAAATAGAAACATTGAATGAGGAGCAAAGAAAAATATTGAACACACCAATAACAATGGAAGAATTGAGTGATGCTATTAACAAAAGTAAAATGGGGAAATCCCCTGGACCGGATGGGTTTCTGAATGAATATTATAAAAAATGTCAAAAAATTTTAAAAGACCCACTATTACAAATAATGAACGAAATACAAACAGGGAATATTTCAAAGACATGGACACAATCTGACATTACTTTAATTCCTAAAGAAGGGAAAGACCCATATATGTTAAAAAATTATAGACCAATTGCATTATTGAATACGGACTACAAATTATTCGTAGCAATATTGGCGACAAGAATGAAAAAAATTATTTCAAATTGGATAAAGGATGATCAGACCGGTTTTTTACCAAATAGGAAAATTAAAGATAATATAAGGAATTTAATAAATTTAATAGAAATTCACGAGAAAAGAATAGATAAAAAACTGGCAATGATTTTCGTCGATGCTGAGAAAGCTTTTGACAATATATATTGGCAATTTATATTTGAATTAATGAAAAAAGTAAAATTTGGCGATAAATTTCAAAAGTGGATAGAAACAATATATGACAAACAGGAAATGAGAATTTGGATTAACGGCAAAAGAACAGAACAATGCAGTATTTATAGGGGGGTTAGGCAAGGATGTCCGCTATCCCCGCTTCTATTTATATTGAGTTTAGAAATATTATTAAATAATATTAGAGGAAATCAAGATATCAGTGGGTTCAAATTTAATGGAGAAGAATATAAATTAAGAGCTTACGTGGACGATTTAGTTTTGACAATAACCAATCCTTTGGAATGTATAAGCAAATTAATGAACATATTGGGAAAATTCTGTATAGTGGCAGGATATAAAATTAATAAAGAAAAAACGTCGGTATTAACGATGAATATGACAACAGAAGAAATAAAAGAGCTTAAAGATCAAACTGGATTTCAAAACGGGAAAATGGTAAAATATCTTGGCATAAATATCACAACAAGTAACTTGGACCTTTTTGAAAACAATTATGGGATAATATGGAAAGAGATTAAATCAAATCTTAAGAGGTGGCAAAAATTGAATATATCCTGGTTGGGTAAAGTGGCTATTTTGAAAATGTCAGTGTTACCGAAATTAATGTTTCTCTTCCAGAGTTTACCTATTATAGCTAACGAGTCACCTTTTAAAATTTGGGATAGAGAGTTGTCTAAATTTATATGGAACAATAAAAACCCAGGGTAAAAATGAAAATACTATTCGATTCAGTAGATAAAGGAGGTATCGCATTACCAAATATGAGGTGGTATTACTACACATGTGTGCTAGATTGGATATTTGATTGGATTAAACTTGAAAATAAGCGGAAAATTAATTTGGAAAAAATGGATTTGAAATTCGGATTACATGGGTATTTATGGTATGAGAAAACTAAACAAGATAGTAATTTTAAAACATACTGGATGAGAAAAGTCATGTTAAAAATTTGGTTAAGATATAAAAGACTGTGGTTCCCCAAAATTCCATTGTGGGTCCCAACTAACGAGGCGTTTTTCAAAAGGGAGGAATTTAAAAAAGAGAGATGGATAACATATAGAGATATCATTAAAATGGATAGAGGAGAGGTAAATATTAAAACACAGGAAGAGTTAACAATGGAGGGTTTAACTACAAATTGGTTTGCATATAGACAAATAAGAGACAGATTTTTGATAGATAAAAGAGACACCGGGATTGGTGAAGGAATCGCGGAAGTGGAAAGAATATTAAAATACCCGAAAAAACAAATCTCCAAATTATACCAATTAATACGAAGTTTTGAATTGGAAGAAGAGACAATTAAAGAATTTATGGTAAAATGGGCAATTGATATGAAAGAAGAAATTCAATTAGAGGAATGGGAGAGACTATGGAAGACAAACATTAAACAAATTATAAACGTACAGATGAAAGAAAATATTTACAAAAGTATGTATAGATGGTACCTCACACCTTTTAAAATGGCAAAAATGTTTAAAAACAATCAAAATATATGTTGGAAATGTGAAAAAGAAGTGGGTAACTATATGCATATGTGGTGGAGGTGTGAGAAGGCTAAACTATTTTGGACGAATATTCATTCAGAAATAAAGGACATTTTTGGAATTAGAGAAGAAATGAAGAGCAAAATGTATCTCCTGAATATAGCTGCAAAACTGGTAATGGAAAAGAAAAATCAAAATGTATTACAATTAGTGATAATTGCGGCGAGAATGATCTATGCCCAATATTGGAGAAATAAGGAATGCCCAAAATTAGAGGAATGGAGAAATAAAATGATGGATATATATGAGATGAATAAATTAACACATTTGGTAAGAAATAAATCGGTAGACAATTTTTATAAAAAGTGGGAAAGCTGGACGGATTATATGCAAAAAAGATGTACAAAACAAAGATATTTGGCGTTAGAAAAGTGAAATAGCTTGTATTATATACAGAGTCTTTTTCTTTCTTTTTCTCTCTTTTGGTTGAGGATTTATAGATATTGATTAAGAACAGTTAATAGCTAATGAATAGCGATGAGTGGATTGTTAGGCAAAGATGTATATTAGAAATAAGAGAGTTAGGAGTTATTAAGATATATTTATTACATATGCATATGATTAGATATTATTATTGAATCGGATCTATCAGATATAATTAGACATAGTGAGGAGATCGATTAGGAAGATTAAAGGTTACAAAGGCAATAAAGAGTAGGAGGATAATTATAATTAATTAAGGGTAATGGTAAGAGATTTGGTAAACTACGAAGAGTTCAGTAAGTTATAAACAGGTGCAAATATAGAAACTGGGAAGGACCAGCGTTCCAGGAAGTTTAAGTAAGATAGTATGGCTGATATACGCCATAGGTTTTATACTTTAGATAGGTATTAATGCTTTTTTTTTCTCTTTCTTATTTGTGTCTTTTTCGGTTTTTTCTTTTTCTTTTTCTTTTTTCTTTTTGTCTTTTCTTTTTTCTTTTTTTTTCTTTTCTTGTTTTTGGGTATATATAGTTCTGTTAAGATTTGATGTTCTGTTGATGTTTTTTTTCTGTAATGTTATATTGAATAATAGTTCAATAGAACTATAAAAAGTGATTTCAAAATAAAAAAAAAGGAAAGGAAAGGAAAAAGAGCAGATTTGGCTAATATTGTTCATAGTATTGTTTAAGATAAGCTAGCATTATATGTAATATAAGTATTATATGAAAACTGACACCAGTTGTTATTGTATGTATGTATATTGTGTTATATGGGCAATGTGTATATGTATATGGTGGGTCACATGGTGTAATGTAAGGTATTGTATGTCAAGTGTAAAACAATTAAAAATTATTTAAAAAACAAAAAACAAGATGTTGCTGAATTTTAGTTCACATAAGCCTTAGCCAGCAATGATGAAGGGTGATGGAAGTAGCAGTCCAACAATATATTATCTATAATAATAAAAAGTATGTATTTGTATCTGGGGTCACTACAATTTACTTGGACAATGTTATAGATGCCTCAAAATTTGAGAAATTGATTTTAGTTGCCCTCCAAGCTTCAAGTCAATCCTAACTGGAGGCTTCTTAGAAGCAAAAAAGTATATCCATTCATAACTTTTGGGGAAACTGTGGTAGAGGTCTCAAAATCTATCGCATTGTCTTCCTTATTGTCCAAGTTTCAGTGACAAGATTCAAGTCAAATTCCAAAGACAGGGCTTTCCTCAAAACAAAAAAGGAGGCCCCACAATAACCCATTGGGGAAAAAAATCTTTTAAACTGCTAGAAAATGGGATCATGTTTGTTGATGCATTGATGCTGCGGTCTCTGAGGTAGGGAAACAGTGGGGAAAAAAGGAGGCCTAAGAGACACTGCTACTAAGGCCCTGTTCAGACTGACCATTAAGGCCTGGGGGTGGAGTCAGGGCATCGTGTCCACATGATGTAACCCCAACTCTGTCCCCTAGGGTGGCAAATGATGAAGCACCAAAGGAGCACTGCCAAGATGCGGCACCGCGGCTATGGTGCCCTTTCCAGGGTGCAAAAAGGTGCTGCTTTTTGCGGCTCCTTTTCACGTCCTGGAAAGGGCAGATTGGGGCCATGGCATGCGGTTGCCACAGCCCCGATCTGGCTAAAGAAGGGGCGACTGGAGGCTGCCCCTTCAGGGTTGTTTATACAGCTCCTAAATCTCCCTAAGGCAGTGGTTTCCAACCTTTGTTGGGCCGCGATCCCCACTGCGGGCGAAAGTCCTGCCCGTGGCCTCCCTGATCGGTTGGGAGGCCAAAAAGGGGTGGAACCTTTGGCCGCCTACAAGCCCCAGTGGCCTTTGCGGCTGGAAGTCCCACCCCTTCCTGGCCTCCCAACCAATCAGGGAGACCACCGGTGAAGAATGAGTGGGACTTCCGGCCGCAAAGGCTGTCCCGATCTCCTTCTACCTGCAGGTGTCTGGCACCCGTGGGGAGAAGTGGAGGAGAAAGCCCCGTCCCCATCCCCTCACAGGTGCCTTCTCTGGCACCTGTGAAGAGAAGGGGAAGTGGAGGAGGCGGCCCCAGCCTTGTACCCTTCTCCCTGCGGGTGCTTTCGAAGACACCCGCGAAGAGAAAGGGAAGCGGAGGAGGCGGCCCCGGCCTTGTGCCCTTCTCCCTGCGGGTGCTTTCGAAGGCATCTGGGAAGAGAAGGGGAAGCGGAGGAGGAGGCCCTGGCCTTGTACCCTTCTCCCAGCAGGTACTTTCGAAGGCATCCAGGAAGAGAAGGGGAAGCGGAGGAGGAAGCCCTGGCCTCGTCCCCTTCTCCCCGCGGGTGCTTTTGAAGGCACCCGGGAAGAGAAGGGGAAGTGGAGGAGGTGGCCCTGGCCTTGTCCCCTTCTCCCCGCGGGTGCTTTCAAAGGCACTCATGAAGAGAAAGGGAAGTGGAGGAGGTGGCCCCGGGCCCTTCTCCTCACGGTTGCTGGCGCCAGCACCGGCACCCACAGGAAAAAGGGAAGGAGGGGGAGGCAGGTGGGAATCCCAACCTGGCGACCTCCGAGAAAGGGTCGAGCGACCCCCAGGTTGGAAACCCCTGCCCTAAGGTTAAAAATATAGGATTTCAACCACACCTTAGAAAAGTGACTTATTTGGACAACAAGTCCCAGAGACCTTCAACCACCATAGCTGCTTGGTGGAGGATTCTAGGACCTGTAGTGCAAGGGTACATCTATACTGGCCTCCTTTACCTGGAGTAATATGCTCTGGATTTGTCCGAGGTTGACACAGTGCTGGTCAAATGTGTCCTGATGAGCCTCCAGATGACACTACATCATCCCTGCTGGTCCGCTGGCTCTTGGTGCCACCACTAATGCCACAACCTCACTAGCCATGCAGCTCAATGTGAGAGCCTGGTGATCACTATCTGAAGTCTAAATGGGGTGCCTTTGTGATCAACAAGGCAACACCTTCCTTGTTGATCACATGGCAGGGTGCTATATTCTGACAGTGACAATGGCCAGGCTCTCACATGGAGTTGCTTGGCCAGCAAGGTGGTGGTGGCAGTGGTGGCACCGAGGAGACTGGGTACACAGATGTGTAGAGATCTGGGATGCTCTTTATTGGGCTGGATCCAGAGTGACCCAGCTGGCCTCACATCCAAAACACCCAGGTTCATTCCAGAGTTTCCTGGAAACTCTGGAGTAAATATTGTTTTCTGTTTTAAAAAAAATGCAGATTTTCTCATCCTTGATGTCACAACAATTGAGGCACCTCCCTCTCCGAAATAAACCAACTGTGGGATTTATTTATTTATGCTTTTTTTGCATTTGGCATTTATACCAAAACTATTGTCTTGCAGACATATAAAACAAGAAGACTGGGCATGAATAACACTTTCAAATTTCTCTAATGCATGAAAACATCATTTCCTTCTGTAGTCCCTCTTAAAGTAGTGTCAGGGAGTGGTGCCATGTCACTTTTAGTTGCCTTTTTGAGAGAGATTAGAGAGGAAAACAGAGATATTTTGGATTGCTTGAGAGGAATAGCCTCCTCCCATGAGTTGCTGATATCTGTTATAAATCAGAGATCACAATAAGCCAGGCAAGAAGAAACTATAACAGTACTCCAAGGCAAGACTTGGCAACTGTGGAGGAGCAAAGGCCAAATTTGGCACCTCTTTGCGCTTGCTCTTAATGAACTGTAAATCTCATCTGTATAAAACTGGAAGCCAATTTCCATTTCTAGATTGTGAAAGGACTTTTTTTTTTCCAAGTTTGGTTACAAGTGATGAATCACACAGTACTTATAACAGCATGGGCTGACCAAGACTAAATGCCTTGCTCTTTTTCAAGGTGAAGCCAGTTCTGTTACCAGTAATGTATGGTAGTTTACTCACGTCCCATTTCACAATTTTGTTGCACTAGAACTTGTACAATTTAAATTTTTTAAGATCAGTATTTTAGATCCCAAAATGTGTTTCTAATGCTACTTTGTAACTGGAGTCAGGCTTTATGAAGACAGAAGCTAGAGGATGGATGTCTATAAGCAACTACTGGCTCAGTTTACTCACTTCACCCATTGGTCTTGCCCCATTAGTTCTGAAGGATGACTTTCAGTCCAAATGGAACCAGGTACTAACAACTAAAATCCTGTCTTTCGGCTTCTCTCCAAACCTTTTTCTCGGGATGAGATACGATCAGGCCAAAATTGTTGTTAAACAACATGTATTTGATATAGAGCACCAAATGGATGGGGCCAGGTCCCCAGCTTTTATTTTCAGTGAGTATAGCAAGTATCTTGTCTCCTTGTGGCATATATAAGCAATCTTTGGGGCAAAACAAATGGGTAAGGGGCGGCTTAACACTGCCCCTTTGAGTGCCGGATTGGGGCCGCAGCAACCACACACTGCAGACCCGATTTGGCATTTTTCCAGGACAAAAAGAAGTGGCAAAATGCTGCTTCTTTTTGGCCCGAAAAAAAAGGTGCAGTTGCTGCTGCGGCAGCACTTTACAGTGCTCATTTTGGTGTGTGCAGTGTGAACATCATGCCAAAGGAGCACCGCAATGCCACCTGGTGTGCGGTCAGGTGGACAGCATGACGCCATCATTGGGGTGGCATAGTGGCATGCATCGTCCCAATGCCACACCCCCATGCCACCCTGATGCCAGTGCTTACTGATGGTCTGTGCAGCCTGTTTGTTGTTGCTGCTGTTTGTCTTCAGGTCATTTCCAACTTATGGTGACCCTGAGCTGAACCTATCATGGGGGTTTCTTGGCAAGATTTGTTCAGAGGAGGTTGCCATTGCCTTACCTTGAGGCTGAGAGCCCATGACTTGCCCAAGGTCATCCAGTGGATTCCATGGCCAAACCAGGAACCAAACCCTGGTCTCCAGATGCATAGTCCAACACTCAAACCACTACAATCTATAAGTACCTAAACACTGGAGAGCCTTTACTTTGGCACAATGTTGTGGCTTACCTTCACCTGTTCTTGAAGATTCCTTATTTTGAGAGACAATGCTCCTATGACTCTGGACCATGGGTTGGCAACCTGCGGCCCGCGGGCCGCATCCGGCCCGAATCCCTTACCATTTTTGCCCATAATCAGGGCTGGCCTGTCCATTACTAGGCGCGAGCGGAGCTAGGCAGTTTCGGCCTAGGGGCAGGGGGAGGAAAACAGTAGGGGGCGGGCCACTGGTTTTTTTTTTTTTTTTTTCACTGGTTTTTGATGGGGCGGGGGGTGGTGCGGGGGGGTTTGATGGGGGGTGGGGGGGGGGGGGGGGGGGTGGGGGGGGGGGGGGGGGTTGGCAAGGAAGGGAGCTGTGAGGCCATCATAGAGAAGAGGAGTGGCCGGAAACAGGCAGAGTGATCCCCCGGGGCAGGGTTGGCTGCCTGGGTGCTGCTCGCGGAGCAGGGAGGCAGAGCAGCTTGTTGGAGCAGTCCTCTCTTTCCTCCTTCTCCTTAGCTTCCTCCCCTCCTCCTCCTCTCTCTCTTCTAATCCTCCTCCTCCTCTTCTTCTTTCCCTCCTCCCTCCTTCTTCTTCCTCCTCTTCTTATCCCTCCCCTCCTCCTCCTGGTGGGCTTCCAGGCTGCACCCACACCGGAGAGATAACCCGGTTTGGACCACATGCACTCTTCCTGGCTCTAGGCATGGATTTTCTGGGAGTTGGGCCCACAACAAACTGCAACTCCCAGGATGCCATAGCCTTGGCCAGGATACTTAAAAGCACTGGCCAAAACTGGGTGATTTCTCCAGTGTAGATGCAGCCTACATTTTATTTGTGGCGCGTGTGTGCTCGCTCCTCCTGGAAGTTGGGTTTGGTTGTGGGCCTGGGCCCAACAACATACTCCAACTCTCAGAATTCCATTAGCCTCAAGACAGACCAAGAGTGAATGAATGGTGCCAAACCAAGTTAATTCTTAATAATAATAATAAATAAAAAAAGCTTTATTATATACCACCCTTTGTTTAATCAGGGCGGGGTGTACAAACATAATAATAAACACAGATACAGAAAAACAATAAAAATACATTCCAATTTACATTAAAAATATATTCTAGCCTGCTCACATTGGCCATCAAGGGGGGGGGGAGTGGAGTCCTGGGAGTTGGCGTGGAGTCCTGGGGAGTTGGCGTTTGTTGCTGCCCAGCTGGGCCTTTCTTATTTCTTCCTCCTGCTTCTCCTCTCTTTTCCTCCCCTCCGCCTCCTCTTCCTCCTCGCCTTTTTTATCTTCTTTCTCCTATTCTCCTTCTTCTTTCTCCCTTTTCTTCTTTCTCCTCCTCTCTTATTTTCTCCTCCTCTCCTCCTCCTCTCCTCCTCCTTCTTTGTCCTCCCTCCTTCCTCCTCCTTTTCTTCTGTTGTTGTTGTGTCCCTTCAACTCCTTTCCAAACTTATGGCGGCCCTGCAGGTTTCCTTGGCAAGTTTCTTGGGGGGAGGTTGCCTTTACCTTCCCCTGAGAGGCTGAGAGGAGTGTGACTTGCCAAAGTCACCCAGTGGGTGTATTGGTTGAGCTGGGATTTGAACCCTGGCTTCCCATTGTTCAATACTCAGGCCCACTAAACCATGCTGGACTCTCCACTGCATTTAAAAGTCACAGTACTCAGTTGTTATTTATTGTTGTGTACTTCAAGCTGTTTTCCACCTTACGGGGACCCTAAAGCAAACCTATCCTGGGGTTTTCTTGTCAAGATTTGTTCAGAGGAGATTTGCCATGGCCTTGCCCTGAGGAGGCTGAGAGAGGTGACTTGCTTGAGGTCACCCAATAGGCAGGGAACGAACCCTGGTCTCCAGAGTCCTAGTCCAACACAAAACCACACACAAAGCTACATTCCAACCTTCTGTCCAGGAAGAATGTCAAAATGTCCTCCATTTTGAGCATGACTGAGAAATATCAGTTTAGATTGTTTTTTTACATTTTGTCCTACATCATGCCCTACATTTTCCTGAGAGGGCTACCGACGGGGGGGGGGGGGGGGGCAAAATTATTCTCACCTAGTGTGGCCAAATACCTAGAGCTGGCCCTGGCCTTAGTGTAAAAACCAAAGACAAAAAGACATAGTGGTTCATTCTATTTTAAAGGAATTGTTCATTTGGTTCATACAACTCCATTCCCTTCATCCTATTCCTTCAAGTTGCAGATAGGCTCTGCCCAGAATCTTGTACAGTGCTCTTATGCGCATTCGTGTCCTAATGTAGTTTATGGCTCTTTCTCCCTAATGGCCTCTTCCGTTTCTAAGTGCAATACCTTGTGCTGCAAATTCAGCTGCTGACCAAATGGAAAGATTTCAAACTCTTGGGCTGTCATTCACTAACAGGAAGAATAACAGGTTGTTAAAAGTAGTGAGCCCCACCACCACCCATTTCCACATACACCCATTACTTACATTCCCAGTCCTGACTTTGCCCATGGCGAATAGGGAATGGATATTGATAGGCAATGGTTATAATGCTGAATGCATCCTAGCTCACATGATATGGTTGTTTCCATGTCTGCATAAAACTTGTAGCAAAATCCAGGCAAGTGAGACAAATCTTGACTTGTTTTCATTTATTCGCTTAGAGATTGCTGAGTTTCCTTGATTCACACAAGCTTTCCGTGGTGCTCTCTCTTTTTTCTAAAAGAAAAATGAATAAAAGCAGAGGCGTGGAATGTGTGCTGCTATATTGAACAATATTTTACATGGCTCTTTCCGTTTAACTTTTAGTTTGGTCAGTAAGGAGAACCGTTAAGTTGCTCTCTGTCATGTCTACATCCTCAATCAAAATGCATCTGCTGCTTGATTTGCCTTTCATTAGGTTAGTTGGTGTTTAATGGTCCAGAATATCAGTTTGATGTCTCTCATCAGTGAGAACTAATTGTTAGGAAAATAACCACCTGAGATCTGGAGATTCTCCCTTGAAAAGTTTTTTTAAAGGGCTGGGGGGGGGGGGGTCAGTAGATATTGGCACACTGGAAAAAACAGTACGTGATTTACCTCATGGCGTTGTGGGTGTAGGGCTCTCTTTGGAGATCTGATGCAAAGTAAGAGGCAGGCATAGCTGATGACTTCAATGGTTGGTGGGGTTGTGAGTCCTTTCAGAATTTTGGTCCAAATGTTAAAGGATCTGTACAGAATGCTGAATCAATTGGGGGTGGGGGTGGTTGGGAATTACAGCAGTTGGTGTAGCTCTTTTTAAGGTCAGCTGAAACCCAATGGATTCATGGCAACAACTTCACTGAGTAGTAGATCTGGTCGCCTATAGGGGTGCCCTCTAAACATATGTTACCTGTATATTTTCAGATAAAAAAACTTGTGATTTCTTAATTCAGAGAAATCAAACTGGGAAGTGCTGCCCCAGAAACTTCTCCATCCTCAGGAAAATACAAAGCACACAACACTATCCACTGCTAAGATTTCTGTAGTTAATGTAACCCCAAAGCAAGGATGGAGATTATGTATTATTATTGTTATTATAATATGTAATATATAATATATATATATAATAGTTGGTAGAAGTTACATCTAGATCTGAACACATCTTATTTGAGGGGTTCCACCGAGCTAGCCTTTAGCTCCAGGTAGGGAAGCTGAAGAGTTCAGCAGGTTAAAAAAATAATCCATCTTCAAGAAAAAACTCCCTAGCTTCAACTCTTGTTAAAAACAAGGGAGGGAGAAAGCAAGGGAGACCTCAATTCAAGTCTAATTGGGTCAATTCTCTGAAATTAATTTGACTGAAACACCTCCCAAATGATCCTAACTGTCCTTAAAATCATCAGTTCTCTCTTCTGTCCCAAGGCCGACACATAAATTGTCTTGTTTGCCTCTATAACTCACTCCTGAGAGAAATAGTTGAGATTCTTGTAGATATTGCTGGCTGTCTGTCAATGTCCCTCACTTACTAGCTAATCATAAAATATTCTGCTGGGGGAGGGAGGGAGGAATCTTGACAGCTAAGAAGCACATTTTAAGTTAATTGTGTTTCTCATTTCTCTCTCCTGCAATTATGCTGATGATATTAGTGCTAAAGAGCCTGAATGGAAATTTGTTGAAGAAACATTCTCTTTTAAAATGTTAATCCTTCACCTCTTTCCAGATGGTGGCTCAGAAGCAGGGTAACTGGGGCTTATAAAATATTCTTGTTGGAATCATTCCAAATCAACTTTCTGCAACATCCATATTAATGACCACAAAACAGCTGAACTCAAGCAAAACCTCACCAACAGCATTTCCCTCCTCTGCATGGGGCTGATAGAAATGACATGCTGATCACTCTTGCCACTGATATAACATTTCCCATTGTTGCATTGGGGGGGGTGGGGTGAGAAATTTTTTAGGGAGTTTAACACAGAATGCAGTCATCTCAAGGAACACTGGGTATTTAATCAGTTTGGCCACTATTTACTCTTCAGCTGTTTGCCTCATGTATGAATAAGATGCTGCCTGTAACAGATCATTGGCCTGAAGGTTCCCCCTTGAGAACCAGTGGGTGTTGTAGTGGTTTGGAATTGCACTACAACCCTGGGATCAGGTTCATTCCCTGGTTGGCCATGAAAACCCTTGTGCTTTTCTTTTCACACTCTCCGTCCAGAACCCCATGATATGGGGTTGCTGATGGTTCATATGTCAGAAAATATTGAAGGCACACAACAGCAATAAGGTTCCCACTTGGCTATATGAGGTGATATCCAGCTTGATTTGGTGCAGTGCAGAAAATGCACAGGGTGTGACTTAGGGTAGTGTGCTGGACTGAAAGAAAGATTTGGAAGATGCAGTTTCACAAGCCATGTTCAGCCATGTAGAATTCTGAGTGTATTGAGAAAAATTGGAGTGCATAAGTAAGGACCACAGCTTGGACAAGTTACTTTTGGGAACTACAACTCCCAGAATCATCCATACAGGATAGTCACTAGCCTTGGGAGAAACAAAAAACCAAACAAAAAACAAACAAAAAAACCAAAAAAAGCCCAACTCAAGCTATTCTAGTTTCTAGGGAAAAGATTATGATAAAATAATGGCTGCAGGTTACACCTACTAGAAAGAAATGTTTTAAAGATTACACTGGCAATCTTGTCTTCAGCCCCACGGTCTAAATGAGAGGGGCTCTTCAGACTGGCACTTTGCTCAGGGGGGTCAGGAGCTGGGTTGATAGCAACCTTTGGGCATTCCCAATCCATCCTCCCCAAAGCCATGTGAATGTCTGGGTCTTCCTAGGAGAAAGGGACAGCCCTGGTCAATGAACAGGTATGTGAAGGATGCTAAGTAGCGTGTCTCCCCTCTAAGGGCAGGAGAGTTGGTATGGTAGCAGTCTCTGCCTTGACCTGATATTCTACAGTAGGGAAGCTCTTTCGCACAATTTTTGTTGACACTCAAATAAAATTGTGAGCCTACTTTACCAATAACAGTATTGGCTTCTGGGGGGGGGACCAAAAGGGCAAGTCCCCTCACCTCACTGCTGCACACTGGTCTATTTCTGAATAGAATGGAGCACAGCAGGGAAGGGTGATGCTCTGGGCACTCTCCTCCCTGCCATGTGCTATTCTACTCAGTAAAATGATGCGTGGGAGGGTGTGCTTAGCCAAGTGTCACCCCTCTTCTGGGATGTCACCCAGTGCACTTCACACCCTTGCACCCCTGTGATGTCACTGCCTATAACCCATCATTGTGATCTGTCTCTTTATTCCAAAGTGGATTGAGGGGCGTTAAATTGCTTAGAGACACCCATTCTGACTGCTGTAGCTTCCCAGTGGGATATCTCTATAGATAATTCATATCTGAATCTATGTAAAAGTTTTTTACTTATTTATTTTACCAAGGTCTGGGAGTCTGGTCTATAAAAGACCATCTCCTTCCAAAATTAAGCTGTCCATGTAATGGATCCTAATCAAAAGCCCTCTTCTAGTTGCCTCTATACTCTGAAATATAGTAAGTGGCAACTGGATTTGACTGCAGTGGACTGCTTAGGGGTTTTGTTCCCAAAGGTGCTGTTTTCAATTGTCTCATCATATTTCTACCATTCAGTGCTCACAATAAAAAAAATCCCACTTCTTCTGCATGACAAAACTTAAAGCTGGATACATGCATCGTTTATCATACCATCCTATCCAGACATGACTCAACTTTAGCAAGGTTGTAAGGTTGCTAGTCATCCTCATTTAGCTGCATATCCTGTTCTATAGGCTAACAGTTTTGTGGACTTATATACAAGTTGTACTAGCTTCTGCATAGGAACATGAAACCTGGAAAATATCACATTGTTGTTGTATGGTGAGTAGACTTGATTATGTTAGTAAAAAAAATTGTGTCCATTTTCCTTTGCTGGATTATTTCATCTAATTCCTAAAATACATTAATTTGATACTAAAAAAGGACATGATCCAAGCAAAATCACACTGTCACACCAGTCCCCTTCCCAAATTCCTAAACTTTGGGTGCATCAAATTTACTCAGGTGCAACAAGCGATGAAACAACTTGTACTGAGCAAGAGAACTCCAGCATCAGCTGAGAGTGAATGGAGATGGGCACTCCAGCTTTAAACCCATTTCAAGCACAAAATTGTTCTACTTAGCCTGAGGTTTGTCTCCCTGAGTGGAGACCAGAGAAGCAAAGCAAGACTTCAGTTGGCTCCCTGAAACTGGCAACTCTTTAGCGGAAATAAAGGTGGGTAATTAATGGGATCAAAGAGACCATTTCTTCCTCTGCTTTGTTAGCTCCTTACAGCACTCCTCAGGAAAATCCCACTTCAACTTCCAGCCTTGGGATGTCATAGTTAGTCCTTTTTTTCCTAAACAGCTTGGAAATGATGATGGTTATGATGATTTTATTTTCTTATATTCCACCTTTCTCCCAAATAGGAACTCAAGCCAACTCTCTTCTCTCTCTGTTGATGGATTGCATTGGATCTGCCATGAGCTCACTGGTATCTAATTTGCAAGGAAGATAAGCAGACATCACCTCAATGGTCACCAATTCTCCCCCATGCATGCACCCACACACACATCCTTTAATGGAAGGTCACTTTGAGAAATGGAAAAGTAGGTCAGATACAGATGCTCCATTTTCCCAAGTTGGTAGGGACAGCCCAAATTAATCTTCTGTTCTGCCATTCTTTCGCCTGCTTTTAAAAGTTCCCAGTTCTCTCTCCTCTCCCACTTCCCCCTTTGTCCTCATCTTATTTCAACTGCTGCAGAGTGAGTTCAATGCAGAAGTAGTTTGCCCTCAATTAACTCAGCAGGAAGATAGAAAAGGAGGGGAAGAATCTTGCCTTACCAGTAAGCTCATGAAAAGCAAACTGCTGTCATGTCTCCTAGCTTTTGTCTTCTTTCTTTTTTCATCTTGGCCATACTCTGATGTTGCTTGGATACATGTGTCCTGGGTTCATCTGTGGAATACTGGAAGATGTGTAGTATAGAGAACCAGTGTGGTGTGTAGGACTAGGACTTGATTTCAGGGTTTGATTTCATGGTTGACCATGGAAACCCACTGGGGTTCAGGGTGAACAGATGTCATAACCAGAAAAGAGGACAAGACACTGCAAAATGTAGGACAATCAAGAAAATATAGGACTGCTAAATAAAAGCTAGAAACATTACTACAAATATAAATTCATTTCAATTGATTTATTGACCGTTTATTATATATACTGTATTGTATTATGTACTCTACCCATATTTTCTGATGATTTATCTATTAAAATCCCTTGTTGGCTTGCAATACACTTATAGAACTCTGGCAAATGCTTAAGATTGTACTTTAATAGCAATAAACCCTTGACTGACTCTGCATGCACAAATTATTACTTTCATTTGCGTTCTGATCCCTCCTGTTTCTCTCAACCCAAATCCACATTTCCACCATCACCTTGGTGCTGCTGATCTGTATCAACAACCCAGATCTTCTTTCCTTTCCACACCCCATCAGAAAAAACAAAACAAAACCACTACATGGTCAGTGGGGTGAAAACCAAGGGCAAAATAAAATGGATTCCAGACACTTTGAAGGCGGAGGGTTAGACATATAAGAGGTGGAAGCAGGTGGAAAGCAAAACAAAGCCATGTTCCAGAGCTAAAAACTGGATCAAAAGGAGTTGGATACTACTTAACTCAAATGGGAATGCACATCTTCAAAACGGACACATAAACAGCCTGGTGCTAGTGCAAGAATGAAACAAAGCAAAAATACAATCTTCACTAAAGCAATGGATGTAATTATAACATACACAAAAACTGGACAGTCCCAAAGGGGGGCATAGGATGAAGGGGATGAAGGGGGCATGTATGGGGGGGGCGCTTCATGATTCTGCTTTGCCATGAAAAACAACTGATGCATTGATGCACCCGTGCACTGTTCATTCCATGTGACTGTGTGGCTGATCATATGACTGGTCTAATGGAATGGCATCTGGCCGGAAGGGGAAGTAAGTAACTGTATTGGGTATTTGTGCAATGGTTGTGTGTGCATGGTGGGAGGGTAGCAAAAACAAAACAAAAAAAAAACTTGACACTACACCGTGCAGGCAGATCATAGGTGTTCAGGCCACCTTCAGTGCAGGCCATGTGGGACAGTGGAGTTTTGACCTGCTTTCATCTAACACAGGGTGGAGCCACTTTTTTCTGTCATCTGCTCTGGCCCAGTGACAGTCTTTTCCACAGCCTGCAACTAACCATCTCTTTGCAGCAACTGGGGCAGTATAAATCTTTGAGCTACCTCTTAGTTGTCTACTGCATGACACAAGGACAGGTTTTATGGCTCAAAATGGAGGATGATTTGTAATTTCTCCCTGGACCTCTGGACATAGGGTGAAAATGTAGAATTATGTCTGGAAAAGGAGGACCTTTGGTCACCTCACCTGGTTGACTTTGGGCAAGTCACACTCTCACCGCCCTAGAGGAAAGCAGAAGGCAAATCTTTGCTGAAAAAAATCTTACCACAAAAACCCTGTAATAGGTTTGCCTTAGGGTTGCCATAAGTTGGAAAGGACTTGAAGCCACACAATAAGAATAACAATGCAGGTTACACTCCCTTAGAGAACCTTACCTGCAGACTACAGTAAGTCCTGTCAAGTGATCATCTGCTGCTCCATCTGTACATTCTCCTTTAGCTATAGGGGTTCAGCTGAGGGTCAGATTTATCCCAAGGCTTCAAGCTAGGATCCTTGGTATAACCCATCCCCCCATATAAGGTGCCAAGGGTGTTAGCAGTGGTTGCTGCATGAAGTATCCAGAAAAGGCACAAAATTGCACAGAACTCATTTAGCTGCAGCATTACCAAGTGGAGGTAGGAAAGCCTGTGGCAACAGAATTAATTAAAGGTGTTTTATTTCCTGCCTTTATGTTTTGGCCTCTTTAGCTTCACTTCAGCGTGCTAATTGCAATTTGTGCACGTTCCTTTTAACACACCCTTAAAAAAATACACTTTGAACCTGGCCATCTCACAAACCTACACACAAATCACACCACGGCACAGTTGAGCTGCCACCTCATCTCCCAGTAAGAGAGCTTTGTGCTTTTAATTACAGCCTCAAGCCATTTTATTTGACTGCTGTATTAAAGTGCTGGGAGGAAGGAATATGCTCGCTATCAGAGAATTATGACTTCTTTATCATCTTCTTAAGTTTTGTTTTCTATAATTTCACAACATTTGAGCCAGTTTTTGTCATTTTTAATGAAGCATTTGAAAAGCCTGTTTAATTATTAACATCACCAAGCCTCAGCATGGATCCACCCTAACAGCGCACAGCCATCTTCCTCATGCTCCAAAAAAAAAAGGGGGGGGGGAACAAACCACTCCATTTTCATAAGGCACACAGACGCATTTGAGCTGGGTTTCACTGCCAAAGGCCTCTTGCATATTTTATAATACAAGCAGAATAACATAAAAAGAAAACCGAGGCTTTTAAATAACGTTTTTTAAAAAATCACCTGACACTTCCTTGAAAAATTACACCATTTGGAAGATGAGATGATAAAAAAGCAAACCATCTCTATTATCAACGGGGGATGTTGTCCTTTCAGAGCATGAACAACTAGTATGTCACTTTGCCATAATGCTTCCATAGAGTCAATCAGAACTGGAGGTTCTTTGAGAAGACAGCATATCCCAGTGCTCTTCCCAACTGTCTAAATTGTTAGTTGTAATTCATGTAAAAATTCAAATCCAACATGGACTAGTTTTATTTGTGGATTCATCATGAGCACACATGCTGGCTTCATCTGGAGATGTGAATTTCTGGAAATTTTGAAGCCATGGAAAAAAACTAGTTTTTTCCGGGGGTTTTCAGGAAAAAAAATTGAAAATTTTCAAGAAAATTGAAAAATGCAATATTAGCACTTTTTACAGATTGAAAGTCGCTCTGTTACTTTAGGAACATAAATATGACTATGGTACAATTTGATCGGCCATAAAGCTATCACGATGGTATATTAAAATACAGTGTATTCTAACAAATTGTTACAAAAATAATTCTTTTTAAATTATTATATATATACTATATATATATATATATATATTAATATAATATAAACAATGGAGTAATGTCTCCTGAACTTTGGTTTTGCTAGGTTTATGTGGAGCAGGCAAAAAAAAAAAACCATTAAAAAAAAGAAAAAGGTCATCAACATTAGTTAAAACATATTATATATATATATTTCCTCTCCACAGTATCACATGGACATAATGCTAATTCCCTGGAAGGGAAAAAGGGACTAAAATTCAATTAACAGTCATGAAATTTCATCAGATTGTTTTCTGACCTCTGGGCTGCATCCACACTGCCAGATTTTTCCCGTTTGAGCACCACTTTTGTCTGGCTTGATGCTAAGGATCCGGAACATTTGTTTGTTGTGGCACCCGAACAAAAAAAGCTAAATATCTCCTAAACTACAGATTCCAGAATTCCCTAGCACTGAGCCCATGGCAGTAAAAGTGGTGTCAAACTGCATTATTTTCTGCAGTGTGGATGCAGTCCTGGTTATCAGTATCGTGTCAGTCTCTGCTTCGGTTTTGTTATGTTTCTTGTCATCATCATTTGTGTGTTTTTTTTTATGGACTTCTAAAACAAAAACTAAAGGTGTGCCTGGATTTTAAAAAAGCTTATCTACCCTTTCACATGTCAGTTGATTCTTGATTGTGTATTTCCATACATATTTCAGATTCAGTGCTCCCTACAAGGAAGAAATGCTCTCTCTTCTTGCATTGGAGAGTTCGGTTTGTACTAGGACTTGGCTTGCCCTCATCCCGTGCACAAAAATTAGAATATCTGTTACTGTAAGTAGTTTTTAGAATGATTTGGAGGTTTGACACCTTGTCTTAAAGTTTTTTTTCTCATGCTAAAATACACTTCTATAATCAGTTTTCTTCCTTTTCTTCCATTTTTCCGAAGCAAAAAAGCCTTCATGAAATTTGAAAACAATGTTTTTCCCCCTAATTTTTCTGGGGGTTTTCTGGGTCTTCCCATCCCCCATTTTGCCTCTGTTTCTGGGCAGTGGGACTTCCTATTATCTGCAATCTGATCAGTTTAACTCAGGGTCAGCAACTTCAGAGTGTTTCAGGGAGCCAATTCGACCCATCTATCTGCACTGGGCTACATTCTCATCACAGCTTTCATGGCATACCATGCCAATGAATGCCAGCAGCAACAGAGAAATACTACTTTAAAACAAATAGGAAGGTGTTCGAAGGGAGTTTCTCAGTTTGTTGCTGACGTTTGAAGCCATGGTTGTTTCAGAGCTTAGGACCATTATGCAAATGCTACAAATGTAGCATCAGTTTTTCAAAGAAAAATAAACAGATGCTCTTATTTATTGCTTGTCATTACCATTGCTCATTAGTAACATGTTACTAATATGTTTACTTTTTAATTGTTTTATTGATCACTTATAAAAATATATCCCAGAAAACCCAAAACAGCCAAAAAAAAAAAAAAAATCCAAATCTATCCCCAATAAACTTTTGAGTAAAGTAATGTATGTTATTTAATGCAGCCAAAACTTAATGAAAATCATAATTTCTGCAAACACAAAGCTTAACTTACCCTTTCTTACAACT
>NC_056522.1:245515378-245572553 GCF_019175285.1 Sceloporus undulatus | reverse complement strand
TACTTGCAACCCTTTCTTACAACTCTTGTAACTACTGCCAAAAGTAACCTTTGGGCTCCATTTTGCTTGCAACATAGTACAAAACAAATCTGTGTCATTTCTGTAAGCAGGGCTGCTATTTGCAATGCGTTATTTCCAACCTCTGGGTTTTGTAGAATTTAGAGGACCATAGAAAGCCCTTGGGGTGGGGCTATATGTTGTCCATCCTGGTTAGGAATTGGCCCTGGGGTCCTCCACTTGATGAAATATGAAGAATAGAAATGCCTATGTGTTGTAGCTGTTCTCTTCAAAGTACTTGCGAGTTCTGACCCCAACTTCAGACATTATCACACAACCCTGCTGTCCTGCCACAATCCCACTAGTTTAAGAACAGAAGCATTATTATTATTATTATTATTATTATTATTATTATTATTATTATTATTCCAAGACTCAGGGTGCCTACATGCCAGTTTGGCATAATTTCGTCTCACATTTCCCCCCATGTTTTCATTTTGGTTGTGTAATCTGTTTTCCACAAGGCCAAACATGCATTGGCAGCCACAATTGCTGCTCCTGCCCTTTCCTGAAGTGTGGGGCTGCTATGAATGTGCACACAGAAGCTGACTTCAGGAAGGTGTTGACAGTTGCAATCACTGTGGTGGGGGGGGGGGGGGGGGAGAAGCAGAATCACACCCCTCGCATCACATGACTGCCTAAGAAGTGGAATTGCATCAGAAGGGACCTATCTCATGAAGTCAGTAATGGAACAGGAGTGAGACTGAGAGCCTATTGACAGGTTTTGCCCATTATTGAAAGAGTGCACTACAGTAACGAATGGAATGCAAAGCAGTGGCAGAACAGACACAACACTGTGTGCCAAAAACACTTTTATTCTGTTAGAATTCCAATTTTCTAGCTAGTGTCATACAGTCTTTCATCCTCATTACATACTAATCTTTCATGAGCTAGGACATCTTGACTTCAGAAAGTATTTCTGACATTCAATCTGCTGCCTGCATTCTGAAATACAACAATCCCAGGAAATTTGTTCAACATGTTTCCCCCCCCCCCCCCCCACTGAAATCTGAATTGACTTCAAAGTGTCTGATCATGATTTGCATACCTAAATAGGCAGTCAAAAACTAAATACTACTGAATAGGTTTTTGCATCAACTCCCAACAGCCCAGTCACAATACCTTTTCATGCAGTCCCATAACCCATTCAGCCATGACTCACCAAATGGCAGTTCACCCACTGCCCCAATCAGCAATCCAGTGAAGTTCAAGAATGAAGCCAGTTTCACTTTATAAACTGCATGTCTGACTAAATGCCACTTTGCTATGGATGTGAAGTTACTGGCAAACCTGCCTTGCTTTGCAAGAGCTTCCATACTGGCTGAAATCACTTCTTGATCAAAATGATATTCTGGCACAGCTCCCATTAGTACAATAAGCATAGACTGAAAGGCCATGAACACATCAGCAGCACCAGGAATGTAGTGAGCCTCTTCTGATGAACTCTTGCACCAACCTAAAAACCTTGTCCAGGTGCATGGTTCCACCAAACCTCTTTGCAGCATTCCATCAAACCAGGAGCAAACCAGGGCCTCATTTGGGGTCAGATTCTTAGAGGAGGTGAGGGGACAGCTAAGGCAAAGAAGAGGGAGGAGCAACAAGAGGTTGTAGAAAGAATAGTCTGTGGTGACAGAAATGCCAGCAAGACATTGCTCTCAAATGATAGTTTATTCATAAGTGATCCATATATCGGATTGCCATAATTTGTGTCCATATACATTTTCTCTAAACATCATCTGCAGAAAGCATGGATGTCATTGGGGTGGGAACATTGCATGTGTAGATATGGGGGACAGAGCCTGTGACACAGTTCCATTCCTCATCATCCATGCATGAAGGAATAGTGATGAACATGGGTATTTGATCTGACAAGATCCTACAACAAAACTAAAAGATGAAGAAAGAGATAAGCTAGACTTTGTTGTTGTTGTGTGTCTATAAATTGGGGATCAATTTGGAGTGATTTTTGTGCCGTTTTGGGTTTTTGGCACCAAGTGAAGTTTCAATGATTTTATCATCAGACTGCTGAACTGTCCTGTGCAATCCAGAATTCTGCATATTTCTTGCCCAACTAAAGTTGGTTCCAATAAAAGGGGCAACCTTCACTGTTGCTTGCATCTTGAAAGTGATGCTTTTTATGCCTGTTTTCTGTGAGATAGTGATTTCCAATCCCCACTGCCATATGCTGCCTTGAATTTTATGCTGCAGTGCTTTATTAAAGCTCAGATTTCCCTTTGCCATTAAGCGAAATATACAGCATTTGAAATGGACTGTGAAATAAGGTAAAGAAAAGTTTAATCATGCTAAAATCAATTTGGTGGAGGAGTTTTTATGAACAGTTCCCAGCCTGGCAACCCGCTGCTTGTTAAATATTGTGTGTGCTTTTGCAATCTGACCAGCTTCTGCTGCTGCAGTTTTTATGGCTTTGAAGCTACAAGCTTGTTAGTTGCTGAAGGAGATCCAATGTCTTGCAGGACAAAATCTGCTGGGTGCAAAAGAAGATCTAGATGTGTGCCACTGGCCCATGGAAATTGGCATCCTAAGCCTCTTCTATGATAGCAGTGACTTCAACTACATGAGAAGATAATGAACATTTGCAACCACTTAGAGACTAAATACCCTAAAGGAACCCAATCCCATCTGATCTTGAAAGCTAAGCAAAGTAAGACCTACTTAGTACTTAGATGGGAGACCACTAAAGAATACCAGATGCTATAAGCTATACTTCAGGGGAAGGAACTGGCATAATCACATCTGAGTTTCCTTTGCATAAGAAAACCCTAAGAATTCATGGGGCTACCATATATCAACAGGTGATTTGAAGATACATTCACATTCACATACACACACACCATTAGAAAGAAAAATATCAGACCCACAGAGACCACTAAACTACTTTACAACTGGAGAGGTCAAGCTATGTTTCAAAAGCATTTAAGACAGGACTTCAGCTAATGACCCACCAAGTCAAACAGGGTTGTGATATATCTGTAATTCTGTTTAGTGGTGCTGTACCTCATAGTTTCCCCCCTCTCCCACTTTGGCTTTCCAGTCCCAGACTTCCATACATTTTTTTAAAAATCACCTCCTGGGGAAAAAGAGAGAAGAAGGATCAAAGATTTTTTATTATTATTACATTCATAGACCACTATTAAAAAGGCAACTCTCAATCAATTAAAAACTCTTTAAAACATAACCCAAAAGAATGCATGTAAATAAACAGAAAGAGGGAGGGAGGGAGGGAGGGAGGGAGGGAAATAGATGAACATTATTGTGCCATTTAAAATACTATATCAAACACATTATCCATCAAATTATTCATTCATTATTCCAGTCCATAGTAAAAGTAATCATCTAATGAATTTAATTGTTGCTGCATAGAATTTGGCCACTTTATTTGTATATCAGGGTTAGTATCTGAAAATGACAGGGAGACAGAAACTGGTTTTGTACATCTTGGGTATTAGTGCAGTAAGGGTGAAATGAGATTAATACATTAAGTCTCTGTAATATAAACAAGAAATAGCACATGTTCTACTGTTTCTAATTGTCCAGAGCAGGGGTAGGCAACCTTTTTGAGCCGGGGGCCGGGTTGCTTTCCCTCAGGCGACTGGGGGGCCGGGGCCGGGGCTTCCACCCTCGAGGGGCGGGGCCACGTGCTCTTTGCCCTCAGTACACCAGTTGTTCATCTGCTTGTTGCCACCTGAGTAAATTTTGATGCACCCAAGTTAGGCATTTGGACGGGGACTGGTGTGACAGTGTGATTTTGCTTGGTCATGTCCTTTTTTTAGTATCAAATTATGTATTTTAGTAATTAGATGAATAATCCAGCAAAGGAAACTGCGCACAATTTCTCTTTATAACATAATCAGTCTACTCCACATACAACAAACAATGTATATTTTCCAGGTTCATGTTCCCTATGCTAGAAGATAGTACAACTTTTTCTATAAGTCCACAAAACCTGTTCGCCTATAGACAGGCTATATTGCAGCTAAATGAGGATGATCTAGCAACCTTGAACAACACCCTTGCTACAGTTGAGTCATGTCTGATAAGAGATGGTTGATCAACGATGCCTATGTATTCCAGCTTAGTTTGTCATGCAGAGAAGTGGGATTTTTTTTATTGTGCGCACTGCAGGTTAGAAATCTGATGAGACAATATGACAAACCGCACCTTGGGACAAACCCCCTTAGCAGCCCACTGCAGTCAAATCAGTTGCCACTTACTATATTTCAGAGCTAGAGGAAACTAGAGCGGCTTTTGATTATGTCTCATTCATCATGGACAGCTACTTTTGCGAAGGAGATGGTTTTTATGACAGACTCCCAGACCTTGCGTAAAATAAATACGTAAAAAAACTTTTACATAGATTCAGATATATTTGAATATTTTCCTTATAGAGATTCCCACTGGAAGCTTACAGCAAGTCAGAATGGTGTCATCTAAGCACATTAATGCCCCTCAATCACATCTTTGAATAAAGAGACAGATCACACTGATGGGTTATAGGCCAGTGACATCACTCGGGGGTGCAAGGGGTGTGAAGTGCACTGGGTGACTATCCCAGAAGAGGGGACATTGGCTAAGACCCTCCCACGCATCATTTTACTGATAGAATAGAACATGGCGGGAGGCGAGATTGCCCAGCGATCACCTTCCATGATCGTGCTCCATTCTATTCACCAAATAGGTACCAGGCGGCAGCAGTGAGGTGAGGGGACTTGCCCTTTGTTCCCACCCCCAGAAGCCAATACTGGTTATTGGTCAAGTAGGCTCACAATTATTGCGTGTCAACAAATGCGCAGAAGGCTTCCTACTGTAGAATATCGGTCCAGGGCAGATACTGCTAGCCATACCACTCTCCTGCCCTTAGAGGGGAGACAACGCTACTTAGCACCTTAGCCTACTGTTCATCGGACCAGGGCTGTCCCTTTTTCCTCGGCAGACCAGACTCCCCATGGCTTTGCGGAGGCTTTGATTGGGAATGGCCCAAAAGGTGCTATCAACCCAGCTCCTGACTTCCCCGAGCAAAGTGCCAGTCGAAGAGCCCTCTTCCATTTAGAGCGTGGGCTGAATACACGATTGCCAGTGTAATCTTTACACATTCCTTCTAGATGTGTAAATCTGTCTAGCTATTATATCATAATCCTTTTCACTCGCAAACCTTAGAAAGCTTTGCGTTCGGCTTTTTTTTGTTTTGTTTGTTTTTGTTTGGTTTTTGTTTCTTCCAAGTCTAGTTACTATCCGTATGGATGATTCTGGAGTTTGTAGTTCCCAAAAGTACACTTGTCCAAGCTGGGTCCTTACTATGCATACTCCAACTTTTCTCAATTACACTCAGGAATTCTACATGGCTGAACATGGCTGTAAATGCATCTTCCAAATCTTTCTCAGTCCAGCACACTACCTAAGTCACATCCGTCATTTCTGCAGCCAAATCCGCTGGATATCACCTCATATAGCCAAGTGGGAACCTATTTGGTGTTGTGTGCCTTCACATCTTTTCTGGACATATGACACCCATTCAGCTACCCCATATCATGGGGTTTTCGGCTCTGAGAGTGTTTGACTTATCCAAGATACAATTGGGTTTCAGGCCAACCAGGGAACTGAACCTGATCCAGGGTTGTAGTTGCAATTCTCAAACCACTCCAACACCACTGGTTCTCAAGTGGGAACCTTCAGGCATATAATCTGTACAGGCAGCATCTTATTATACATAGGCAAACAGCTGCAGAGTAAATAGTGGCCAAACTGATTACAATTACAGTGTTCCTGAGATGACTGCATCTGTGTTAAACTCCCTAAAATAATCTTCACCCCACCCCTCCAATGCTAACATGGACATGTTATCTCAGTGGCAAGAGTGATCAGCATTGTCATTTCTACAGCCCCATGCAGAGGAGGAAATGCTGTTGTGAGGTTTGCCTGAGTCAGCTGTTTTGTGGTATTAATATGGATGTGCGAAAGTTGATTGGAATGTATCCAACAAGAATATTTTATAAGCCCCAGTACCCTGCTTTTGAGGCCCCATCTGGAAAAGGTGAAGGCATAACATTTTAAAAAGAGAAGTTTCTTCAACACATTTCATTTCAGGCTCTTTAGCACTAAGATTCCTCGCATAATGCCAGGATAAGTAAATGAGAAACACAATTACACTTTAAAAATGTGCTTCTTAGCTGTCAGATTCCTCCTCCCCCAGCTGAATATTTATGATTAGCTCGTAAGGAGTGGGAAATTGACAGGACACCAGCATATCTACAACGCATCTCAACCTATTCTCTCAGGAGTGAGTTACCGTCGGAAACACAGGACAATATGTGTATGCCTTTGGACAGAAGAGAGGAACTGCTGATTTTAAGTAAGTTAGGATTCATTGTGAGGTGTTTCAGTCCAAATTTAATTTCAGAGAATGACCCCAATTTCGACTTGGGGGGGAATTTTTTGGGGGGGAGGTCTCCCTTGCTTTTCCCTCTTGTTTTAACAAGACGTTGAAGCTAGGGAGTTTTTTCTGAAGGATGGATTATTTTTTTTAACCTGCTGAAATCTTTCCGCTTCCCACCTGGAAGCTAACGGCAGCTCGGGGAAACACCTTCAAATAGAGGTGTTCAGATCTAGATGTAAAATTTAATCCACGATTATATTCTATATATTATATATTTAATTTTATAATAATACATAATATACCTAATTCCATCCTTGCTTTGGGGTTAATTAACTCAGAACATCTTAGCAGTGGATAGTGTTGTGTGCTTTGATTTCATGAGGAGTGAGAAGATTTCGGGGCAGCACTTCCCAGTTTGATTTCTATGAATTAAAGAAATCACAAAGTTTTTTTTATCTGAAAAATACAGGAACATCTGTTTAGAGGCCCCTATAAGGCGACCAGATCTTACTACTCAGTGATCGTTGGTTGCATGAATCCATTGGGGTTCAGCTCCCCCCCTACCTTAAAAAGAGCTACACCACAGCGCTGAATTCAACCACCCACCCCCCAATTGATTCTGCATTCTGTACAGATCCTTTAACATTTGGATCCAAAAATTCTGAAAGGACCCACAACCCCCCCAACATTGAAGTCATCAGCTATGCCTGTCTTACCTTTGCATCAGATCTCAACGAGGCCCTACCCCACAACGCCATAGGTGAATCACAGTATGTTTTTTCCAGTTTCTGCCAATATCTATGATTTCTTCTTTTTCTTTTTTTTTCTTTCTTTGCTTTTTTTCTTTTTTTTTCTTCTTTTCTTTCTTTTTTTTTTTTCTTTTCTTCCTGCCCCCCCCCCAGCCTTTAAAAACATCTTTCAAGGGAGAATCTCCAGATCTCAGGTGTTATTTCCACCAATAGTTCTCAATGACTGAGAGGACATCAAACTGATTATTCGGCCCATTACACACCCAAAAACTTACCTAATGAAAGGCAAATCAAGGCAGCAGATGCATTTTGATGAGGATGTAAGACATGGACAGAGAGCAATTAGGTCTCCTTATCTGAACAAACTAAAAGGTAAAGAAAGGCCATGTAAAATTTGTTAAATATAGCAAGCCATTCCACGCCTCTGCCTTATTTCATTTCTTTTAGAAAAAGAGAGGAGCCCACTGAAAGCTTGTGTGATCAAGGAAACTCCGCAACTCCTAAGCGAATAAATGAAAACACGTCCACGATTTTTCTCAATTGCCTGGATTTTGCCTACTAATGTTTATGGCAGACTGGAAACAACCCTATCATGTGAGCTCGGATGCATTCCGCATTAATTAACCATTGCCTATCACTATCCATTCCCTATTCGACCATGGGCAAAGTCGGACTTGGGAATTACGTCATGGGTGTATGTGGAAATTGGTGGTGGTGGGCTCACTACTTTTAATTCAACCTGTTATTCTTCCTGTTAGTGCATGACAGCCCAAGAGTTTGAAAATCTTTCCATTTGGTCAGCAGCTGATTTCAGCACAAGTATTCACTTAGGAAACGGAGAGGACCATTAGGGAGATCAAGAGCCTAAACTACCTTAGGACACGAATGCGCCTAAGAGGCACTGTACAAGATCTGGGCAGAGCCTATCTGCACAACTTGAAGGAATAGATGAAAGGATTTGGCGTTGTAGAACCAAAAATGACACCTTCCTTTAAATAGAATGAACACTATGCTTTTTGTCTTTTGTTTACACTAAGGCCAGGGCCAGCTCTAGGTATTTGGCCAAACTATGTGAGAAATATCCCCCCCACCCGTCGGTCGCCTCTCCGAAAATGTTAGTGCATTGATGTAGGACAAAATGTAAAAACAATCTAAACTGATTTCTCGTACTGCGCAAAATGGAGGGACATTTTGACATTCTTCCGGACCGAAGGTTGGAATGTGCTTTGTGTGGTTTGTTGTTGGACTAGGACTATGGGAGACCAGGGTTTCGGTTCCTGCCTATTGGGTGACCTCAAGCAATTCACACTCTCTCAGCCTCTCTGGCAAGGGCCATGCAAATATCTGAACAAATCTTGACAAGAAAACCCAAGGATAGGTTTGCTTTAGGGTCTCCGTAAGTGGAAAACAGCTCTTGAAGTTAACACAACAATAAATAACAACTGAGTACTGTACTTTTAAATGCAGTGGAGAGTCCAGCATGGTTAGTGGCCTGAGTATTGAACAATGGGGCGGCCCGGTTTCAAATCCCAGCTAACCATATAACCACTGGGTGCCTTTGGGCAAGTCACACTCTCTCAGCCTCTCAGGGCCGGTAAAGGCAACCTCCCCCCCAAGAAAACTGCCACAGGAAATCTGCAGGGCCGCCCCTAAGTTGGAAAGGGTTGAAGGGCCACAACAACCAACAACAGAAGAAAAGGAGGAGGAAGGAGGGGAGGACAACGAAGGAGGAGGGAGGAGGAGGAGGTAGAATAAGAAGCGGGGAGAAAGAAGACAAGGAGGGAAAAGAAGAAGGAGAATAGAGAAAGAGATAAAAAAGGAGAGGCGGAGAGGAGGCGGAGGGGAGGAGAAGAGGAGGGCAGGAGGAGAGAAATAGAACGGCCCGCTGGCAGCAACAAACGCCAACCCCAGGGATCCACGCCCAACTCCCAGGACTCCACTCCCCCCATGATGGCCAATGGTGAGCAGGCTAGAATATATTTTAATGTAAATTTTGAATGTATTTTTTATTGTTCTCGTATTCTGTGTATCTATGTCGCTTACACCGCCTGATTACAGAAGGCGGTATATAAATAAAGCTTTATTATTTATATTAATTCTTAAGAAATAACTGGTTTGGCACCTTTCACTCTTTGTCGTCTTGAGGGCCTATGGAATTTCTGAGGTTGGGATATGTTGTGGGGCCCAGGCCACAACAAACTCCGACTTCCAGGAGGAGCGCGCACACACGCGCCCCCATAATAAAATGTAGGTGCATCTACACTGAGAAATCACCCAGTTTGCCGTGCTTTTACGTATCCTGGCTCAAGGCTATGGGCATCCTGGGAGTTGCAGTTTGTTGTGGGCCCCACTCCCAGAAAATCCATAGCTCTAGAGCCAGGAAAGAGTGAGTGGTGCCAAACCGGGCTCCCTCTCCGGTGTGGGTTGAAGCCTGAAGGGCCCACCAGGAGGGAGAGGGGAGGGATAAGAATAGGAGGAAAGAAGCGGATGGAGGGGGAAAGAGAAGAGGAGGAGGAGGAATTAGAGAGGGAGTGGAGAGGAGGGGCGGAAGGAAGGAGAAGGAGGAAGACGAGGACTTCTCCAACAAGCTGCTCGCCTCCTGCTCCCTGGAGCAGCACCAGGCAGCCAACCTGCCCCGGGGGATCACTCTGCACTGTTCCGGCCATCCTCTCTCTAGGGCCTCAGCAGCTCCCTTGCAACCCCATTTCAACCAGTGCCCCCTACTGTTTCCGGCTAGGCGATGCCTAGTCGGCCTATATGGACAGGCCGCCCTGGATTATGGCAAATTTAAGGATTTGATCAGGGCCAAATAACATGTCCTGGCTAGGCTTGGTTATTTTTGGGCAGACATTCAAGTCGAGTATGACCTGAATTACTGTGTCCAGTCTGGGACACCAGAATTCAAGGAAGCATTTTGACAAGCTGTAAGTGTCCAGAAAGAGGGTGAACCAAAATAGTGACAGGTCTGGAAACTATGACCTGTGAGGAGTAGCTTAGGGAATGGGTATATTGTCTGGGTACAGGAAAAAGGTAAAGGTTGACATGATAGCCATGATCTGTAACCAATGAAGATGAAAAAGTTTGGTCTCTTCTGCTCCATAGAATAGGGATAGGACAAACTATTAGGAAAAGAGATTTCCCCTAAACATTAGGAGGATTTTTCTAATGGTCAGAGCTGTTTGACAGGGAACATGCTGCCTTGGAGTGCAGTGAGGTCTCTTCCCTGGAGATTTTAAAAAAAGAGGCTAAAGACCATCTGTCGGAGATCCTTGATTATGTATTCCTGCATGTCCAGGATATTGGACTGGTTGATTCCTATGTCCTTTCCAGTATATTATTCATGACCCTTCCAACCCTACATGGCTTGGGTCAGGCATTTAATAGACATATATCCCAATACAAGCTACCTTGAATTCTGGATCTCAGAAGAAGGCTTCAGTCTCACCATCATCAGACCATGTTTAGTAAAGCCCTCTCGAGTGAGACTTCTACAGTACCTGCTCCCAGGTTATGAAACTCCCTTCCATGGGAAGTTAGTAATCTCTATTTTGCAGAGATCAACCAACCATTTTATTTAGAGCAGGACCTTGTTAACTTTTCCAATCGCTGCCACTCACTCCTGGACCCTTCAACCCCCCCCCCCCCGACCACGAAGCCTCACTTCTTTAACCCAGTTCCAACACGGAGTGAAGACCGCTCCTGTTCAGAGAATCGTTCGCCCCACCCACCCCCCCCCCACCCCCCCCCCCCCCACCCCACCACACCCCCCCCCCCCCGGCCCCCCCCCCCCCCCCCCCCCCCACAACCGGGACCATGCAATTATGTGTTTGGCCTGCCTCCCTGGAGAAGATTAATCCACTACTTATGAAGCCAAAGCCCTCCCTCCTAGTCCACTGCCTTGTCCAGGCTTTGGGTATGAGCGGAACTGCTGGACCTACATCCCCTTCCCCACCACACTCCATTTCCTCTTGTTGGTGTCTTTTTAGATTTATAAGCCTGAAGGCAGGTAAACCCGTCTATTAAAAAGGCGTTCTGTAAAGCGCTGTGTAAATTTACAGTGTTTTAAATAACGGTAATAATAATTAATAATAATAATAATAATAATAATAATAATAATAATAATAATAATGCTTTAAATGATGAACGAGAAGTGGTTTTGAATGTGGTGTATGCGTTTTTTTTTCTATCTTTCATATGGCTTAAATACTTATTAAACTGTTTAACTATTGTCTTTAAAATAGATTCTCTGTTTACATGTTTTTCAAAGCCTTTGTAAAATGATTTTCGTTGACTTTTTTCATGTTTTGTAATCTGTTGCTTCTTGCTTCAAGGAGTGTTTATTATTTTTTTATTTTGTATTTGTCATCTATGATTTGCTTTTTTTTATATTAGTTTTTTGTTATTCTGGTTATATTTTACTATAATTATAATTAGCCCCCTTTTCATAGACTGTCTATCATGGACAATTATACAGCCTTCCTGAGATAATACACTGATCAGTCGAGTACACGCACATAGGTGTCACATGCACAAAGTGCACACACATTCACACACACACTCAGGTTTACCCCGCCCATGAGATTATGTCTTCTTCACTGTTTCACCAGATAGGTCGCGAGCCTCCGTGCGGTTGTTGAGAGAGATTCAAGCGCGCAGCATGACGCTATATAGGATAGCGGGAGCTTAAGGAAAAGCGCTGGCTAAAGTAATGACACGTCGAGACCAGCAGATACGCTATTACGAAGATTAGTAGGAGATAAGACGGTTTCTGAGGAAAGTATATGATTCCAGTTCCACAAGTGAGCGCTGGAGGTTTCAGAGCTGTATATTGTCTTAATACAGTTATGTAAAGAGAGCTATTATATTAAAGTAATTAATTTAGATATTGTATTTCTCCTGGCAAGACTCAAGCAGATTACAAAAAACTGAAACAAAGTCCAACTAAAATCATTTTTACAAGGCTTTAAAAACAATTAAACAGAGAATACTATTTATAAGCACATAGTTAAAACAGTTTATAAGTATTTAAGCCAATAATGAAAAAATAGGAAAAAAAAACGCAGTAGTACACACCTTCAAAACACACTTCTCTTTCATCATTTAAAACTTATTTATTATATATATTATTATTATTATTTTATTATTAATATATTAACCTTTTATTTATAAAGCACTGTAAATTTACACAGCGCTGTACATACAGTCTTTTTAATTAGACGGTTTCCTGCCTCAGGCTTTAATTAAAAGACACCAAACAAAGGAGAAGGGAGTAGTGGTGGGAAGGGGATGAGGTCCAGCAGTTCCTCTCTACCTCCAAGGCCTGACCAAGGCAGGTGGACTGGAGGGAGGGCTTGGCTTCATAATGGATGGTTAATCTTCATCCAGGGAGCAAGAACAATATGCATGGCCTGGGAACGCTTCTCTGAACGGACGGTCTTCAACTCCGTTTTGAAGCTGGTAAAGAAGTGATGGCTTCTGTTGGGGGGGGGGGGGGAGAAGGTTCCAGGGTGAGGGGCAGCGAGTGAAATTTAACAAAGCCTGCCTAAATAAAAGGTTGTTGACTGCTGCCGAAATAGAGATTAACTAACATCCCATGGAAGGGAGTTTCATAACCTGGGAGCAGGTACTGAGAAGCTCCCTCGGATTGTTGTTTACTAAACATGTCTGTGAGGTGGGAACTGACAAAGCCTTCTTCTGAAGATCTCAGAATTCAATGTATTGTATTGGGATATATGGTCTATTAAATAGCCTGGACCCAAGCACTGTAGGGTTTTAAGGGTCATGGAATAATTACTGGAAGAGACCATAGGAATCACCAGTCCCAATATCCTGCCATGCAGGAATACATAATCAAGGATCCCTGACAGATGGGTCTAAGCCTTTTTTTAAAAAATCTCCAGAAAGAGACTCACTTCACTCCAAGGCAGCATGTTCCACATGTCAAACAGCTCTTACCATTAGAAAATCTCCTAATGTTTAGGTGAAATCTCTTTTCCTATAGTTTGTCCATATCTATTCTATGGAGCAGAAGAGACCAAACTTGCTCCATCTTCATGTTACGATCATGGCTATCATGTTAACCTCTTAACCTCTTTTTCCCAGACTAAATTACCCAGTTCCCTAAGCTACTCCTCACAGGTCATAGTTTCCAGACCTTCACTATTTTGGTCACCCTCTTCTGGACACTTACAGCTTGTCAAATGCTTCTTGATCTGGTGTCCAGAACTGGACACAGTATTGCAGGTCATAACTCACACTTTGAATTCTGCCCAAAAATAACCAAAGCCATAGCCAGGACATGTATATTTGCCTGATCAAATCCTTACCATTTGCCATATCAGGGCTGGCCTGTCCATATAGGCGAGCTAGGCAGTCGCCTCAGGGGCAGGAAACAGTAGGGGGCACTGGTTTGATGGGGTGGCAAGGGAGCTGTGAGGCCCATAGAGAGGAGTGGCCGGGACCAGGCAGAGGATCCCCCGGGCCGGGTTGGCTGCCTGGTGCTGCTCGCGGGGAGCAGGGAGGCAGAGCAGCTTGTTGGAGCAGTCCTCTTCTTCTCCTTCTCCTTAGCTTCCTCCCCTCCTCCCTCTCCTCTCTAATTTCCTCCTCCTCTTTCTTCTTTCCCTCCTCCCTCCTCTTCTTCCTCCTCTTCTTATCCCTCCCCTCCTCCTCCTGGTGGGCTTCCAGGCTGCACCCACACCCGGAGAGATAACCCGGTTTGGCACCACATGCACTCTTTCCTGGCTCTAGGCCATGGATTTCGTGGAGTTGGGCCCACAACAAACTGCAACTCCCAGGATGCCATAGCCTTGAGCCAGGATACTTAAAAGCACTGCCAAACTGGGTGATTTTCTCCAGTGTAGATGCAGCCTACATTTTATTATGTGGCGCGTGTGTGGCTGCGCTCCTCCTGGAAGTTGGAGTTGTGTGGGCCTGGGCCCACAACAACTCCAACTCTCAGAATTCATGCCTCAAGACAGACAAAGAGTGAAGTGTGTCCAACCAAGTTATTTCTTAATATAATAATAAATAAATAAGCTTATTTATATACCCCCTTCTTGTAATCAGGGCGGGGTGTACAACATAATAATAAACAAACACAAGAATACAGAACATAAAAAAATACATTCAAATTTACATTAAAAATATTATTCTCGCTGCTCACATTGGCCAATCAAGGGGGGGGAGTGGAGTCCTGGGAGTTGGCGTGGAGTCCTGGGAGTTGGCGTTTGTTGCTGCCCAGGGGCCTTTTCTATTTCTTCCTCCTGCTCCTCCTCTTTTCCTCCCCTCCGCCTCCTCTTCCTCCTCGCCTTTTTTATCTTCTTTCTCCATTCTCCTTCTCTTTCTCCTCCTTTTCTTCTTTCTCCTCCCTCTTCTTATTCTCCTCCCCTCCTCCTCCTCCTTTCTTTGTCCTCCCTCCTTCTCCTCTTTTCTTCTGTTGTTGTTGTTGTCCCTTCAACTCCTTTCCAAACTTATGGCGGCCCTGCAGAGTTTCCTTGGCAAGTTTCTTGGGGGGAGGTTGCCTTTACCTTCCCCTGAGAGGCTGAGAGAGTGTGACTTGCCCAAAGTCACCCAGGGGGTGTATTGGTTGAGCTGGATTTGAACCCTGGCTTCCCATTGTTCAATACTCAGGCCACTAAACCATGCTGTCTCTCCACTGCATTTAAAAACAGATACTCAGTTTTTATTTATTGTGTGTACCTTCAAGCTGTTTTCCACCTTACGGGACCCTAAAGCAAACCTATCCTGGGGTTTCTTGTCAAGATTTGTTCAGAGGAGATTTGCCATGGCCTTGCCCTGAGGAGGCTGGAGAGTGTGACTTGCTTGAGGTCACCCAATGGCAGGGGCGAACCCTGGTCTCCAGAGTCCTAGTCCAACACAAACCACACACAAGCTAATTCCAACCTTCTGTCCAGGAAGAATGTCAAAATGTCCTCCATTTTGAGCATGACTGAGAAATACAGTTTAGATTGTTTTTTACATTTGTCCTACATCATGCCCTACATTTTTCCTGAGAGGCTACGACGGGGGGGGGGGGGGGGGAATATTTTTCACCTAGTGTGGCCAAATACCTAGAGCTGGCCCTGGCCTTAGTGTAAAAACCAAGACAAAAGACATAGTGGTTCATTCTATTTTAAAGGAATGTGTCATTTTGGTTCATACAACTCCAAATTCCTTCATCCTATTCCTTCAAGTTGCAGATAGGCTCTGCCCAGATCTTGTACAGTGCCTCTATGCGCATTCGTGTCCTAATGTAGTTTATGGTCTTTTCCCCTAATGGCCTCTTCCGTTTCTAAGTGCCATACCTTGTGCTGCAAATTCAGCTGCTGACCAATGGAGATTTCAAACTCTTGGGCTGTCATTCACTAACAGGAAGAATAACAGGTTGATTAAAAGTAGTGAGCCCCACCACCACCCTTTCCACAACACCCATTATTACATTCCCCGTCCTGACTTTGCCCATGGCGAATAGGGAATGGAATTTGATAGGCAATGGTATTAATGTGAATGCACCTAGTCACATGATATGGTTGTTTTCCATGTCTGATAAAAATTAGTAGCAAATACAGGCAAGTGAGACAAATCTTGACTTGTTTTCATTTATTCGCTAGAGATTGCTGAGTTTCCTTGATTCACACAAGTTTCAGTGGTGCTCTCTCTTTTTCTAAAAGAAAAATGAAAATAAAGCAAGGCGCTGTGGAATGTGCTGCTTATTGAACAAATTTTACATGGCCTCTTCCTTACCTTTTAGTTTGGTTCAGTAAGGAGACCGTAAGTTGCTCTCTGTCATGTCTACATCCTCCATCAAAATGCATCTTCTGCTTGATTTGCCTTTCATTAGGTAGTTTGGTGTTTATGGTCAGAATATCAGTTTGATGTCTCTCAGTGAGAACTAATTGTTAGGAAATAACCACCTGAGATCTGGAGATTCTCCCTTGAAAGATTTTTTTAAAGGGCTGGGGGGGGGGGGGTCAGTAGATATTGGCACACTGGAAAAACAGTACTGTGATTCACCTAATGGCGTTGTGGGTTTAGGGCTCTCTTGGAGATCTGATGCCAAAGTAAGAGCCGGCATGCTGATGACTTCAATGTTGGTGGGGTTGTGAGTCCTTTCAGAATTTTGGGCCAATGTTAAGGATCTGTACAGAATGCTGAATCAATTGGGGGTGGGGGTGGTGTTGGATTCAGGCAGCTTGGTGTAGCTCTTTTAAGGTCAAGCTGAAACCCAATGGATTCCTGGCAACCAACTATCACTGATGTAGATCTGTGTCGCCTATAGGGGTGCCCTCTTAAACATTGTACCTGTATATTTTCCGATAAAAAAACTTGTGATTTCTTCATTCAGAGAAATCAAAACTGGGAAGTGCTGCCCCAGAAACTTCCACTCCTCAGGAAAATACAAAGCACACAACACTATCCACTGCTAAGATTTCTGTAGTTAATGTAACCCAAAGCAAGGTGGAGATTATGTTTATTATGTTATTATATATGTAATATATAATATATAATATAATAGTTGGTAGAGTTACATCTAGATCTGAACACATCTTATTTGAAGGTGGTTCCACCGAGCTAGCCTTTAGCTTCCAGGTAGGGAGCTGAAGGTTCAGCAGGTTAAAAAATAATCCATCCTTCAAGAAAAACTCCCTAGCTTCACTCTTGTTAAAACAAGGGAGGGAGAACAGCAGGGAGACCTCAATTCAAGTCTAGGGTCAATTCTCTGAATTAATTTGACTGAAACACCTCCCAAATGATCCTAACTGTCCTTAAAATCATCAGTTCTTCTCTTCTGTCCAAAGGCAGACACACAAAATTGTCTTGTTTGCCTACTATAACTCACTCCTGAGAGAAAAAGTTGAGATTCTTTGTATTGCTGGTTCTTGTCTTCAATGTCCACTCACTTACTGCAATCATAAAAATATTCTGCGGGGGGAGGGAGGAATCTTGACAGCTAAGAAGCACATTTTTAAAGTTAATTGTGTTTCTCATTCTCTTCCTGGCAATTATGCTGATGATATTAGTGCTAAAGAGCCTGAATGGAAATTTGTTGAAGAAACATTCTCTTTTAAAATGTTAATCCTTCACCTCTTTCCAGATGGTGGCTCGAAAGCAGGGTAACTGGGGCTTATAAAATTTCTTGTTGGATATCATTCCAAATCAACTTTCTGCAACATCCATATTATGACCACAAAACAGCTGAACTCAAGCAAACCTCACCAACCGCATTTCCCTCCTCTGCATGGGCTTATAGAATGGACCTGCTGATCACTCTTGCCACTGATTAACCTTTCCCTTGTTAGCATTGTGGGTGGGGGGTGGGGTGAGAATTATTTTAGGGGTTTAACACAGAATGCAGTCATCTCAAGAAAACTGGGTAATTTAATCAGTTTGGCCACTATTTACTCTTCAGCCTGTTGCCTCATGTTGAATAAGATGCTGCCTGAACAGTCATGGCCTAAAGGTTCCCCACTGAGAACCAGTGTGTTGTAGTGGTTTGAGAATTGCACTACAACCCTGGTCAGGTTCAGTTTCCTGGTTGGCCATGAAAACCAATGTGTGATCTTGGGTAAGTCCACACACTCTCAGTCCAGAAAACCCCATGATATGGGTGTAGCTGAATGGTTGTCATATGTCCGAAAATATTTGAGGCACAACAGCAATAGGTTCCCACTTGGCTATAGAGGTGGTGTATCCAGCTTGATTTGGCTGCGAGAAAATGCACAGGATGTGACTTAGGGTAGTGTGCTGGACTGAAGAAGAAGATTGGAAGATGCAGTTTCACAAGCCATGTTCAGCCCTGTAGAATTTGAGTGTATTGAGAAAGTTGGGGTTGCATAAGTAAGGACCACCAGCTTGGACAAGTTACTTTTGGGAACTACAACTCCCCCGAATCTCCCTACAGATAGTCACTAGCCTTGGAGAAACAAAAAACCAAACAAAAACAAACACAAAAACCAAAAACCAACTCCAGCTATTCTAAGGTTTCTAGGGAAAAGATTATTATAAATAATAGGCTAGACCGAGTTACACTACAGAAAGAAATGTTTTTAAAGATTACACTGGCAATCTTGTTTCAGCCCCACGGCTCTAAATGAGAGGGGCGCTCTTCAGACTGGCACTTTGCTCAGGGGATCAGGAGCTGGGTTGGATAGCAACCTTTTTGGCCATTCCCAATCACATCCTCCCCAAAGCCATGTGAATGGTCTGGGTCTTCCTAGGAAGAAAGGGACAGCCCTGGTCAATGAACAGGTATGCTGAAGGATGCTAAGTAGCGTGTCTCCCCTCTAAGGGCAGGAGGTGGTATGGTAGCAGTCTCTGCCTTGACTGATATTCTACAGTAGGCGAAGTCTTTGCACAATTTTTGTTGACACTCAAATAAAATTGTGAGCCTACTTACCAATAACAGTATTGGCTTTGGGGGGTGGGACCAAAAGGGCAAGTCCCCTCACCTCCACTGCTGCGCACTGGTCTATTTTGAATAGAATGGAGCACAGCAGGGAAGGGTGATGCTCTGGGCACTCTCCCTCCCTGCCATGTGCTATTCTACTCAGTAAATGATGTCGTGGGAGGGTGTGCTGCCAAGTGTCACCCCTCTTCTGGGATGTCACCCAGTGCACTTCACACCTTGCACCCCCTAGTGATGTCACTGCCTATAACCCATCATTGTGATCTGTTCTTTATTCCAAAGTGGTTGAGGGGAGTTATTAAATTGCTTAGAGACACCATTTGACTTGCTGTAAGCTTCCAGTGGGATATCTCTTATAAGGATACTTCATATATCTAATCTATGTAAAAGTTTTTTACTTATTTATTTACCAAGGTTGGGAGTCTGGTCTATAAAAGACCCTCTCCTTCCAAAATTAAGCTGTCCATGTAATGGATCATAATCAAAAGCCTCTTCTAGTTGCCTCTTACTCTGAAATATAGTAAGTGGCAACTGGATTTGACTTCAGTGGACTGCTTAGGGGTTTTGTTCCCAAAGGTGCTGTTTTTCAATTGTCTCATCATATTTCTACCATTCGTGCTCACAATAAAAAAAATCCCACTTCTTCTGCATGACAAAACTTAAAGCTGGATACATAGCATCGTTATATACCATCTCTTCTTCAGACACTGACTCAACTTTAGCAAGGTTGTTCAAGGTTGCTATATCATCCCATTTAGCTGCATATCTGTTCTATGGCTAACAGGTTTTGTGGACTTATATCAAAGTGTACTAGCTTTCTAGCATAGGGAACATGAAACCTGGAAAATAATCACATTGTTGTTGTATGGTGAGTGACTTGTTATGTTTAGTAAAATAATTGTGCTCATTTTCCTTTGCTGGTTATTTCATCTAATTCCTAAAATACATTAAATTTGATACAAAAAAGGACATGATCCAGACAATACACACTGTCACACCAGTCCCCTTCCCAAATTCCTAAACTTTGGGTGCATCAAATTTACTCAGGTGCAACAAGAGATGAAACAACTTGTACTGAGCAAGAGAACTCCAGCATCAGCTGGAGTGAATGGGATGGGCACTCCAGCTTTAAACCCATTTCAAGCACAAAATCTGTTCTACTTAGCCTGAGGTTTGTGTCTCCTGAGTGGAGACCCAGAAGCAAAGCAAGACTTCTCGTTGGCTCCTGACTGGCAACTCTATTAGCTGGAATAGGTGGGGTAATTAATGGGATCAAGCAGACCATTTCTTCCTCTGCTTTGTTAGCTCCTTTACAGCACTCCTCAGGAAATCCCACTTCTAACTTCCAGCCTTGGGATGTCTATTGTAGTCCTTTTTTTCCTAAACAGCTTGGAAAATTGATGTGGTGATGATGATTTTATTTTCTTTTCCACCTTTCTCCCAATTAGGAACTCCAGCCAACTCTCTTCTCTCTCTGTTGAATGGATTGCATTGGATCTGCCATTGAGCTCACTGGTATCTAATTTGCAACGAAAGGTACAGCAGACATCACTCACTTGGTCACCCATTCTCCCCCCGCAGTCCCACACACACACATCCTTTTATGGAAGGTCACTTTGAGAATGGAAGGTGGTCAGATACCGTGCTCCCATTTCCCAGTTGGTGTTGGGCAGCCCCCCTTATCTTCTGTTCTGCCATTCTTTCGCCTGCTTTTATGTCCCCCCGTTCTCTCTCCTCTCCCACTTCCCCCTTTGTCCTCATCTTTTCACCTGCTGCAGAGTGGTTCAAATGCAGGTGTTTGCCCTCCATTAACTCAGCAGGAGATAGAAAGGAGGGGAGTCTTTGCCCTACCGAGAAGCTCATGTAAGCCAACTGCTGTCATGTCTCCTAGCTTTTGTCTTCTTTCTTTTTTCATCTTGGCCATACTCTGATGTTGCTTGGATACATGTGTCCTTGGGTTTCATCTTGGGAATACTGGAAGATGTGTAGATATAGAGAACCAGTGTGGTGTGTAGGACTAGGACTTGATTTCGGGTTTGATTCTGGTTGACCATGGAAACCCACTGGGGTTCCGGGTGAACGATGTTCATAACCAGAAAAGGGACAAGACACTGCAAAAGTAGGACCATCAAGAAAATTAGATAGGACATTGCTAATAAAAGCTAGAAACCTTACTACAAATATAAATTCATTTCATATGATTTATGACAGTTTATTATTATTACTGTATTGTATTATGTACTCTACCATATTTTCTGATGAATTATCTCTATTAAAATCCCTTGTTGGCTTGCAATACACTTATAGAACTCTGAGCAAATGCTTAAGATTGTACTTTAATAGCAATAACCCTTGACTGACTCTGCATGCAAATTATTACTTTCATTTGCGTTCTGATCCCTCCTGTTTCTCCTCAACCCACATCACACATTTCCACCATACCTTGGTGCTGCTGATCTGTATCAACACCCAGATCTTCCTTTCCTTTCCACACCCCCATCCGAAAAAACAAAACAAAACCACTACATGGTCAGTGGGGTGAAACCCAAGGGCAAAATAAAATGGATTCCAGACACTTTGAAGGCAGGAGGGTTAGACAATTAGAGGTGGAAGCAGGTGGAAAGCAAAACAAAGCCATGTTCCGAGTGTAAAAAACTGGATCAAAAGGAAGTTGGGATCTTCAACTCAAAATGGGAAATGCACATCTTCAAAACGGCACATAAAACAGCCTGGTGCTAGTGCAAGAATGAAACAAAGCAAAAAAATCAATCTTCACTAAAGCAATGGATTTAATTTAAACATACACAAACTGGACAGTCCAAAGGGGGGCATAGGATGAAGGAGGATTAAGGGGGCATGTATGGGGGGGGGCGCTTCATGATTCTGTTGCCACTGAACCACACTGATGCATTGATGCACCCGTGCACTGTTCCTTCCATGTGATGTGTGGCTGATCATATGACTGGATATCTAATGGAATGCATCTGGCCGGAAGAGGGAAGTAACTGTAGTGGTGTATTTGTTTGTGCAATGGTGTGGTGCATGGTGGGCAGGTAGCAAAAACAAAACAAAAACACTGACACACCACCGTGCAGGCAGATCATAGGTGTTCAGGCCCCCTTCAGTGCAGGCCATGTGGACAGTGGAGTTTTGACCTGCTTTCATCTAACACGGTGGAGCCACTTTTTTCTGCTCATGCTCTGGCCCAGTGAAAGTCTTTTCCACAGCCTGCAACTAAACAATCTCTTTGCAGCAACTGGGGCAGTAATAAAATCGTTGAGCTACCTCTTGTTGTCTACTGGCATGACACAGGACATGTTTATGGCTCAAATGGAGGATGATTTGTAATTTCTCCTGGACCTCTGGACATAGTGATTGAAATGTAGATATGTCTGGGAAAAGGGGACCTTTGGTCACCTCACCTGGTTGACTTTGGGCAAGTCACACTTCAAGCCCTAGAGGAAAGCAGAAGGCAAATCTTTGCTGAAAAAATCTTACCACAAAAACCCTGTAATAGGTTTGCCTTAGGGTTGCCATAAGTTGGAAAGGACTTGAGCCACACATAAGATAACAAATGCAGGTTACACTCCCTTAGAGACCTTACCTGCAGACTACCAGTAAGTCCTGTCAGTGATCATCTGCTGCTCCATCTGTACATTCTCCTTTGCTATAGGGGTTCGCTGAGGGTCAGATTTACTCCCAAGGCTTCAGCTAGTCCTTGGTATAACCCATCCCCATATAAGTGCCAAGGGATGTGTAGCTAGTGGTTGCTGCATGAAGTATCAGAGAAAGGCACAAAATTGCACAGAAACCTTTAGCTGCAGCATTACCAAGGGAGGTGAGAAAGCCTGTGGCAACAGATTAATAAAGGTGTTTAATTTCCTGCCTTTATGTTTGGCCTCTTTAGCTTCACTAGACGTGCTAATTGCAATTTGTGCACGTTCCTTTTAACACACCCTTAAAAAAATACACTTTGAATCCTGGCCATCTCACAAACCTACCACAAATCACCACCACGGCAACGTTGGCTGCCACCTCATCTCCCAGTAAGAGAGCTTGTGCTTTTAATTACAGGCTCAAGCCATTTTATTTTGACTGCTGATTAAAGTGCCTGGGAGGAAGGAATATGCTCGCTATCAGGAATTATGACTTCTTTTCATCTTCTTAAGTTTTGTTTTTCTATAATTTCACAACATTTGAAGCAGTTTTTGTCATTTTAAAAAGCATTTGAAAAGCCTGTTTAATTATTAACATCACAAAAGCATCAGCATGGATCCACCCTAACAGCGCACAGCCATCTTTCATCTGCTCCAAAAAAAAAAGGGGGGGGGAACAAACCACTCCATTTTCATAAGCACACAAGACGCATCTGGCTGGTTTCCCTGCCAAAGGCCTCTTGCATATTTTTATAATACAAGCAGAAACATAAAAAGAAAACCGAGGTTTTAAAATAACGTTTTTAAAAAATCACTTGACACTTCCTTGAATTACCCCATTTGGAAGAGGATGATAAAAAGCAAACCAATCTCTATATTATCAACGGGGGATGGTGTCCTTTCAGACAAGAACAACTAGTATGTCACTTTGCAATAATGCTTCATAGAGGCAATCAATGGAGGTTCTTTGAGAAGACAGCATATCCATGCTCTCCCACTGTCTAAATTGTTAGTTGTAAATCATTGTTAAAAATCAAATCCAAACATGGATCGTTTTTTTGTGGATTCATCATGAGACACATGGGCTCATCTGGAGATGTAGATTTCTGGAAATTTTGAAGCCATGGAAAAAAACTGTTTTTCTGGGGGTTTTCAGGAAAAAAAAATTGAAATTTCAAGAAAATTGAAAATGCATATTAGCACTTTTTACACGATTGAAAGTCGCTCTGTTACTTTAGGAACATAAAATATGACTATGTACATTTGATCGGCCATAAAGCCTCACGTGGTATATTAAAATACAGTGTATTCTAACAATTGTTACAAAAATAATTTACTTTAATTTAATATATATATATAATTATATATATATATATTATTATATATAATATAACAAAGGAGTAATAGTCTCCTGAACTTTGGTTTTGCTAGTTTGTGGAGCAGGCAAAAAAAAAAACCATTAAAAAGAAAGAAAATCATCAACATTAGTAAATCTTATTATAATATATGATATATATATATATTTCCCTCCACAGTATCACATGGACAAAAATGCTAATTCCCTGGAAGGGGGAAAAGGGACTAAAATTCAATTAAAGTCATGAAATTCCTCAGATTGATTTCTTGACCTCTGGGCTGCATCCACACCTGCAGATATATTCCAGTTTGACACCACTTTAATTGTATGGCTTGTGCTAAGGAATCCTGGGAACTATTGTTTGTTGTGGCACCCGAACAAAAAGCTAAATATCTCCTAAAACTACAGATCCAGAATTCCCTAGCATGGCCATGGCAGTAAAGTGGTGTCCAACTGCATTATTTCGCAGTGTGGATGCAGTCCGGTACCGTATCAGTGTCAGTCTCTGCTTCGGTTTTGTTATGTTTCTTGTCATCATCATTGGTGTGTTTTTTTTTATGGACTCTAAAACTAAAGGGTGTGCCGGATTTAAAAAAGCTTATCTACCCTTCACAATGTCAGTTGATTTCTTGATTTAGTGTATTTCCATACATATATCAGATTCAGTGCTCCCTCAAGGAGAAATGCATCTTACTCTTGCATTTGGAGAGTCGGTTGTGAACAGGACTTGGGCCCTCCATCCAGTGCACAAAAATTAGAAAATCTGTTACGTAAGTAGTTTTAGAAGATTGGGAGACTATAGAACACCTTGCTTAAATATTTTACATCATGCTAAATAAAAACATTCTATAACAGTTTTCTTCCTTTTCTTCCATTTTTCCAGAAAAAGCAAAAAAGCCTTCATGAAAAATTTGAAAAACAAGTTTTTCCCCCTAATTTTTCTGGGGGTTTTCTGGGTCTCCCCCTCCCCCCTTTTGCCTCTGTTTCTGGCAATGGGACTTCCTATTATCTGCAATCTGATCAGTTTAACTCAGGGTCAGCAACTTCAGTCAGAGTGTTTCGGGAGCCAATTCGACCCATCTATCTGCCCTGGGCTACATTCTCATCACAGCTTTCATGGCATACCATGCCAATGAATGCCAGCAGCAACAGAGGAATACTACGTTTAAAAACAAATGGAGGTGTTCGAAAGGGAGTTTCTCAGTTTGTGTGCGACGTTTGAAGCCATGGTTGTTTCAGAGCTTAGGACCACTTATTGCATGCCACAAATGTAGCATCAGTTTTTCAAAGAAAAATAAACAGATGCTACTTATTTATTGCTTGTCATTACCATTGCTCATTAGTAACATGTTACTAATATGTTACTTTTTAATTGTTTTATTGATCACCTAAAATATATCCCAGAAACCCCAAACAGCAAAAAAAAAAAAAAACAAAAAAAAAAATCCAAACTATCCCCAATAACATTTTGAAGTAACATGTAAAGTTTTTAATGCAGCCAAACTTAATGAAATCATAATTTCTGCAAAAACAAGCTTCTACCTCTTACAACTCTTGCAACCCTTCTTACAACTCTTGTAACTACTGCCAAAAGTACCTTTGGGCTCCATTTTGCTTGCAACATAGTACAAAACAAATCTGTGTCATTTCTGTAAGCAGGGCTGCTATTTGCAATGCGTTATTTCCAACCTCTGGGTTTTGTAGAATTTAGAGGACCATAGAACGCCTTGGGGTGGGGCTTATGTGTCCATCTGTTAGGAATTGGCCCTGGGGTCCTCCACTTGATGAAATGAAGAATAGAAATGCCTATGTGTTGTAGCTGTTCTCTTCAAAGTACTGCGAGTTCTGACCCCAACTTCAGATCTCACACAACCTGCTGTCCTGCCACAATCCCACTAGTTTAGAACAGAAGCATTTATTATTATTATATTATATTATTATATTCCAAGACTCAGGGTGCCTTCATGCCAGTTTGGCATAATTTTGTCTCACATTTCCCCCCATGTTTTCCTTTTGGTTGTGTAATCTGTTTTCCCAAGGCCACAATGCATTGGCAGCCACAATTGCTGCTCCTGCCCTTTCCTGAAGTGTGGGGCTGCTGTGGATGTGCACACAGAAGCTGACTTCGGAAGGTGTGTTGCAGTTGCATCATGTGGTGTTGGGGGGAGAAGCAGAATCACACCCCTCGCACCACATGACTGCCTAAGAAGTGGAATGCATCAGAAGGGACCTATCTCATGAGTCAGTATAAGCAGGAGTGAGACTGAGAGCCTATTGACCGGTTTTTGCCCATTATTGAAGAGTGCCTACAGTACGAATGGAATGCAAAGCCAGTGGCGCAGAAACATGTGTGCAAAAACACTTTTATTCTGTTAGAATTCAATTTCTAGCTAGGTCATACCGTCTTTCATCCTCATTACATACTAATCTTTCATGAGCTAGGACATCTTGACTTCGGAGAAGTATTCTGACATTCAATCTGCTGCCTGCATTCTGAAATACAACAATCCAGGAAAATTTGTTCAACATGTTCCCCCCCCTGAAATCTGAATTGACTTCAAATGCTGATCATGATTTGCATACCTAAATAGGCAGTGCAAAACTAAATACTACTGAATAGGTTTTTGCATCAACTCCCACAGCCCCGTCCACAATACCTTTTCATGCAGTCCATAACCCATTCAGCCATGACTCAGGTTTTTGTGGTAAGATTTTTTCAGCAAAGATTTGCCTTCTGCTTTCCTCTAGGGCTGTGAGAGTGTGACTTGCCCAAAGTCAACCAGGTGAGGTGACCAAAGGTCCTCCTTTTCCCAGACATATTCTACATTTCAACCTTATGTCCAGAGGTCCAGGAGAAATTACAAATCATCCTCCATTTTGAGCCATAAAACCTGTCCTTGTGTCATGCCAGTAGACAACTAAGAGGTAGCTCAACAGATTTATTACTGCCCCAGTTGCTGCAAAGAGATTGTTAGTTGCAGGCTGTGGAAAAGACTGTCACTGGGCCAGAGCAGATGAGCAGAAAAAAGTGGCTCCACCCTGTGTTAGATGAAAGCAGGTCAAAACTCCACTGTCCACATGGCCTGCACTGAAGGTGGCCTGAACACCTATGATCTGCCTGCACGGTGTAGTGTCAAGTTTTTTTGTTTTGTTCTTTGCTACCTGCCCACCATGCACACACACCATTGCACAAATACACCACTACAGTTACTTCCCTCTTCCTGCCCAGATGCCATTCCATTAGATATCCAGTCATATGATCAGCCACACAGTCACATGGAATGAACAGTGCACTGGTGCATCAATGCATCAGTGTGTTCAGTGGCAAAGCAGAATCATGAAGCGCCCCCCCCCCCCATGCCCCCTTCATCCTCCTTCATCCTATGCCCCCCTTTGGGACTGTCCAGTTTGTGTATGTTATAATTACATCCATTGCTTTAGTGAAGATTGTATTTTTGCTTTGTTTCATTCTTGCACTAGCACCAGGCTGTTTATGTGCCGTTTTGAAGATGTGCATTTCCCATTTTGAGTTGAAGTATCCCAACTTCCTTTTGATCCAGTTTTTAGCTCTGGAACATGGCTTTGTTTTGCTTTCCACCTGCTTCCACCTCTTATATTGTCTAACCCTCCTGCCTTCAAAGTGTCTGGAATCCATTTTATTTTGCCCTTGGGTTTCACCCCACTGACCATGTAGTGGTTTTGTTTGTTTTTTCTGATGGGGGTGTGGAAAGGAAAGGAAGATCTGGGTTGTTGATACAGATCAGCAGCACCAAGGTGATGGTGGAAATGTGTGATTTGGGTTGAGGAAGAAACAGGAGGGATCAGAACGCAAATGAAAGTAATAATTTGCATGCAGAGTCAGTCAAGGGTTTATTGCTATTAAAGTACAATCTTAAGCATTTGCTCAGAGTTCTATAAGTGTATTGCAAGCCAACAAGGGATTTTAATAGAGATAAATTCATCAGAAAAATATGGTAGAGTACATAATACAATACAGTATATATAATATAACTGTCAATAAATCATATGAAATGAATTTATATTTGTAGTAATGTTTCTAGCTTTTATTTAGCAATGTCCTATATTTTTCTTGATTGTCCTACATTTTGCAGTGTCTTGTCCTCTTTTCTGGTTATGACATCTGTTCACCCTGAACCCAGTGGGTTTCCATGGTCAACCATGAAATCAAACCCTGAAATCAAGTCCTAGTCCTACACACCACACTGGTTCTCTATATCTACACATCTTCCAGTATTCCACAGATGAAACCCAGGACACATGTATCCAAGCAACATCAGAGTATGGCCAAGATGAAAAAAGAAAGAAGACAAAAGCTAGGAGACATGACAGCAGTTTGCTTTTACATGAGCTTACTGGTAAGGGCAAGATTCTTCCCCTCCTTTTCTATCTTCCTGCTGAGTTAATTGAGGGCAAACTACTTCTGCATTTTGAACTCACTCTGCAGCAGTTGAAATAAGATGAGGACAAAGGGGGAAGTGGGAGAGGAGAGAGAAACTGGGACATTTTAAAAGCAGGCGAAAGAATGGCAGAACAGAAGATTAATTTGGGCTGTCCCTACCAACTTGGGAAAATTGGAGCATCTGTATCTGACCTACCTTCCATTTCTCAAAGTGACCTTCCATTAAAAGGATGTGTGTGTGTGTGCATGCGTGGGGGAGAATTGGTGACCAATTGAGGTGATGTCTGCTGTATCCTTCTCTTTGCAAATTAGATACCAGTGAGCTCAATGGCAGATCCAATGCAATCCATTCAACAGAGAGAGAAGAGAGTTTGGCTTGAGTTCCTATATTGGGAGAAAGGTGGAATATAAGAAAATAAAATCATCATCACCATCATCAATTTTCCAAGCTGTTTAGGAAAAAAAGGACTACATATGACATCCCAAGGCTGGAAGTTAGAAGTGGGATTTTCCTGAGGAGTGCTGTAAAGGAGCTAACAAAGCAGAGGAAGAAATGGTCTGCTTTGATCCCATTAATTACCCACCTTTATTCCAGCTAAATAGAGTTGCCAAGTTTCAGGGAGCCAACTGAAGTCTTGCTTTGCTTCTCTGGGTCTCCACTCAGGGAGACAAACCTCAGGCTAAGTAGAACAGATTTTGTGCTTGAAATGGGTTTAAAGCTGGTGTGCCCATCTCCATTCACTCTCAGCTGATGCTGGAGTTCTCTTGCTCAGTACAAGTTGTTTCATCTGCTTGTTGCACCTGAGTAAATTTTGATGCACCCAAAGTTTAGGAATTTGGGAAGGGGACTGGTGTGACAGTGTGATTTTGCTTGGATCATGTCCTTTTTTTAGTATCAAATTTAATGTATTTTAGGAATTAGATGAAATAATCCAGCAAAGGAAAATGAGCACAATTTATTTTACTAACATAATCAAGTCTACTCACCATACAACAACAATGTGATTATTTTCCAGGTTTCATGTTCCCTATGCTAGAAGCTAGTACAACTTTGTATATAAGTCCACAAAACCTGTTAGCCTATAGAACAGGATATGCAGCTAAATGAGGATGATATAGCAACCTTGAACAACCTTGCTAAAGTTGAGTCATGTCTGGATAAGAGATGGTATGATAAACAATGCTATGTATCCAGCTTTAAGTTTTGTCATGCAGAAGAAGTGGGATTTTTTTTTATTGTGAGCACTGAATGGTAGAAATATGATGAGACAATTGAAAAACAGCACCTTTGGGAACAAAACCCCTTAAGCAGTCCACTGCAGTCAAATCCAGTTGCCACTTACTATATTTCAGAGTATAGAGGCAACTAGAAGAGGGCTTTTGATTATGATCTCATTACATGGACAGCTTAATTTTGGAAGGAGATGGTCTTTTATAGACCAGACTCCCAGACCTTGGTAAAATAAATAAGTAAAAAACTTTTACATAGATTCAGATATATGAATTATCCTTATAGAGATATCCCACTGGGAAGCTTACAGCAAGTCAGAATGGGTGTCTCTAAGCAAATTTAACTGCCCCTCAATCCACTTTGGAATAAAGAGACAGATCACAATGATGGGTTATAGGCAGTGACATCACTAGGGGGTGCAAGGGTGTGAAGTGCACTGGGTGACATCCCAGAAGAGGGGTGACACTTGGCTAAGCACACCCTCCCACGCATCATTTTACTGAGTAGAATAGCACATGGCAGGGAGGGAGAGTGCCCAGAGCATCACCCTTCCCTGCTGTGCTCCATTCTATTCACAAATAGACCAGTGCGCAGCAGTGAGGTGAGGGGACTTGCCCTTTTGGTCCCACCCCCAGAAGCCAATACTGGTTATTGGTAAAGTAGGCTCACAATTTTATTTGAGTGTCAACAAAAATTGTGCAGAAAGAGCTTCCCTACTGTAGAATATCAGGTCAAGGCAGAGACTGCTACCATACCAACTCTCCTGCCCTTAGAGGGGAGACACGCTACTTAGCATCCTTCAGCATACCTGTTCATTGACCAGGGCTGTCCCTTTCTTCCTAGGAAGACCCAGACCATTCACATGGCTTTGGGGAGGATGTGATTGGGAATGGCCCAAAAGGTTGCTATCCAACCCAGCTCCTGACTCCCCTGAGCAAAGTGCCAGTCTGAAGAGCCCCTCTCATTTAGAGCCGTGGGGCTGAAGACAAGATTGCCAGTGTAATCTTTAAACATTTCTTTCTAGTATGTGTAACTCTGTCTAGCCTATTATTTATCATAATCTTTTCCCTAGAAACCTTAGAATAGCTTGAGTTGGGCTTTTTTTTGGTTTTTTGTTTGTTTTTGTTTGGTTTTTTGTTTCTCCAAGGCTAGTGACTATCCTGTATGGATGATTCTGGGAGTTGTAGTTCCCAAAAGTAACTTGTCCAAGCTGTGGTCCTTACTTATGCATACTCCAACTTTTCTCAATACACTCAGAATTCTACATGGCTGAACATGGCTTGTGAAACTGCATCTTCCAAATCTTTCTTTCAGTCCAGCACACTACCCTAAGTCACATCCTGTGCATTTTCTGCAGCCAAATCAAGCTGGATATCACCTCATATAGCCAAGTGGGAACCTTATTGCTGTTGTGTGCCTTCAAATATTTTCTGACATATGACAACCATTCAGCTACCCCATATCATGGGGTTTTCTGGATCTGAGAGTGTGTGACTTATCCAAGATCACACATTGGGTTTTCATGGCCAACCAGGGAACTGAACCTGATCCCAGGGTTGTAGTGCAATTCTCAAACCACTACAACACACTGGTTCTCAAGTGGGAACCTTTTCAGGCCATATGATCTGTTACAGGCAGCATCTTATTCATACATAGGCAAACAGCTGAAGAGTAAATAGTGGCCAAACTGATTAAAATTACCCAGTGTTCCTTGAGATGACTGCATTCTGTGTTAAACTCCCTAAAATAATTTCTCACCCCACCCCTCACCAATGCTAACAATGGAAATGTTATATCAGTGGCAAGAGTGATCAGCATGTCATTTCTATCAGCCCCATGCAGAGGAGGGAAATGCTGTTGGTGAGGTTTGCTTGAGTTCAGCTGTTTTGTGGTCATTAATATGGATGTTGCAGAAAGTTGATTTGGAATGATATCCAACAAGAATATTTTATAAGCCCCAGTTACCCTGCTTTCTGAGCCACCATCTGGAAAGAGGTGAAGGATTAACATTTTAAAAGAGAATGTTTCTTCAACAAATTTCCATTCAGGCTCTTTAGCACTAATATCATCAGCATAATTGCCAGGAGAGAGAAATGAGAAACACAATTAACTTTAAAAATGTGCTTCTTAGCTGTCAAGATTCCTCCCTCCCCCAGCAGAATATTTTATGATTAGCTAGTAAGTGAGTGGACATTGACAGACACCAGCATATCTACAAAGAATCTCAACTATTTCTCTCAGGAGTGAGTTATAAGTAGGCAAACAAGACAATTTATGTGTCTGCCTTTGGACAGAAGAGAGAACTGATGATTTTAAGGACAGTTAGGATCATTTGGGAGGTGTTTCAGTCAAATTAATTTCAGAGAATTGACCCAATTAGACTTGAATTGAGGTCTCCCTTGCTTTCTCCCTCCCTTGTTTTAACAAGAGTTGCTAGGGAGTTTTTTCTTGAAGGATGGATTATTTTTTTAACCTGCTGAACTCTTCAGCTTCCCTACCTGGAAGCTAAAGGCTAGCTCGGTGGAACCACCTTCAAATAAGATGTGTTCAGATCTAGATGTAACTTCTACCAACTATTATATTATATATATTATATATTACATATTATAATAATACATGATAATACATAATCTCCATCCTTGCTTTGGGGTTACATTAACTACAGAAATCTTAGCAGTGGATAGTGTTGTGTGCTTTGTATTTTCCTGAGGAGTGAGAAGTTTCTGGGGCAGCACTTCCCAGTTTTGATTTCTCTGAATTAAGAAATCACAAGTTTTTTTTATCTGAAAATATACAGGTAACATATGTTTAGAGGCACCCCTATAGGCGACCAGATCTACTACTCAGTGATAGTTGGTTGCCATGAATCCATTGGGTTTCAGCTTGACCTTAAAAAGAGCTACACCAAGCTGCTGAATTCCAACCACCCCCACCCCCAATTGATTCAGCATTCTGTACAGATCCTTTAACATTTGGACCAAAATTCTGAAAGGACTCACAACCCCACCAACATTGAAGTCATCAGCTATGCCTGCTCTTACTTTGCATCAGATCTCCAAAGAGAGCCCTACACCCACAACGCCATTAGGTGAATCACAGTACTGTTTTTTCCAGTGTGCCAATATCTACTGACCCCCCCCCCAGCCCTTTAAAAAAATCTTTCAAGGGAGAATCTCCAGATCTCAGGTGGTTATTTCCTAACAATTAGTTCTCACTGATGAGAGACATCAAACTGATATTCTGGACCATTAAACACCAAACTACCTAATGAAAGGCAAATCAAGCAGCAGATGCATTTTGATTGAGGATGTAGACATGACAGAGAGCAACTTACGGTCTCCTTACTGAACCAAACTAAAAGGTAAACGGAAAGAGCCATGTAAAATTTGTTCAATATAGCAGCACATTCCACGCCTCTGCTTTTATTCATTTTTCTTTTAGAAAAAGAGAGAGCACCACTGAAAGCTTGTGTGAATCAAGGAAACTCAGCAATCTCTAAGCGAATAAATGAAAACAAGTCAAGATTTGTCTCACTTGCCTGGATTTTGCTACTAAGTTTTATGCAGACATGGAAACAACCATATCATGTGAGCTAGGATGCATTCAGCATTAATACCATTGCCTATCAATATTCCATTCCCTATTCGCCATGGGCAAAGTCAGGACTGGGAATGTAAGTAATGGGTGTATGTGGAAATGGGTGGTGGTGGGGCTCACTACTTTTAATCAACCTGTTATTCTTCCTGTTAGTGAATGACAGCCCAAGAGTTTGAAATCTTTCCATTTGGTCAGCAGCTGAATTTGCAGCACAAGGTATTGCACTTAGAAACGGAAGAGGCCATTAGGGAGAAAAGAGCCATAAACTACATTAGGACACGAATGGCGCATAAGAGGCACTGTACAAGATTCTGGGCAGAGCCTATCTGCAACTTGAAGGAATAGGATGAAGGAATTTGGAGTTGTATGAACCAAAATGACACATTCCTTTAAAATAGAATGAACCACTATGTCTTTTTGTCTTTGGTTTTTACACTAAGGCCAGGGCCAGCTCTAGGTATTTGGCCACACTAGGTGAGAAATATTCCCCCCCCCCCCCCCGTCGGTAGCCTCTCAGGAAAAATGTAGGGCATGATGTAGGACAAAATGTAAAAAACAATCTAAACTGATATTTCTCAGTCATGCTCAAAATGGAGGACATTTTGACATTCTTCCTGGACAGAAGGTTGGAATGTAGCTTTGTGTGGTTTGTTGTTGGACTAGGACTCTGGAGACCAGGGTTCGCTTCCCTGCCTATTGGGTGACCTCAAGCAAGTCACACTCTCTCAGCCTCCTCAGGGCAAGGCCATGGCAAATCTCCTCTGAACAAATCTTGACAAGAAAACCCCAGGATAGGTTTGCTTTAGGGTCTCCGTAAGGTGGAAAACAGCTTGAAGGTACACAACAATAAATAACAACTGAGTACTGTACTTTTAAATGCAGTGGAGAGTCCAGCATGGTTTAGTGGCCTGAGTATTGAACAATGGGAGGCCAGGGTTCAAATCCCAGCTCAACCATATACACCCACTGGGTGACTTTGGGCAAGTCACACTCTCTCAGCCTCTCAGGGGAAGGTAAAGGCAACCTCCCCCCCAAGAAACTTGCCAAGGAAACTCTGCAGGGCCGCCATAAGTTGGAAAGGAGTTGAAGGGACACAACAACAACAACAGAAGAAAAGGAGGAGGAAGGAGGGAGGACAAAGAAGGAGGAGGAGGAGGAGGAGGAGGAGAATAAGAAGAGGAGGAGAAAGAAGAAAAGGAGGAGAAAGAAGAAGGAGAATAGGAGAAAGAAGATAAAAAAGGCGAGGAGGAAGAGGAGGCGGAGGGGAGGAAGAAGAGGAGGAGCAGGAGGAAGAGAAATAAGAAAGGCCCAGCTGGGCAGCAACAAACGCCAACTCCCAGGACTCCACGCCAACTCCCAGGACTCCACTCCCCCCCCTGATGGCCAATGTTGAGCAGGCTAGAATATATTTTTAATGTAAATTTGAATGTATTTTTTATTGTTCTGTATTCTGTGTTTATTATTATGTTGTACACCGCCCTGATTACAAGAAGGGCGGTATATAAATAAAGCTTTTATTTATTTATTATTATTATTAAGAAATAACTTGGTTTGGCACCACTTTCACTCTTTGTCTGTCTTGAGGCTATGGAATTCTGAGAGTTGGAGTATGTTGTGGGGCCCAGGCCCACAACAAACTCCAACTTCCAGGAGGAGCACGCACACACGCGCCACATAATAAAATGTAGGCTGCATCTACACTGGAGAAATCACCCAGTTTGGCAGTGCTTTTAAGTATCCTGGCTCAAGGCTATGGCATCCTGGGAGTTGCAGTTTGTTGTGGGCCCAACTCCCAGAAATCCATAGCCTAGAGCCAGGAAAGAGTGCATGTGGTGCCAAACCGGGTTATCTCTCCGGTGTGGGTGCAGCCTGGAAGGCCCACCAGGAGGGAGGAGGGGAGGGATAAGAAGAGGAGGAAGAAGAGGAGGGAGGAGGGAAAGAAGAAGAGGAGGAGGAGGAATTAGAAGAGGAGGGAGGAGGGGAGGAAGCTAAGGAGAAGGAGGAAGAAGAGGACTGCTCCAACAAGCTGCTCTGCCTCCCTGCTCCCGCGAGCAGCACCCAGGCAGCCAACCCTGCCCCGGGGGATCACTCTGCCTGGTTCCGGCCACTCTCTCTCTATGGCCTCACAGCTCCCTTGCCACCCCATCAAACCAGTGCCCCCTACTGTTTCCTGCCCCTAGGCGACTGCCTAGCTCGCCTATATGGACAGGCCAGCCCTGATTATGGCAAATGGTAAGGATTTGATCAGGCAAATATACATGTCCTGGCTATGGCTTTGGTTTATTTTTGGGCAGAATTCAAAGTGTGAGTTATGACCTGCAATACTGTGTCCAGTTCTGGACACCAGAATTCAAGAAGCATTTTGACAAGCTGTAAAGTGTCCAGAAGAGGGTGACCAAAATAGTGAAAGGTCTGGAAACTATGACCTGTGAGGAGTAGCTTAGGGAACTGGGTATATTTAGTCTGGGAAGGAAAAGGTTAAGAGGTGACATGATAGCCATGATCTGTAACACTGAAGATGGAGCAAGTTTGGTCTCTTCTGCTCCATAGAATAGGATATGGACAAACTATAGGAAAAGAGATTTCACCTAAACATTAGGAAGGATTTTCTAATGGTAAGAGCTGTTTGACAGTGGAACATGCTGCCTTGGAGTGCAGTGGAGTCTCTTTCCCTGGAGATTTTTAAAAAAGAGGCTTAAAGACCATCTGTCAGGAGATCCTTGATTATGTATTCCTGCATGGCAGGATATTGGACTGGTTGATTCCTATGGTCTCTTCCAGTTATATTATTCCATGACCCTTAAAACCCTACATGGCTTGGGTCCAGGCTATTTAATAGACCATATATCCCAATACAAGCTACCTTGAATTCTGAGATCTTCAGAAGAAGGCTTTGTCAGTCTCACCATCATCAGACATGTTTAGTAAACACATCCGAGGGAGCTTCTCAGTACCTGCTCCCAGGTTATGAAACTCCCTTCCATGGGAAGTTTAGTTAATCTCTATTTTCTGCAGCAGTCAACAACCTTTTTATTTAGGCAGGCCTTTGTTTAAATTTTCACTCGCTGCCCCTCACTCCTGGAACCTTCTCCACCACCCCCCCCCGAACAAGAGCCATCACTTCTTTAACCAGCTTCAAAACGGAGTTGAAGACCGTCCTGTTCAGAGAAGCGTTCCCAGGCCATGCATAATTGTTGCTTGCCTCCCTGGATGAAGATTAACCATCCATTATGAAGCCAAGCCCTCCCTCCAGTCCACCTGCCTTGGTCCAGGCCTTGGAGGTAGAGAGGAACTGCTGGACCTCATCCCCTTCCCCACCACTACTCCCTTCTCCTTTTGTTTGGTGTCTTTTTAGATTATAAGCCTGAAGGCAGGAAACCGTCTAATTAAAAAGACTGTATGTACAGCGCTGTGTAAATTTACAGTGCTTTATAAATAAAGGTTAATAATAATAATAATAATAATAATAATAATAATAATAATAATAATAATAATAATAATAATATTTAAATGATGAAAGAGAAGTGTGTTTTGAATGTGGTGTACTGCGTTTTTTTTTCTATCTTTTCATTATGGCTTAAATACTTATTAAACTGTTTTAACTATGTGCTTTATAAATAGTATTCTCTGTTTAATTGTTTTTTAAAGCCTTTGTAAAAATGATTTTAGTTGGACTTTGTTTCAGGTTTTTTGTAATCTGCTTTGAGTTCCTTGCCAGGAGAAATATAAGATCTAAATTAATTACTTTAATAAATAATAGCTCTCTTTCATAGACTGTATTAATGACAATATACAGCTCTTGAAACCTCCAGCTCATCACTTGTGGAACTGGAATCATATACTTTCCTCAGAACCTCTCAATCTTTGGTAATATGCTTAACAGCAGACCTACTTCATATTTTATCTTTTCTTGCATTATCATACCCATTATAGTTTTTTATTGTTATTGTTATCTGTAATTTACTCTCCCCTGATATTGATTTGCATTTATTGATGAAAGTGACTTTCCTAGCATCTATGCGAACCCTACAATAATTTTTTTAAAAAATGCATTGTAAATGTAGTTGATTTCCTTCTGTGAGCCACCTTAGAATCATATTAATTAAATAACTAACTAACTAAATAAATAAATAATAGCTCTGTTGTACAAAATTCAAGCTCAGTCATAGACTTTTCAAATATCAGTGTTAGCCTTAAATCATTAAAGGAATTGTGTTCATCTTAACATGTTAGGAGAGACAGACACAATAAATGGGCTATACTTATTTTTCATATATGTTTCCCAGCCCTCTGTGTAACATTTCTAGAAAACTTAATAATGGGAGGGAGTGGAAAGAAAGAAAAAGATACCACTTTTTTGAGACTTAATCTGAATCTAAACCCTTATGTGAAAATATGGATTTGAACCTAGATTTTTTTGTATGCAGATACCATGCAAATAATACTGCCAATGTAAAATATTTCATACAAGCATTTGTCAAAGCTTCAGTTGAGCAGGAGGACTTATGGCTTGAATGTTTATAGCCTGTCAAAAGCTACATCAGTGGTTTTGTAGTTTGAGATCTCTGTGTACTTGGTATATACCCCTTGGGGTAAGAAACCACTGTGAATCTGTCCTTTAACTTTAAATTGCCAATCACATTCTGAATGAAATATGAGTTCGACATTCTTGTGGGAATAAGTTTTCTATAGGGGTTTTGCACACAATCCCACTAGCCTCTTTCTTGTTGTCTACAAAGGTGTTTTAGAAGAGAACACTATGGTCTCACCACTCTTTTTGATTCACCAAGGATGATTGTATTCATCCAAAAAGAGATTGTGTATCTGTTGTGAGATACAAGAACTCTCCAGAGACAGCTCAACACTAATTCAACAAAGGCTGTGGCATATTTGTACTCCAATCTGGGAATTATGAAATGGTCACAACCAGATTTTCTTATCCACCCCCACCCACTGGGAAGTTAACTCAAATTATTTCCCCCCAAAATCCTTTTGCTGATAATCCCCCATGATACTCCCTCAGTCGCAGATTTACTTTTGAAAATACTAAGGGCAATGCAGACTGGCAGGGTTACAAATGGTAGTAGTGTTTCGTGAGGAATGTTGCTGTCTTTCCCATATGCATAGGCCTCAGTGCCACCAGGATTTACCTCTGGAGCAGCCTCTGTCAGCCACCTTTGCCTTCCGAATGATCTCAGAGTAAATGTGATTTCCATAGTGCCTAATAAAGTACACACAAAGACACTTGTAATTACCATTCATTTATTAAAGAGACATTTGCACCAGCAGTCATAAGCGTCATTAAAGTCCCAGGAAAACTTGTTGAATGCTAAGCATCATTGCATCCCAGGGGGGAACTTGTTGGAAGCCAGCAATGGACAGCGGAGAAGAGCTAATTATCAGTGAAATGCTTCTTCCCACTCTCTTTCTAGTAGCTGGGACTAATTTTTTTTTTATTCTATGTGTAAACCAATAAAGTTATCTTATGAAAATTCATTCAAGGCTCCACCAGATGGGACAAATGTATTTGGAGACTGTGGTAGTTGTTGCAATAGTTCTCAGGCATATATATATATATATAGTCCCTTGGCATGACTGTGTAGTCATAACCAACTGTGGGGAGTGATGCTCTTCTCCTTTACTAAGCCAAAGAGACAGCATTTACCAAAGACAAATCTGGTGATCATGTGGCCAATATGACTGTGCTGAATGCTGTTACTTTCCCACCAAAGTGGTATCTAATTATCTACTTGCAGTATTTGTATGTTTTTGAATTGCTAGGTTGGCAGAAGCTGGGACTAGTGACAGGAGTGCACCCCATCATGCAGCACTTGGGTCTCAAACTGCCAACCTTCTGAGCTTCCGATCATCAGAATTGGTGTCTTAACCACTAAGCTACTGTATGTGTGTGTGTGTGTGTGTGTGTGTGTATATATATATACCCATACCCATACCCATACCCATACCCATACCCATATGCCATTTCTGTTGTCCCAGACAATTTTCTGGCAATTTCTAGCATCAGTTGCAACATTTTTTTCCACTTTTGAATGAATTGATTTTTAATTCTGAGACATATCCAAACAATATGTTCAATTCCTCTATCCACCTTTATTTTTATTGTTTCAAATTGAGTGCTATACGTCATCAGTGAAAAGGTACTTTTGCACTGGAATGCAATAACTGTAAAAAATAATCTGAGAGGAGAAAACGTGCTCTTTGAACCAAAGAACTGTGTTGTTCTTTTAAATTGTGAGCCACTTTTGTGAGTCCCACTTTTGAGTGGGAAAGGGAAATGTAAATAAACATAACAATAACAACAACAATCTCCTCAGCAAACTTGTTGTTCTGTGCTTCTGATCTATGGTGACCCTAATGCAAATCTATCCTAGGGCTTTATTTTTTATTTTTATTTTATTTTGGCATGACTTTTGGCCAATGCTATTTTAGGCTGCATCAATAGAAGTATAGTGTCTAGATCTTTGTACGCAGCCTGGGGGTGCTCCTGGACTCGTCGCTCCACCTTACATCTTAGGTGGATGCGACGGTCAGGAGCACCTGTTATCAGCTCCGGCTGATACGCCAGCTGCGTCCCTACCTCGACCGGGGAGACCTTGAAACGGTTGTACACGCCCTGGTAACCTCTCGTTTGGATTTCTGCAACGCGCTCTACATGGGGCAACCCTTGTACCATACCCGGAAGCTGCAACTTGTGCAGAATATGGCAGCCCGTCTGGTTACTGGCACTGCCAGGGCCAGTCATATAACGCCAGTCCTTAAAGACTTACATTGGCTGCCTATTCGCTTCCGGGCGCAATACAAGGTGTTGGTTATCACCTATAAAGCCCTAAATGGCTTGGGCCCAGGATATCTGGAGGACCGCCTCTCTCCGTACAATCCGCCCCGCACACTCAGATCAGCAGGGCAGCTATTGTTAACCGTTCCAGAGGCGAAATATAGTTCTACCACCAGGAGGGCTTTCTCCATCTCAGCCCCCAACCTCTGGAACGCGCTGCCCTTCGAGCTCCGCTCAGCCACCTCCCTAGCCCAATTTAGGAAGGGGCTAAAGACCCACTTATTTGAACAAGCTTACCCCTGACCAGCTACTCTCCCCCCCCTCCCCTTGTCAGCACTGTCTTGCCGGCATGGACATTTTATTATTTTTATTAATCTGTTTTTAATATTTTGTATGACCTGTTGCTATATTGTTCGGAATTGTTGTTCACCGCCCTGGTTTTTAGAAGGGCGGTATATAAATAAAGTTTTATTATTATTATATATTATTATAGATCAAGAGAAGTAATAGTGCCACTGTATTCTGCTTTGGTCAGGCCCCACCTAGAATATTGTGTCCAGTTCTGGGCGCCACAATTCAGAAAGGACATTGAGAAACTGGAGCGTGTCCAAAGGAGGGCGACAAAAATGGTGAAGGGTCTGGAAACCATGCCCTATGAGGAACGACTTAGGGAGCTGGGGATGTTTAGCCTGGAGAAAAGAAGGTTAAGAGGTGATATGATAGCCCTGTTTAAATATTTGAAAGAATGTCATATTGAAGAGGGAGCAAGCTTGTTTTCTGCTGCTCCAGAGAACAGGACCCGGAACAATGGATGCAAGCTACAGGAAAAGAGATTCCACCTGAACATTAGGAGGAACTTCCTGATAGTAAGGGCTGTTCGACTGTGGAATGCACTCCCTTGGAGGGTGATAGATTCTCCTTCCTTGGAGGTCTTTAAACAGAGGCTGGATGGCCATTGATTTGGATTTCCTGCATGGCAAGGGGTTGGACTGGATGGCCCTAGTGGTCTCTTCCAACTCTACGATTCTATGATTCTGTGACTTGCTCGGAGAAAGTTTGCCATTGTCTTTTCTTGAGAGTGTGACTTACCTAAGGTCACCCAGTGGGTTTCAATAGCTCAGTGGGGATTCGAATCTTGATCTACAGAATTGTAGTCCAATGCTGAAACCACTACACCATGCTGGCTGTCTTGTCAACGAACTATAACATATTTTTGTTGTTTTTAATTCAGTGATATATCTCTGCATTTGAAATGTAGATCAGGAATGCATTTTCCAATGGCCATGCTGTCTGTGAAATTCAGGGAGCCATAGTCCTCAAATGTAATATATCAAAGATCTAGTTTGAACACTGGGCTTGAAGCTCCTGCAAGATGGTTTTTAGATGAGTCAGTATTTTTCAAGCTAACAAAGATAAGATGTTAAGCTACTTTCAAATGAAATCAGAGTCACACAGCCATTTTTATCTCAGTTCTGCAGTAATGCCAACAGCTAAAAACAGTGTTGAATCATAAGGGAGTTCTAATCAGAACAAGAGAAGAGAAAAGCTAAAGAAAAGGAAGACAAACACTGCCAGATTGGTGAAAACCATAGAGGCTCATGAGACTACAGTTGAAGAATTTAACCTAAGAATATAATGGAAAAAAATCTTATGCAGTTAAAAATACAATGAAAATGGGTCCTTCAGATGCATAGCTGTCAGCTAGCGCAGCTCCCTTGCCTGTTCCCCCACATTATTCCAGGACATGGTAATTAATCCTTTCATTAGGGATGTATAATTATATTAGGTCAATTACACTGTGCTGTTGCCCATGCTTTAGGCTGTTGAAGCACCAGGAGAAAGAACTCCGAGCAATGCCACAGCTACACTTGTGCCTACAGATAAATTAGAGTACCATGCAGATAAATCACCATACCTTCATTATTCTTATATTTATTGGTCAGTATATTGAGCATGTCCACCAGAGGCAGAATAATGTTATTGATAATGGCAGAATCTCCAAGTCCATTATGATTACCATTGGAAAATCTTATGCAGGACAACAACCTTATTTCCACATGAATGACTCACAGGCATATTCCCACTTTGAAATTCACATTTTCCAGTGGATGAAAGTACACAAATTAATGCCCCACTTTACCTGCTATGCCAATCTCTGTTTAGATACAAAATCTAACCATAATGGAAGATTCTCAACCCAATTTTGTTTGTTAATCACTAATAGGCAAGCAATATTTTATTTTGTTCAGCCATGCCATACATGCAGCTTTTGCAGTGCTGTTCCTGCCATTAGGTACAATGAGAGAAAGGCTTTAGGTGGTAGATACTAGGGGGCAGGAACCACCCCAGATGTTTCCCCTGGGCCCACTATGGAGCTCTGTGAGTTACAACACTTGCCATACACCTCTTAAATTGTCTTGATCCCTTCAGTTGTGATGGAGGAGAGTTTCCCATTCTCAAGTTCAACTACCAGATCTGGTCAGCTTTTACACATAGAATGGAAGGACCGCCACCTTCTTCTTTGTCTCAGACTTATCTTTCCTCTATGGCGAGCTTGAGAGCAAAGCCTCTATTTTTGGAGATATGCTTTCTGTGTCTCTGTGCCCCTCTGTGCTAATGGATATGTTCAGATCTGGGTTAGAATTCAGTTCATTTTGGGAGATTCTTGCCACAATACATCTATCTCCCAAATTTGTTTACATCAGCTCAGTTTGGTTCAAAAAGGTGGGTTTCTCTGAATGCAAAGCACACCAGTATTATTTTCCTAACTGCTACTTTATCTTTGGTTAGCAGTAGGGATTGAAAGAATATTCATAAATATTTGAACCCCAGATGAAACAGAGATAATCCTGATGGACAAGAATCTTAATCATTCATGATATATTCTGTGAAAAAAAACCCACATGTGAGGACTTTGTGCAGAAAATAGATTTTTGTGTGTGTGCAGAAAATTGTGTTTTGTGTTCACAGCTCCCCATGGCTTGGTTTTACAGAGAGTAAGTCCTGAACTGTGAATAGTCCTCCAAAACTGTATAGTTTTCAAGGCCTTCATTGCAGCATGGAGAAAAATTGTTAAATTATTTGTTCTTATTCATGAGACTGATATTTATAAAGATTTATATTGCAAATCAGCAGCTACTATAGACCTCTGCTGCTTCTGTCACTTATCCTTCATCCGTCCCTTTAATAAATTATGCAGTTATTACATAGTTATTGTAGTTCACTTTGAAAAAGATCAGGTTTGGTTTGGACATCTCCTAGTTTGGTGACTCTTCTGAATCCAAAACACAAACCTAGAACTGTTCAAATGTGATTATTCTTTATTTTGTTTTCTGTTTATTTTTTTCTGTAGTTTCTCCATTGACCAGCAGGAAATATTCAGAAATAAAGCTTTAAAAATAACATTAGTATATTCTCCTTTCCTTCTCCTGGACCCTAATTCTGCAGCTTGACATACAAGTCCCATTAGGCCTTTGCATGTTCTTTTTAGTCCATTGTTCAGGAAGTATTTAGTATCTCCTTTTGCAATATCTTCCTAGCACAATTAGACTTTCCCAAAATCCCCCCTCCCTCCCAGGGCAAACAATGATCATGATATCTGGCTAAAGTTCAGTAAGGAGAATGTGTTATGGTCCGTGTAATATACCACTCCACCAGGCTGATGTCATTTCCTTACTTGTCTTAGAAATTTACAGATAATGTAGATTTTTAAAAGTAGTTTAGTTGCTGTCTTGTAAAATGGAACAGGCATGACTGGTACCTTGTTCCATGTTGTTCCATGCTTCTGCTTATCTAACATCTCTGACATAGCTGCTATTTCAAGCTCTTCTCTTTAAACTAATTAATCAAGAAGATGGAAATGGGAAGATTGACAAAGTAACTTTGAATGGAGTAACTGAGAGAAAGCTTTTCCAAATTGACTAAGTACTAAGGAAATCTAAAAGAAAAAGAGTTGTGCTTTCTTTACAAACAGCATAAATAAAAATAAAGCTGCAGCCCTATATCCATTTACCCCAGGAGTAAGCTCCATTGAGCTCAGAGGGACTTCCTTCTCAGTAGATACAGGACAGAACTATAAATCTTCTTGCCTACCTACATGCCCCCCAAAAAAACAGTTTTAATGAATCAGGGCAGGGAGATCTGCCTTCCACATTTTGGAGAGGGCATCAGCAGTTTTCTAAAAGCACAATTTTGTTTGTTTGTTGGTTTGTTTTTCGGTAATGGGTGAATTTCCCAGGGAATGAATTCAGAAGTACATTATTATTATTATTATTACTGATGGTGGTTGTAGTGTACAATAAATAGTGACATCACAGATTCTTGCAGATTTTGGGAAATATTCAGCTGATGCTAGAGACCAGGAGGTGAGTGACATCAGAGCTTCTGAGTGGTCTCTGTACCCCCTTTCCACCAACTTTGCAGGGGGGGGGCATATAATAACTAAGTCATCTGCTCAGAAGCTTGTAAGTGTTTTGATTGTATGCTTGGGCATTTCGGGTCATTTTGCCCCGAAGGTCTCTTTTAGAGTGGGGGATACCCTTCTCAAAACTCAGGATACCATAACTCATGCCCTATATTTTATGCAAGCATTGTCAATGGTTTTGTGCTCTTGCTCGACCTTTCTCATGTTAATTTATCTTTTTAAAATAAAAAATGAATAAAAATAAAATAAAATAAACTGTGACTGTACCAGGAAAGAAGCAGCTTTGGTGACAGCTGCCCTGTCCCTGCCCTGACCCTTTTAATTAATGGGGGAAACCCATGAATGATCTGTCAATCAGACAAGACCCCAGGCGTGAAATGTCACTCCCAGGGAAGTTGTGTGACTTTCAGTCACACAGTGTCAGTGTCCCCTCCTCACCTCTTCCCCTGCTATTTGGAAGTGCCCTAATTACTGTTATTTATTTTTTTGCATTTATTTATTTTCTTTCTTTCTTTCCTTTTAACTTCTTAATATGTAAATCAGGGCAGCAGAGCTCCAGGATTGCATAGAAACAGGAAAAAGCAGACAAACAAACAAATCTCTAAAGGCATGTTGGATAAGGTGCATAAGGCAGGCAAGGTTAAGGGAGAATTCAAGAAGAGAGTATGATGGGAGCAGCAGCCCTGGATGCCCTATGACGAAAGGTACAGTGATGTTTGCCTGGAAAGCAGTATATTGCCATTTTATTATTATTAGCATGACTGCTCTAAGACTGGGGCTCATGTGGTAAAATCTGAAGTTAGAGGATGTACAGACCTGCCATTAAGGCTGGGCTGGGGTCGGAGTCGGGGTGTGCCATCCACATGACACTGCATGTAGCACCACATGGCGGGTGGTATCATGGCACTCCTCTGGTGTTGTGTCTAGATAACGCAGTGCCAAAGGAGCATGGAAAAGCCATGGCACCAGTGGCTATGGCGCCCTTTCTGTGGTGCAAAAGGAGCTGTTTTTTGCGGCTCCTTTTTGCACTGTGGAAAGGCAAGATTGGGGCCATGGTGTGCAGTTGCTGCGGCCCCAATTTGGCTTTAAAACAGGTGGCTGCAGGCTGCCTCTTAAGGGCAGTTAGTACAGCCTCTTAGTCCCTATCTTTTTGGGAAGGGCTCTCCCTAAGCCTAAAACAGGCCCAAGGACATCCTCAAATTGATTGAAATAGGCAGTCCTGTCCTCTAGATGCTTCTTGGGATTTAACTGACCAGGTTTTTCACTAAAAATATTTTGGGATATGGAGGGAGTGCAAGAATGCCCCCTCAGACTTTGAAAATTGTCCATCTGTACTGGAAATAATAGGGTATATAATCCTCAGTTTTAATCATATAAAGGATTGTAATATCTCAGAACTCTGGTAAAACATTGGTAGCTCTTCATACTACCAGGAGACACATAAATTTAGGCTAGTAATATTTCTTGAAACCTCAAGGTGAATTTAGCTAAATGTCTAGTTCTATGATGGGCAAGATTGGTGAGTATAGGGGTCTGTTCCGCCCTCCTGCTGGCAGTAATGTTGGTTTGGCTGCTATCAAAATCTGTTCAAATTGCTGAATTTTGGTAGCAAACTGTTTAACTGTTAAAAACCCCTTTAAATGAGCATATCTTCCTCAATTGAAAGGGCTTTCCCCAATTTGCTGCTGAAATTCAGCTGCACAACTCAGTGTTCAATTTCAGATTTGGGCATCACAGCAGCAGCAGCAACCACAACAACAAAAAAGCCAAGTTTCTTTAAAAGCAAGGAACATGGGTAGCAAATGTCTTGTTTCAAAGCATAACCATGCTCCCAGAAACACAATGCTGTTTTAAAGCAATATGTATGCTCCCCATCCACATTGTTTCTAAAAAAAAAAAAAAAAGTCATTTCTTTTGCCAGCACCAAAGCCCAGTATTTTGCAACGGCCTTTAATATATTTTTTAAATTACTGCCTTTGCTGTTTAGGGATGGCAGAGTGCAGCACCTAGTAGGCATGTGTTGGTGTGTGTGTGTGTGTGTTGGTGTGTGTGTGTGTGTGTTAAATGAAGTCTTCCAGCAAATTGCCCATTCTGGCACAGCAGTGGGAAATTTAGATGCACAGTCCAGTGAACCAACTGGAGTGGTGAGTGATAAGATCAATTCTTCCTCCTCCCAACTCGCTACAAAATGAACTCAGTGTCCCCAGTTATCAGCTGCTGGCAAATACCATCTTAACAAGATGGTATCTGTACTTTGCAGTGAAGAAGAAAGTATTGGCATGAGGTGGCAACTAAGGGGGACTTCACAGACTTGATTGGGGAGTTTAGTGTCAGCACCCACTGAACAAGCAAGAGAGGGACATGATTTTCTGGTTAGCTAGACCCAAATGCCGCTGCTGCTGCAGATTCAGTTACAAAGAACAGACAACAACTTATGATAGTTCCTTTTATTTTCCTCCTGAAAGTAGACCAATGCAATCAAATGCTGAATGATGAGCTAACACATAAGCAAAACTAGTTGCTGCAGGGAGTAATGATAGGATTTAGTCCCACATAACCAGCTTTCCCATTTGTGGAGACAAGGTCCAAATGTCTTTTGGCAAAGATGCATGCTTTGTGCACTTAGACAGCCCTGCATTATATCCCAGCATTCCTAATAAGGAAAGTTAGAGCACAGAGGGTGCTTCCAATAGCTAGCTGGCTTTGTAGTTTTCTCCAGCCCTTACGATCCTATCAGGTACGCTCACACAAACATTTTTTTTAAGTATTGATGAGAAGAATATATGAAAAAAATTGAATAATGTTTCTTGAGTATGAAAAAAAGTACTGATGAGAAGAATTGTAGACTGATAAAAGTCTTCACAGTCCAGGAGTTATGCTGAGTAAATTTGCATATGGTTGTTTTGCACAGAAAGCAGCATTTTCTGCTCAGGTAATATTTTCTCTGTGGGGAAAAAACCCATGTGTAAATTTGTGAGTATTCTTTGAAAATAGTGAATAGTTTTTAAAAACTGCAAGTGTTTAATTTTCTCAGAACGAAAAGAAAATGGCTAAAATGGCTAATTTTGTCTTTTGAGAAGAAAGTTAATAAAGAATCATATCCCTAATTTTGACTAGTACACTCTACCTGAGCAAGACAGAACTCTTGCACTCCTAACCATTCTTCTGCTCTGTACCTTTCAAGTTCATAGGTTTAGGTTTAGCAGAAGATCATGTGATATTTTTCTACAGTGTTTTGGTTGGTCCTTGTGGTCAGCCTGATAACATGTTTCCCACCTTTTTGTAGGTCTTCCTGCTAGTTTGATACAGCCTTGCAACAATGTCTCCTTCCCCACTCCAGCAGCTCCCCTTTGCTGCTGTCTTTCTACCCTGTGATTAAATGCCACTTCATTAAGTATTCAGTCTTCAGAATAAATAAATGAGAAAAATCCAGCTTTGGAATGCAAATCAACTTAATTTACATTAGTCATTTTGTACACACGGATGGTAATTTTTTAACTCAGACTTTTTGCAGAAAAATATGCTCAGACTTGCATAATGATCATAAGTCTGGTTGGCTAACTGTTATAAAATGGGTCGACATAACTAATTTTAATTTGGGGTCATGGAATAGAGATCAGGTCCAGGATACAGGTTATCTGCACTCCAGAACCCAAATCCAAATGACTAATACCAACTAGAGCAGGTCTACAGAAACAATTGCTGAATAGTAAGGCCTGGAGCAGAAATTAAGGCTCGAAAGAGCGGAGCATCTGAACGCTCCACACTCTCCCGGTGCCATTTTGAGTGTGTGCATATTCACATGCTGTGTGAGCTGCTGACATGCCTTGTGCACCACATCCAAATGGGGTGGCGCACAAGAGATGTCACCGCGCCGCTCAGGGTGCTAATGGAGCTTTGGCAGCAGCGTGGAAAGGAGCTGATTTTCACAGCTCCTTTTGGGCCAGATCAATGCTATGCCCGTGCAGTTGATGTGGCAACAATTTGGGGCAAAAAGGGGTGGCATCTTGCCATCCCTTCTTGCCTGTCTGTACGGGGCCTAAGTCTACACTTGTGTAAATCCCATTGAATCAATGCCTCTACTTTTGTTGAGACTAATGATAGGATTTACATCTAGGACAAAACTTTCAGAAAGACTATCAACAGTCATAGCTATTTGTTTGCCTATGTAAACCCATTGGATGATCTTGGGCAAGACACACTCTCTCAGCCCCAGAGGACAGCATTGGCAAATTCCCTCTGAAAAAACCTACCAAGGAAGCCCCATGGTAGGTTCACTATAAGTTGGAAATGACTTGAAGCCACACAACAACAGCAACAACAACAGAGATCAGTATCTGAATCCTTACCTTCTGGACCACCAGTGAGAGCTGGTAGGTTTGTAAGTACCATAGAGGAACCATTTCTGTGGTGGTTTTACATCTCAGGAGTGCATTTTTTTCCTTCTCCACCCCCCCCCTTTATTTCACGTATAGACATACAATTCATAATCAGTTCCTTCAGTTGACATACGTTCAGTCAAAACAACATGCTTTAACAGAGAACTTTTAAAAGAACAATTTTATTTAAGCTGCAGCCATAACATCTGAATTGTATTTTGTTACTTAATGTTGGTGTTAGTCCTACACATTCGTGGGAGAAAACTGGTTTAAGCATAACAAAACAGAAACAACCTGGTGTTGGGGGTATAATGAACATGGGTTCCTCCCCCCCCCCACCAAAAAAAACTGGTTTGAAGAGAGTCTGAAATTCGCATTTCGTCTATATTATTATATATACAATATATTATCAATTGACAGAGATAATAAAGTAGATATAGATATAGAAATAAGTTCCACCCAAACTATAGCCTTTTGTCTTAAATCTGGGGATTTCAATCCCATAACCTGTTGACCTTTTCCCAGTGCATTTTTTGAGGAGATATTTGTTCTTTTTGTTGGTTTTGTGGTAAGGCTCTGAAGAACCTCCTTGTTTTTGTTTTTTTTAAGGCCGTTGTTTTAGGCATGACAGCTGGTTCTCTAACTGTTTAATAATAAATAATAAAATAATAATAAAAATTTTATTTATATACCACCCTTCCTTCGATCAGGGCGGTGAACAATCAAATAAAGCACAATACATACACACAAAAACAATATACACAATTACAAATATTAAAAACAACTTAAAAATCCCAATCAGCCATCCGTCTTGCTGACAGTGGAGGGAGGAAAGCCATCTGGAACTTCACTCGGGGAATGCAGTTCGAAATAGAAGGGTTTTTAGATCCCTTCTAAACTGAGCCAGGGAGGTAGCCGAGCGGAGCTCTGTGGGCAGCATGTTCCAAAGGGCCGGGGCAATGATGGAATACGTCCTCCTCGTTGTAGAGGAGACTTTGGCCCCTGAGTTTGTCCTGCTTTTGTCCTACTTTATGTGCTGCTGAAATTTTTATTTGATTTTATCTTATTTTGTGATGTTTTTATTTTTATTTTGTAATGCTGCTTTTGTCAGTTGGAGGGCAGAGGTTAAATACATGACATAATTTTTCTGATTATAAACTACTGATAATTAATAATTATTAATTATTAATATAATTAATCTTGAAATGGAAAAAATCATCTTTAAAATCCATTCAAAAATAAAATAAAATATAATTGACAGTAGGCTCAGAGCAAGTGTGGGCCTAGATCTTTACTTTGTGAGGGTGTGTAACAGAGATGGAGTCAGGGAAAGATAGAAAAGACCAAGTAACAAAGGTGTTACTGGACAGAGGATGATTATGGCCAACCTCAGGAAGTAATTTGTGTCAGGCAATAAATGATTGATAGCCTTAGAGCTGGAGAGTGAAAGGAAGGCTGACAGTCAGAAAATGAAGGCTGAAGGGCTAGAAAGGAGAGTGATTTTCAGCTGTTTAAGGGAAATAACATATTTTATTCCCACAGACACTTACAAAATAGCAATTATGCCCAGCAAATCCAGCTATTTATAGATGCCTTAGCTACACTTCCCCAGCTCTAATGCACCTGCTTTTCAGAATGAATGACAGGAAGACCAGTGAGGGAAACAGTAGTTAGCGGGTGCAGTAAAGCATATGATACTTGCCAGCCCCAATCTGGTTGAAAACTCTGTTTTGAAAGCTCTTCTCGAAGCAGGTTTTTCTGATGAAAGGTTAAAATAAATCCCACAGAGGATGGAATGCCCCAAACTGCCCAAGCAAGAACATGCCTCATTGGTGCGGAGAAGTGGATTGGTCACTGAAACAGGTTGGACTTATATGCAATGTCAGTTCAGTATATAGGTGCTTGAATAATGGAGGGAAATGCCCTTCTTATTATTTCCAAACACACACACACACACAAATTTTATTTGAACACTGAAGGAATAAAGCTGCCTTATATTTAATCATTAGTTCATTTGAGAAATTCAGAATCCTATTGGTGTCCCATTACACCAGTTAATATACTTTTATATTTGTCGCCCAATGGAGTATTCAGTTCCTTCTTGCACAACACTAGTGTAGCACAACTGACTTTTGTATACAGTGTACAACTGGACCTCCATGTTTATGGATTTGATTTTTGCAGATTTGATTATTCACAGATTTGATTATTTATGGATTTGATTAATATGTTCTCTCTAGGAATCTCTAGGTCCGTCAGTCTGACTGTATGGTCAATGCCCACCAGATGTTACACTGGAAGATCTAAGGATTCCTAGAAAAAATACTTCTCTAGGCATCTGTAGGTCCTCCAGGAGATTCCTTAAGAAGGGTTTTCTCAAGTAAAAAATAGTGCTTTTATTCACATTTTTTTCCACTTTTACAGACATCCTGTGCTACTAGCACCAGTGAATGTGGAGGGTCCACTGTACATAAGAATGCTCTGGAGATACAGGAGGAGGATGTTCTAAATGTGCACCTATACATGTCAATTAGCATATTCTAATTTTATGTAAAAAATCTTTTGCGATTGTAATTTGTGGAGGCCTTAGAGAGCCATTCTGCAAATTCCTCCCTAAACTCAATCCTGGGATTCTGTAGTTTGGAACATTGGGAGTAAAACTGGAATCATAGCACTATCATTTAACAATATGAAAGGGCCTCTGAACAGTGTTTCCATCTATCTCTCTCTCTTTCCGTCAACCTGTCCAGAAAGAAAAAGAATAAAAAAATAAATTAGAAAATAGATCAATGACTTTTATAACAAGAAAGGAACTCTCTTGCCACTTTGTCCTGTCATTTAGACCACCACGCAAAATAAGGGTAGTGAAGAGGGATGAAAGGAAAATAAGTTCATTTTGTGAAAAGGATGAGAAATAGGAATGTGTGTGGGGGAGATTTTTTTTGAAAAAAAAAATCCATCTGAGGGACATTGAAAAGAAGTTTGCAGGTGTGCTGAGCAGCGTCTCTATCTGTTATGGCAGTGTGGCAGATAGAAAACTCACTTGAACACTTGGAAGGCCAGAGGTTGGCTCATTTATGCATTCCCACTGTGTTGGCCTTTGAAAGCTTTTTCACTTCTTAAAGAAATGGGTTTCTTTCCATTTGACAATAAAGATGAAAAATGAGCCATTTCTTACAACAAAAGAGGGAAGGAAATATCTGCTTTTCCCAAGCAGTGAAAAGGAAGGGAGATTACTTTAAGTGATTTTTCCAATAGCTAAGGACCTCAGAACTGAGCATTTCCAAGGAAGATCATTGAAGATACATTAGGGTGACCACTTAACGCGTTGCCAGAAATGAGGTAATGCATTACCAATGGTAAAGGCAGAGATTTGTGCAACATTCTGAGTTAAATACATTGATGCAAATTGGGGAATTATTACTGTAATTTAAAAAGAAGTACATTAATCTCACCATTATTGTACTTTCATTTCATTCTTCTGTTCTGCATATTTATGCAAGTGACTTGCATTCCTGCTCAGCCTATTCACCAGGTGCTAAATGCAGAAAGGTAATGTTAAGCTGTCCTTACTTTTTAAAATAAATAAATAAATAAAATCTTTAGCCTGCATTTATGTATGTATGTATGTATGTATGTATGTATGTAATTGATTTCTATGCTGCCTTCACTTGGCCTGGACAGCCCTTAAAAGAGAACATACTTTCCAGCAGAGTTCAAACATAAGATTCTCCACCACATAATAATATTTACTTACTTGGATGTTTACTAGCTCATCTTTCTCCCAAGAGTGGCTGTAGCCACTTAACTTGAGCAATGCTGGTGTCTAAAAAGAGCTATGGTGGAAAAGGAAAGGATCTTGCTATGCTGGCCTTCCTTTGAAACACTGGACAGTCTTGTGGCACCTTCAAGGATAACATAGTAATGTACAGCTATAGCCAGACATAGTAATGCACAGCTACAGGCATTGCGTGGTCTCTGCAGGTTACAGATACCACACAATGCCCCTGTTGATCAGCTCTACTGGCTGCCAGTTTATTTCCAGGCAAAATTCAAAATGCTGGTTATGCTCCTATGTGGCTCAGGTCCAGGGTATTTCACAGGCTGGAGCAGACAGGCAGGAAAAAGCAGTTTGATCCTGTTTTTTCCAAAAGCATGTTGAAACCTCGCTGCCTACTCCCAAGATAGGCTGAATAAATACAGCCCAACCACATGGTGTGGCATCAAGCTGAGCCACTGAGTAATTTTTTTTGGTTGTCTCTCCATCTTACATGTACACCATTGCACAAACATACCACCTGCAACCTCCAATTCCCTCCCACATTTGCTCAGATTCCATCCCATTGCATGGCTGCCCTTTGATTGGCCACACAGTCACATGTGCGATGCTCCACTGGTTCAGGGCATTGGTGCATCAGTGTGCCAGTGATGCATTGACAAAGCACAATCATGGAGGCCCCCCATATATGCCCCCCTCACCCGTTGCTCCCCACCCCCCGTTGGACTGTCTGGTTTGTGTATATTTTAATTGCTCAATAAGTTGCTGGACTTTCATTTTTTTGCTTAGCTGCAGCCCCACACTTACATTGGGGCATTTATATGCAGCCACAAAGATGCACATTTTCCACCTTGAGTCAGACTATCCCAGCTTCTTTGTGCTCCATTTTTAGCCCCAGAGTGTAGCTTTCTGGTTGCTTTCAAGGAGTGAGTTGTCTAAATACCCCACCATTAAAGTGGCTGGAAACCAATTTATTTTGGCCATGTGTTTTGGCCCTGTATCTCCCTGTATGTCCCAGCCCAGGTTCTGAAATTATCAAGAGATGCCCTTCCCTCTGTCCCACCACCATCAAAAACAGAAGTGGTGGGGATATGTGAGAGGGCCTTCTTGGTGGTTACTCCTAGACTTTGGAACTCGCTTCTCAGGGAGGCCAGATTGGCCCCTTGCTTGTTGTCCTTCCATCAGCAGGCTAAAACCTTTCTGTTTAGCCAGGCTTTTAAAACAGAAAGTTTTTATAGAAGAGGTTAGGGTGCTGCACTGTTTTAATTGCTTTTATCATTTTAATTGCATTTTATTATTTTAATGACTGATGAGTTTTAAACATTGTGATAGTTTAATTCTATTTTAATGCTTAGTTTTTGTATGTTTTTAATTGTATTATCCCTTTAAGTTGTGAGCTGTTTTGAGCTGGACAGGCTACCATTGATGGGCTCCACAAAATCATTTCAGGAGTGCATGGACCATGAGTCCCCAAGTCACCAAAGGAACACAAGGAGGTGTCACTTGGAGGATGTGGTACATTTGTGTGGGGTTTAAACATGCAGCTACCAAAATCAGTCCAAAATGATGGCCCTGTTCTCTAAATCCCAAGAGCCATGGCACCCTTGCTCAAGAGTCACACTGTCTCCCTCACCAGTGCACACACTGTCAGCTTTCTCTTGCCCCAGAATATTCAAGAATGTAGTACATTCCCATATCAAAAACTACATATAATTCCAAACCTGTACACACTGATCTGGAAGTAAATCCCATAGAATTTCAATTCCACTAAGATTAAAATTCTGAATAGGCATGAGCTGTTATTTTTAAAATTTATTTTAATCATTTATATACTGCTTTCCAGCCAATGCAGGTGACTTACAGAATATTAAAACCAGAACAAATTAAAAACATACAAAAACACCAGGGATGCAGGGATGTGTGTGCCAGCTCTTCCACATTGCAGAAATAAAACATGCTGTATAGCACATGTAATTTGTTGCTCTCCTCTTTGCCTAAATCTATCTGCTGCAAGGTATTATGTGGCATTTTACTGTTTGGATAAAACTCATCAAGTGTCAAAATTGAATTTTAAAGAAACTCATTAGCACATCTTACACTTCCAGTTCTTCTGTTTCTTTTCATAATCATGTTTTCCTTTGCAGGTGGGATCTTGTTTTACTTTGTTATCAGTGAAGCAAAACATGGTTTATTCTTTTCCTTCATGCTACATTTGCTTTCTTCTTGCTTGCATGAAGTGTGCTGCATTTGTTTAATGATAATGATTAGGAAGATTTTGGATACACCTAAGATGCAGTGAAAAAAGCATCAAAGACTATGCATACAATAATTTGCAGCAAATGAAGAAGGGACAGGAAAATAGCAGAGGTGAATAACTGGCTCCATAGATGGAGTCGCCAAGAACGATTTGGATTTTTGGATCATGGTCTGAAGTTCCATGAGGAAGGACTTCTGGCAAGGGATAGGTTGCATCTCACACCAGTTGGCAGAAACGTTTTTGCCAATAGTCTCACAAATTTGATCAGGAGGGCTTTAAACTGAGTTATGTGGGGGAGGGAGACAGAAAAAAGGCTGGAGAAAAGAGTCAAACTGTCATAGAGGGAACAAGACAAATAGTGAAAGGACCCAGAAGTGGGAGGCAAAACAACTTGCTCAGGCAGCAAGTAGGGGGGACCTATGGTCTAAGATGTCTCTACACTAATGAACAGAGCATGGGGAATAAGCAAGATGAATTTGAACTCCTAGCACAACAAAGCAAATACGATATAATAAGCATTACTGAAACCTGGTGGGATAAGTCTCATGATTGGAATGTAGAAATAGAGGGATATAACCTTTTTAAGAGTAACAGGCCAAACAGGAAAGGAGGAGGAATAGCCTTATATGTCAGGAACATTTACACGAGTGAAGAGATCCAAGAAATCAATCCTAGAAGTCAGGTGGAGAGCATCTGGATAAAAAATAAAGGGCAGGGAAACAACAAGGATGTTCTTGTGGGAGTCTCCTACAGACACCTAAGTTAGACTGAGGAATTGGATGATGTCTTTCTAGAACAGATGACCACACACTCAGAAAGGAGAGATGTAGTAGTGATGGGTGACTTCAACTATCCTGATATTTGCTGGAATTCAAACAGCAAAATCCTCAAGGTCTAGCAAATTCCTCACTTGCCTGAAAGACAATTTCATTGTCCAAAAGGTGGAAGAGGCAACAAGGGGATCAGCTATTTTGGATTTGATCCTAATCAACAGGGATGACTTGGTTAATGGAGTGCAAGTGGTGGGATCCTTAGGTGGGAGTGATCATGCACTTCTGGAGTTTGATATACAGGGGAAAGGAGAAGCCAGGCATAGTCAGACATGCATTCCTGACTTTAGGAGAGCTGATTTTAGTAAACGTAGAGAAATACTAGGGGTGATGCCATGGTCAGGAATACTAAAAGAGAAGGGAGTTCAAGAGAGATGGGAGTTTCTCAAAAGGGAGATACTGAAGGCACAATTTCACAGTTCCAATGAGGAAGAAAAATGGGAGGTGTCCCAAGAAACCAGGATGGATGACAAAAGAACTTTCAACTGGGCTAACTTTTAAATGGAACATGTATAAGAAATTGGAAAAATTGGGAAATCACCAAAGGGGAATTCAAACAAATAGTGAGCATGTGTAGGGAAAAAGTCAGAAAAGCTAAAGCACAGAATTAACTCAGGCTTGCTAGAGAGGTTAAGAACAACAAAAGGAGCTTTTTCGGGTGTGTCCGCAGCAAAAGAAAGAAGAAGGAAATGGTAGGGCCACTGCATGGAGAAGATGACAAAATGCTGACAGAGGACAGGGGAAAGGCAGAACTACACAACACCTTCTTTGCTTCAGTCTTCTCAGAAAAGGCAAAGGGTGCTCAACCTCAGGAAAATGGAGCAGAGGACAGAATTTGGGAAATTCAGCACAGAATACATAAAGAGATAGTACAGGAATACCTATTTAATCTAAAGGAATATGAGTCTCCAGGACCAAATGAACTACATCTGGTATTAAAAGAACTGGCAAATCTAATATCGGAGCCATTGGTAATAATCTTTGAAAACTCCTGGAGAACAGAAGAAGTCCCAGCAGACTGGAGGAGGGCAAACGTTGTCCCCATCTTCAAAAAGGGGAAAAAACATGATCTCAACAATTATCGTCCAGTTAGTCTGACATCTATACCAGGAAAGATTCTAGAGCAGATCATTAAATGGAGAGTCTTTGAATATCTGGAAAGCAATGCCATAACCACAAAAAATCAACACATGTTTCAGAGAAACAAGTCATGCCAGACAAATCTAATCTCTTTGGTAGATGAAAGGAATGCTCTGGATATAGTATATCTTGATTTCACTAAGGCTTTTGACAGGGTTGCCTATGACATTCTTGCAAACAAGCTAGTGATATGTGGGCTAGACAACGTAACTGTTACATGGATTTGTAATTGGTTGAGCGGCTGAACCCAAAGGGTGCTCAACAATGGTTCCTTTTCATCCTGGAGAGAAGTGACTAGTGGAGTCCCACAGGGCTCTGTCCTGGGGCCAGTGCTATTCAACATCTTTATCAATGACTTGGATGACAGAATTGGGGGCATACTTAGAATCATAGAATCATAGAGCTGGAAGAGACCGCAAGGGCCATCCAGTCCAACCCCCTGCCATGCAGGAAATCCAGATCAAAGCATCCCTGACAGATGGCCATCCAGCCTCTGTTTGAAGACCTTCAAGGAGGGAGACTCCACTACACTCCTAGGAAGTGTGTTCCACTGTCGAATAGCCCTTGAAGTTCCTCCTAATGTTGAGGTGGAATCTCTTTTCCTGCAGCTTGCATCCATTGCTCCGGGTCCTAGTCTCTGGAGCAGCAGAAAACAATCTTGCTCCCCCCTCAGCATGACATCCCTTCAAATATTTAAACAGGGCTATCAT
>NC_056522.1:245467557-245515368 GCF_019175285.1 Sceloporus undulatus | reverse complement strand
ATAATAATAATAATAATAATAATAATAATAATAATAATAATAATAATAATAATAATAATTTATATACCGCTTTTCTGCAGATCAAAGCAGTGTACAAACAATTAAAAAAATATAAAAAACATTGCATACAATAGATAAAACCCCATAATAAAACCGTGCAATCACAAACATTTTAAACACAATTGTTCATATTCAGGGGTAAGCGTAGGGAATCGATGGCAACAGAGTAGGCAGCTTCATTCTTCGGGGGGGGGGGGAAGACTTGACAAAAAAGTAAAAGTTTTAAGCCTCTTTTTGAACGTTTCTAGGGGGGTTGTCAGACAGAGCTCCTTGGGTAGATCATTCCACATCCACGGGGCCACCACTGAAAAGGCCATCTGGGATGTGGCAACATATTTGGAAGGTGGAATTACCAATAAGTTCTTCCCAGATGTTCTGAGTGTGCGGGGCGGATCATATGGGAAATGCGGTCCCTCAAGTAACTCGGGCCTAAGCCATGTAGGGCTTTATAGGTAGTAACCAACACCTTGTATTGCACTCAGAAGCGAATGAGCACCTCTTAACCTTCTTTTCTCCAGGCTAAACATACCCAGCTCCCTAAGGCGTTCCTCATAGGCCATGGTTTCCAGACCCTTCACCATTTTAGTCACCCTCCATTGGACACGCTCCAGTTTCTCAATGTCCTTTTTGAATTGTGGTGCCCAGAACTGGACACAATATTCCAGGTGGGGCCTGACCAGAGCAGAATATAGTGGCACTATTACTTCCCTTGATCTAGACAATATACTTCTATTGATGCAGCCTAAAATCGCATTGGCCTTGTTAGCTGCCGCATCACACTGTTGACTCATGTTCAACTTGTGGTCTACTTGGACTCCTAGATCCCTTTCACATGTTGTCTTTTGCAGATGACACCAAATTAGGAGGAGTAGCTAATACCCCAGAGGACAGGATCAAAATTCAAAATGACCTGAACAGACTAGAAAGCTGGGCCAAAGCTAACAAAATGAATTTCAAAATGGAGAAATTCAAGGTACTACACTTAGGGCAGAAAAATGAAATGCAGATATAGGATGGGTGACACCTGGCTGAATGAGACTATGTGTGAATGGAATATGGGAGTCCAAGTAGACCATGAACATGAGTCAACAGTGTGACGCGGCACCTAACAAGGACAACGTGATTTTAGGCTGTATCAATAGAAGTATAGTGTCTAGGTCAAGGGAAGTAATAGTGCCACTTTATTCTGCTCTGGTTAGGCCCCACCTGGAATATTGTGTCCAATTCTGGGCACCACAATTCAAAAAAGATGTTGAGAAACTGGAGCGTGTCCAAAGGAAGGTGACTAAAATGATGAAGGGTCTGGAAACCAAGCCCTATGAGGAACAATGTTTAGCCTGGAGAAGAGAAGGTTAAGAGGTGATATGATAGCCCTGTTTAAATATTTGAAGGGATGTCATATTGAGGAGGGAGCTAACTTGTTTTCTGCTGCTTCAGAGACTAGGACCCAGAGCAATGGATGCAAGCTATAGGAAGAGATTCCACCTCAACTTTAGGAGGAACTTTCAGACAGTAAGGGCGCTATGACAGTAGGACACATTGCCTGAGAGAGTGGTAGAGTCTCCTTCCTTAGAGGTCTTTAAACAGAGCCTGGATGGCCATCTGTCGGGGATGCTTTGATTGAGATTTCCTGCATGGCATTCCAACCCATATATGATTTTGAAACTTTGGAAAAGTTTTTAGAAGCAAATCTGTTTTCATGTGAGCACTGGGTTGCCATGTTTTTCACCTGGGAAATTACTGGCCGTACTTGTCTACCCTGTGTCAGAGGGGCAAAAGAAGCATGATACCAAAGGACTGGAGGTAACTCCAGTAAAGCAGGAATATATTGTAAAATATAATTTATCTGTTTCCATGTCTGGATGTGCAAGCTGGAGAGTGAAGAAAACTAATAGGAGGAAAATCCATCAATTTGAAATGTTATGCTGAAGATACAATGAACCACTGAAAAGGTAAATGAGTCTCAGAGCAAATTGAGCCTGAAAGGTCTTTAGAAACCAAAATGGCTAAACTGAGGTTGTTTTACTTTGGGCATATCATGAGGCAATGTAACTCATTGGAAAGCTTGATCATGCTGGGAAAAGACAGTAGGCAAAGAGGAAGACCACATTACAAATGGGTTGACTCAATCAAGGAAGCCATGGCCTTGGGTCTTCAAAAGCTGAGCAAGTCAGTTGATGACTAGAGATCTTGGAGTTCTCTTATTCATAGGATTGTCATAGGTCAAAGCCAACTTGGCAGCAATAAACAACAAGAAATGATCTATCAAAATCTGGAAATGCAAATTGATTCCCAATTTTATTGATTTTAGTGTGAATAAAGATCATTTCCCTCCCTATTATATAGGTTGCTGATAACCTTGGTTATACTAAGATGACAGTGTCTTTACTAAATACTGAAGTCTGAATTATTGTGGTATTTATTCTTCAAACATTTAAATTTCAGTTGAATTCCACATTTGAATTCCCAAATCACTTCCTCCCTAGGTCTCCCTTCTCCTTCTTCATAAACAGAATCATAGAATCATAGAATCGTAGAGTTGGAAGAGACCACAAGGGCCATTCTGTCCAACCCCCTGCCATGCAGGAACTCTCAATCAAAGCATCCCTGACTGATGGCCATCCAGGCTCTGTTTAAAATAGTTAAAACTTTATAAATATGTATCAGATAGACTTTAATCCATGAATGCCTAAGCCATAATAAATATGTGTCAGTACAATCCTATATAAAAGTCTACTCAGAAATAGGCGGAAATAGGAAACAGGATTGCAGCCTTGGGCCAAAATCCAATTATTAGTCCCAACTAGAATAGATTTACTGAAGAAATGAGAACATGGCAAGTCAATGCTTAAAGTACCATTGATTCAATGTGTCTGCTCTGGTTGAGACTAACAATAATATTTAGGCTCAGTTCTTGAAGGTACTGTAGGATCCCTTTGATATGTTCCAGATGGACGGTTCTTTATATTTACACCCTACTCTTCCTCCATTCAGCACAAGGTGGAATACCTGGCAATTCACCCAGTTTTATCTTCAAAACAACCTTGGAATGTTGAGAAATAAGAAACAAATGAATACTGTGATGTAGTCCAGGCTGAGAGAGAAAGAATTACCTAAGGTCACACTATACATTTTATAGATTAGTAGAGTCTTGTACCTAGTTTTCTCAGGTCCCAGGCCAACACTCTCATCACTAAACTATGGTAGCTTACTAGTAAAAAAAATCCTTGCAGTTATGCCATCATTCCCTGCTTAATGAGTCTTCAGGGGCTGCATCTACACTGCGCAATTAATGCAGTTTGACAATGCTTTAATGTCCATGGATCAGTGCTGTGGAATCCTGCTGTTTATAATTTTGTGAGATATTTTGCATTCTCTGTGAGAGAGCTCTGATGGCACAACAAACTACAAATCCCAGGATTCCATAGGATGGAACCATGACAGTTGAAGTGGTATCAAACTGCATTAATTCTATAGTGTGGCAGCAGCCAGGGTTAAGAGATCAAAAGATGGAGGAAACAGTGGGTGTTTTCATCTGTTTAACTGTTAAATTGTTTAATGTATTAAGAAACAACATATTTTTGACTGTTCAAATTGTTTCCTCGTTGTTTTAAATTTAACTTTACCAAATTATTTCATATTTCTTTTATCAGTGCTTTTCCTTAGGATCCTGTGGTATATGGTGGGATAGAGACACACAGGCCACTTGCACTATTTCATATTCGTTCATAGCACTAAAAATGAACATGACAGTTGTCACCAGAGTTGGTCGTCAAAGATATCAACATGCTTCACAGAGTTTTATGGCATAGTCTAAAATGGGTTCAAAAGGGCTACCTTTCTTGCTAGGAAGATAATTATCAGGGCAGAGAAGATCCTATGAACCCCTCAACTTAATATCTAAATATTTCTGGATATAGAGGAATGAGATCACAAGGTTTTCTTTGGGAACTAGTAGGCTGCCCCCTCACCTGCCTCCTTGTGAAGATGTGGGTTGCTGTAGTTGCTCTGATTCTCTGTTCTTAGTGCTTCAAGGAGGAGTCTTCCTTTTAATCTAGTTTTCTTCTGCAACTACAATGACTGAATGCTTTACTCATGCTTAGAGGAGCTGCTGCTGTTGTTGATGATTGCTTTGAAGTTGCTTTCAATTTATTGGGACCTTATAAGTGTCTGTCTCTGTGTGGGTGGGTGGGTGGGTGTTGTGTGCATTCAAGTCATTTTCAATTTATGGTGAAACCTAAGGTGAACCTATCATGGGATTTTCTTGATGAGATCAGGTTTGTCATTGCCTTCCCCTAAGGCTGAGAGCATGTTACTTGCCCAAAGTCACCAAGTGGGTTTCATAACTGAGTGGTAAATGGAACCCTGGTCTCCAGACTCATAGTCCAACACTCAAACCACTATGCCATGCAATGAGAGAACTCCAAAACATCCTCTTATCAACTGCCCTACTCAGATCTTGAAACTCAGGGCTGTAGCTTCTTGGATGGAGTTAACCCACCTGTGTGTAGTCTTCCTCTTTTCTTACAGATTTTAACTTTACCTAGCACCATCATGGTAATAAGGCACATCATTTCATGGTACAGTGGACCCTTGTTATCCTCTGGGGTTTGGTTCCAGGAACCCCCCTGAATAACAAAATCCGTGTATGCTCAAGTCCCATTAAATACAATGGCATAGCAAAATGGTGTCCCTTATACAGTGCGCCCACACCATGCACGGACATATTTTATGCGGCTTTCAGCTTACGTGGAAACCGCTTGGGGAGGAAAACAATGGCGCCACTCCGCCACATGCATGCACCCCATTATTTCCTATGGGACTCGAGCATAGGCAGATTTTCCCTTACACGGGGGGATCTGTAACGGATCTCCTGTGTAAGGAGAGGGCCCACTGTATAAAATGGAAAAATCAAGGTTTGATACTTGAAATTTATACTTTTTTTGAATATTTTCAAGCCGTGGATAAGGAGGGCCTTTTCCATCTTGGCCCCTGGGATCTGGAACACCCTTCCTGAGGAACTCTGCACTGCCACCTCCCTGGACCTCTTCAAAAAGAGACTTAAGACCTTCCTGTTTCGGCAAGCCTTCCCCGACGTCCCTTGATATCGGGACTCCCCCCCCCATATGTACAACATTATCGAGTGTATCAGCTGGCCTGGTTTTGATGTATGGTTTTAATGTGTATTTTTGGAATGTTGTTATAAGTTTTATTTATGTATTGCAATTTTTATCCTGTATTTTGTATTTGTCATTGCAATTTTTACTGTACGCCGCTATGATCAACATGGAATAGCGGTCTATAAATAAAACAACTTCTTCTTCTTCTTCTTCTTCTTCTTATTATTATTATTATTATTATTATTATTATTATTATTATTATTATTATGTCCAAAGTACAATAGCCACAGTTCAGTCTTTGTGGCTTTTCTAGTGAGAATTCTTAAAGCAGATGCACTGAAATCACTGGAAGCTAAAAAAATGGTGATTAAATTCACACTGATTTCAATGTCTTATCTCTAAGCATGGTCAATTTTGAATGAAAGCACCATCAAATATATTCTTGAAAGTTTACAATTTACAACAACTTTGTAGTTAGAAATTATCAAAATATCATCCTTTGAGACACAGACCACTCATGGGGACATTTTCTCCTTTAGTCCTGTTGAAATGAATGGAAAGCATGTGTTAACATCTTCTAGTCTCATTCACTTTGTCATCAGATGGGTAGTGTTGATTCTGTTTCAAATATCACAATGTGGAGTGCTGAAGTGTGACATTTGAAACCTTCAATGGAGTGAAATAAAGTACAAGCAATGAATATAGAACACAGCATATGTGAAAGTGAAGTTTCAGAGATGTTGACTTTTTTTTTTGAATTAGCATTAATTTTAAATGTACGTGATAATCTTTTTCAAGTAAATTCTTTTTGGCTACTTGAAAAAGAAGTGGTGGGGGAAGAAGGGCCTTGCACAAGAATGAAGCATTGAAAAGAGAAGTGTTTTTGGACAAGAGGCCTTATTTTTTTTTAAGAGTTAATGAATTTCTTAGCACTGCAGAGATCACCCAGAAATCTGGAATGTTTAGAAGGTTTGTGAGATCTGAATGACATAGAAAACTGAACATGTTTCTGTTTTTCACATCCACTTTGCATCACAAAATTCTGCAGTGTCGGTTTCCTGTATCTTAAACTTCATTACTGGATGGCTGGATTTAGTTGTAGTAAAATTATTGCAGATTTTCATGTTGTCTGAACTAAATTCCATGGGGCCTGTTTTATATTCTAATGGAGAAAAAGGATGCTTCTAGAAGCATAAGAAAGTGATGCTGCTGTTGCTATGTGCCTTTGAGCTGGTTCCAAATTATGGTGAGCCTAAATCAAACCTACAGGCTTTTCTTGGAAAGATTTGTTCAGAGGGGGTTTGTCTTTGCCTTCCCCTGAGAGAGTATGACTTGCCCAAGGTCACCCAAGGGGTTTACATGGTTGAGGAGGGATTTGAACCCTGGCCTCCAGAATCATAGACCAATACTCAAACCACTACACCACCCTGGCTCTCCAAGCTACATCAAGGAAGTAAAAATAAAATAACCCTAACCAAGAACATCATATCTATGGTTTGGTGATATGGCTGTGGGGATTCTCCTGACGAGTTCCTGCCCACACAAAATCTGCCACGGCATGTTTAAGCTGTACTCTTGCCTACGCTCACCATGTATAATCAGCAAAAATACAAATATTACAAAACACCAATTGGCATTTAGATTGGAGCTCAGAAAGTTACTTTTAAATCTAAATAGTTACACCGTTCGGTCCAAGGCCAACAAAATTAGTTACAGTTTTCAAAAGTTTACTTTCCAGTTTCTCAAAATAGCTAACCTAGTTACTTTCAATTAACTTTTTTATTTGTTAATTTATAATAATAATAATAATAAAATTATTTTTATACCGCCCTTCCAAAGATCAGGGCGGTTTACAACATATTAAAACACAACATAATAATACAACAAGATTAAAAACAAATAATACAAAAACTGCATAAAACTAATTTCTAAATAAACTAGTTATAAATGACAAACCACATATGAAGTAGTTGTTTGCAACTGGTTACTTCCAAGTTTTGCTCCAGTCCTGCATAGCCACTGTATCTTTGAATTTCTTATTCAGACAATTGTAGCAGTACTGAGTATAGCAGATACTTTTGTGAATAACTAAATATGAGAACATACAGGGAGGCTTTCTAATTTAAACTCATTTTCTCCCCTTCTGTCTTTCTTATGTCTGTGTAAATATTGCATAAATATTTTTACATAACTATTAAGGTCTTGCTTTTTTGTAAGTCAGTTTGAAAAGATCAGAGACCTGGAGTTGGTGAATGAGGTCATTGCACAACATGGTGCTCTACTCATAGGTTTATTTCTTGGCCCCTGTAATACATTATAGATCCACCAGTCTCAACAGCATCTCCCTAAAGCAGATGGAGCCTGTCATAATGATGACAGTTTGATCCATATCTCTTTCACACCTCTTTAGGGACATTTCCTCTCTGTGCAGTAGGGTGTTGTTGTTGTAGTTGTTGTTTTTGATCATATGCCTTCCATTTTATGTGCTCAGCTAAACAAACTATTTGACTTTTTTTATTGTGATAACTAAATATGCCACTCACTGTGCGGCACATCTGAGAAACAGGAGATGTAAATATGCCATAGATGATGGTTGCAAGCTTCAGCAACCTAGCCAAGCATGAATTATGCATACTGTATCCCTCCCCCCACCACATTCCCTTTTGAAGATATTGGCAACAAATCCCAGCCGTATGGATACGAGAAAACAAAACTTGACTGTCCTCAAGCAAATGAGTTTAAGGATTAATTCACACACACATGTATATATTTGTAATTGATGCCTGAAGTGTCAAAGGGTAATGTCCATGTTTGAATGAGACAGAATATCACAGATGGAACTTCTGATCACCTCAGAGTATCTCCAGTGTGAGTGCTTTAAATATATGCTGTTTGTGCCCACTTGGATAAGGCAAGTTGCAGCATAATTTAACCATCCTACTGATGCCCATGATAGTTGCCTTGTGCAGGATGTGATCACACAATACCCCTGGGGATTACAAGTTGCATAAATTTTCCAGGAACATGGGTGGGGTGGGGATAATCAGAGGCCCTTTTACACTACACTTCTATGATTCTTCTTTAACTGTCACAGTTGAATTCTGTGGGATCGGTAGTGTAATGTCATTTGCTCAGAGGCACCAGAGGAGCATTCTAGTTAAGGATTTTAAAGGCCCCTCCCTAAATTACAAACCACAGGATCCCATAGGATGGAGCTATGACTATTAAAGTGAAACCATAACACTATATTTGTGTAGTGTGAAAAGGCCCAGTATGTGGCAGGCCTAGCAGCCACATAAGTCTAAGTCAAGGGTGTGCCATTGTACTGGACACAGGTGTCAATGTTCTGTTACTAAGTCGTCCTTTGGGAAGATCAGCAAAAGTGTGTTCCAGGGAATCTGAACAGATCAAGAATATCAAAAACATGTGATCCCAAAGCTGAACTTTACCTGACCCTCTTCTTGTTGTTATCTGCCCTCAAGTCAACCTCAGTTCATGGTGACCCTGTGGATGAGACATTACCAAGAACCCCTATTTTCCACTTCTTTATTTTCTGCAAGCCCATACCCGTGTCCCCTCGATTGAGTCCATCAATCTGGCATGCAGTCTTCCTTTCCTTCTTCTACCCTCTACCTTTCCTAACAATTTGATCATCTTGGCTTCTAAAGAGATCTCTGGCTTGATTTGTTCTCATACCCATCTGTTTATGTTTTTGGCTGCCCATAGTATCCTAAGCACTCTTCTTCAGCACCACATCTCAAATGAGCTGATTTTCCTTCTGTTTGCTTCTGTTATTGTCCAGCTCTCACATCCTTACATTGTGATGGGGAATATGACAGCTTGGACGATTCTAACTTTTGTGCTCAGTTGTATAGCTTTACTCTTCACTTGCTTTTCTAGTTCTTTCATAGCTATCCTTCTCATTTCTAATCTTTTTATTTCTTGACTGGAGTCACCATTCTGATCAGTATTTGATCCTTAGTATGGAAATTCTTTATTTTGATTTCCTGGTTATCCAGATTGAATGTATGTATCTCTTTTGTGGTCATATTTTTTTCTTTTATGTTCAGCATTAACCCTGCCTTTATACTTTCATCTTTGACCTCCCTTAGTAACTGTTCCAAGTCTGTGATGTCTTTTGCTATTATTATGGTATCATCTGTGTACCTTTGTTTTTGATATTGTTATTGATATTCCTTCTTCCTATCTTTCTTTCTTCTGATTCCAGCTCAGCCTTTCTTATGATGTTTTTGCATATAGGTTGAACAAGTAGGGTGATAGAATGCAGCCTTGCCTGACCCCTTTGCCTTTTGCAGCCATGGCGAACCCATGGCACGTGTGTCAGAGCTGATATGTTGGGCCCTCTCTGTGGTGTGTGATCCTCTTGCTGCTGGTGAGAGGAGGGAGGGACGGAGGGAGGGGAGTCAGGAGGGAGAGGAGGAGGAGAAGGAAGCAGTGGCAGTGGTCCCATGCTGGCTGCTACCCACCTGCTGGTGAGAGCCAGGAGGGAGGGAGGAAGAGGAGGAAGAGAGGAAGAGGAGGTGACAGTGGTGGCCCCATGCCTCCAGCCACCCACTGGCCACTGGTGAGAGCCAGAAGGCAGGAAGAGGAGGGAAGAGGAGGAGAAGGAGGTGTCAGCAGTTCCATGTTGTCAGCCACCTGCCCCAGTGAGAGTCATGAGGGAGGGAGGGAGAAGGGGAGGCAGGAGGAAAAGAAGGAGGAAGTGGCAGCAGCAGCCCCATGCCTCCAGTGACCTGCCTGACACTGGTAAGAGGAGGAGGGAGGGAGGGAGAGGAGGAAGAGGGAGAGGCAGGAGGAAGAGGAAGTGGAGGGGGCACATCATTTCATCAGAGGAAGGATTGCTATTGCTAACCTGAGGCTGAGAGAGTGTGCAGTGTGTGTGTGTGTGCGCGCATGCATGCCTTCAAGCCATTCCTGGAGACCCTAAAGTGAAACTATCATTGGGTTTTCTTGGCAAGTTTAGTCAGAAGAGGGTTTGATATTGCTAGGCCGAGGCTGAGGGAATGTGCCTTGGGTGTATGTATGTATGTATGTGAGCCATCAAGTCATTCCTGGCAATCCTAAAGTGAAATTATCATAGCGTTTTCTTGGCATATTTCATCAGAAGGGGATTTCTACTGCTATCCTCTGAAGCTGAGAGAGCATGATTTGTGTGTATGTGGTTCCTTCAAGTCATTTCCAACTTATGGTGACCCTAAGGTGAAACAATCATGGAGTTTTCTTGGCCTGTTTTGTCAGAGGGGGGTTGCTTTTATTAGCGTGAGGCTGAGAGAGTGTGCCTTGGGTTTTTTCTCTGGAAGTCCTACCTTCCCGAAGTCCCTCCCTAGATGTCCCCTACTTAGGGTTGCCATAAGTCAGGACCTCCAAACCGGGACAAATGTAGGACAAATGTAGGACAACGATTTCAAATGTAGGACACATTTTATAAAAATGGAGGACACACAAAAAATTGATGCTTTTTAAAAAAAATACACTGCCCTCACAGCAGCCTTCAACTAAAATCTGGAAAAGTTATCTTTACAGTCTATAACACCCAGAATCTCAACCTAGCATGGCCCATGACTGTGCTGCTTGGAGCATTTGGAGATCTGTAGTCCAAAAAAGTAACTTTTCCAAGCTTTGCCTGCAGCATAATTTCAAAAGCCTAATGCTTTTGAATCAATTCAGAGTCTGAGAGACTGCTCTGTCCTTTCTGTAGCAGACCTTCTAAGTAGGTAGGAACAGGAAGAAAGAAAGATGTAGCAAATTGAATGGAGAGGGAAAAGCAGTAGTCCAAGAGCTGTGTGGCTTTGCCTTTTTTGATAGCATAATTCACTGTTGGTTTCAACCTCACAGATGGCCCCAGGCAGATTATCCTTGAAAGATAATCAACTTGACAAAAAAGGTTTCCCATCACCATTATCATGGTTTGTGTGTTTGTGCATGTATGTATGCATGTATGCACCTTCAAGTCACCTGTTGACTTGTGGTGACCCCATTAATTTCAGAGGGTTTACTTAGGAGAGAATACTCATAGGTGGTTTTGCCAGTTCCTTCCTTTGAAATATAGCCTACAGCACCTGGTATTCATTGGTGGTCTCTCATCCAGGTACTGACCAGAGCTGACCCTCTTTAGCTTCCAAGATATTTCTTTTTAATGAACAGACCATATACTTTGCATTCCCTTATCATTTTATCAAAGCCATTTAAAATGCTCTCGAAAGACAATGTATCCTTTACCATGATTGCCAATATTTCTAGCTGAGAAAAGCTTTTTCAGTGCTGTCAGGACTTGAAGGATGGAGTGTTCTCAGGGATTATCTCAATCACTGTCCATTGCTCATCTATCGACATCGGCTTTGCCGATAGGGGGACAGCTTGCAATCATGTAAACTCCTGCCTGCATGTCTTTGACAAGCCCTCAGGAATCGCCATATGGAATGATGCCTCATCGTCACATTTTGTCCCCCACCCCCTTTTCCTTTTCACACTTTAAAGCACACACAAGAGACAAACAGTTTAATGATAATCTTGCAGAGTGATGTTTTGGAACTGAATCAGCAGGAAAATGAATGTGATAAGAATGAAGTTAAATGAACCTTCCTGGCAAAAACAGGATTTCCAGGCTGTTTGTTACCATGACAAGGGCAGAAGAGACTGCAAGATCCTGCTTTCCCAGTTCAACGGTATGGTACATTATACTGGTTGAATGGTGGAGAGCACTGTAAGACATTTATTTATTTATTCCATTGATATGCTGCCTTTCTCTCAATGTGGGACTCCAGGAGGCTGGCAAAGCTTTAAAAGGTCAGCTAAGAACCTGTTCTGGACCACCACCACCACCACCCCGCATATGGGGAAAAGAGCTCAACCCCCATAGAAAATAATGGGGTATGTGTTTGCGGTGATGCGTAGGGTGCGCAACATGGATACGTGCCCCATTACATCTACTGGGGTTTGTCTTCTGCATAAGCTCAAAGCCGTGGAAGGCAAGCCTGCCTATAGGGAGGGCCAACTCTATATAGATAATCTATTTTATCCAGATATCTCTGGGGCAGGGAAGCCACCCCATGCTGTAGCTGGGAAACCACCACCTTGCCCCAAAATGAAATGTTGGAAGCTAACTGGTAATTGTCCAATACAGTGGGATCTAAGGAGGGCCTTTTCAGTAATTGTCATGCAACTGTTTCCTTTAGTCTGTAAGGCTGGGAGGGCCATTCCCAGTAGCTTTCAATGACTGCATGGGGATTCAAACTGCGGTGTCCCAAAGTCAACACTCAAAACACTGCACTACACTGGCTCAGTCTGGATTAAAGAAGATCCATTGAACTGATGGAACTTACATAAATTGATTTAGCAAGCTCTCATTGATTCAAGGCATCTACTTTAGTTGAAACTCTTGAATTTAAAGTTGCAATTCTATACCAGCTTAATTAGGAAAATTCCCAATGGGACTTAATTATGAGTAAATTCACACATAGATTTGCTTTGATATGTATTTATTATGGCATAGACTTTAATTTATATCCCACTTTTCTCCAAAATGAGACTCATTTTGGGCTTGAGTCAATCACTCTCTTACTTTCACTTTCATCCTGATTTACCCAGAAGAGAAACTGTGAGGAGCGCTACATATGTCACCTTGAGCTCATGAAAAGAGGGGTGGGGGGGGGATAATAAATGTTAATAATAAAAATAAAGAAAAGAACTTGGTTGCTCTTCCTTAGTCAGCTTGTGGAAGAAAGACACAATGGGCAATATAACTTATTAACTGTTGTATGTGTGGAATTCTTTTACTCCATGGAGAAAGAGAAGCCTCTGTACTGGAGCTGCCAATACATCAATCACGCTGCAGGTAATCTTCCTCTCCTACCCTGCTCTGAAATGCTGCTTTATCTTTCAAACAGTTGGTTCCTCTTGAGCTTAGCCGTAACTATGATAGCAGGATAGGAAGCAGCCCTGCACATGGGTTCTGCTCCTGCAGATAGCGGATAACGGATGCACTTGGTGCCCCATCCATCATCTCTCTCCCTCTCTCTTGAAAGCAGATAATGCTGAGGACAGCAGATTCTAGAAAACAAAAGCAAACAGCCCCAGAGCAAGTCCTGGTGAGAACTGCACAGAAGTTTTAAGCAAGATAAATGAATGCACTGAAGCAATGCAAGTTTGATTATATTTAAATTCAATTTTAGCTGAGGGGAGATTAGTTTTGAGACTTGCTCGTTCAAGGAGAAAAACATAATTCCCCTCCCCCCTTTTTCTGTCATATCACTAAGGCAAATATACACAAAATGCAGGGTTCAGGTTTTTGAGTCTAAGGTTTATCTGTGGGTCCCTGAGAGAACTTGACACACCCAGCCTAACCTGCCCTCTATCTAGTAATGTTAGAGTGGTGTACAATACAATCAATTTGACAAATTTAAAACAGTGTTAATATATATATATATATATATATATATATATATATATATATATAAAATAATCCCTTTAAAGGCTAAACATACTTCAATAAACAATTTAATAAGTTTAAAAGGCAGATTAAAACTGTATACCCTCCAACTGGAAGGGACTATCCCAGTTTCTCCCTTCCCCTTCCACTTCCCCACTTTGTCCACAGTTTATTTCAGTTTTTATGTTGATGAAGAGTTGGGAATTGTGTAATTTTATGATTTAATGTACTATGCATTTTTATCTTTTTATTGTAACCCGCCTCAATCCGTTGGGAGATTATTATTATTATTAAAGTAGAACCATAGTGCTATAATTGTGTAGTGAATGGACCCCAGAAGAACCTTCACATTTGGGAATATTAAAAATGCTTGAAATGGAAGTTAATCACAAGGGTGTTGGACTGGATGGCCCTTGTGGTCTCTTCCAACTCTATGATTCTATGATCTCCCTGATCTATGTTTAATTTTCTGTTTCAGCATTACCCCTTGCTACCTATGACTGTAAGCTCTTTGGGAAGCAAGAGGTGATGGTAAAAATACTTTCATGGACCATTTCGAGGTGCATTTTTTTCAAAATATAGGCTAGTCTTTTGTTCCTCTCCCTGCCCAAAGAAACCAAAACTCAACAAGTAATGCATTTTAAGTGGGAATGAGCTGGGCAAGGTAGTTTCCCTATATAAATAGTTATATAACAAATTACTTTCCGTACCATTTATTTCCAAGCCCTCAAAATTTCAACATTTTTGTGTGCACTTTCCCTAAAATTTTATATGTAGACATCCATTGTTGAAAGCTTTCTTGTGTGCATTTCAGAACTGTGTAGCTTTCACATGTGCATATGTTGTCAAACACGTTTTTTCTTTCACAGAAGCTAGGGATAGTTGAGTTCCCAATACCAATCTACATTCAGTTTTGGGTAAAGTTAATAAAAATACCCTAAATGTTTCACCTGATTTATATTCTTTTATGACTCAAAGTTGTTTTTTCTGTAATGCAAATAAAATAAAATAAAATTCTTCTGGAGTATGCTACATAAGGGTTATCTTGCTTAGGACCTTATCACACTGGGGTTTTAGAGCTCAGAACTAGGGTGAGTTTGAACTGAGTGATGCACATTCACCTCATTACCTTCATGTATTTTCACACCTGGTTGCTTTCAATGGGGCCTCCTTCCATGGCAGTTCCATGGGGCTTCCGAACTGAATCCAGCTGACTCCTCATTTTGGCGAGTTCGCTAAACAAGTGGATTCACAGGATTCGCATTAATGGTCAGTTCGAACTCACATGTGGAATTCCAGTCTGCTTGTGCTCTTGAACACCATCGCATGACCCCAGGTTGCAAATCTCCCATGATTCCCTGCTGCAATTTGCCCCATTTGCTTCTGGTGGCCCTTTCTGCCTTCAGGGCAACCGGGGCTGGGAGCGATCATCGCTCCATTGGAGCTCTCTCTCTGCTTCCCTCTCCATCCCCACTACAACTTCTCCAGAGGGGCCTGGCCAGCCAGCGCTCCCTCCCTCCCTCCCTCCTCTCTCTCTCTCTCTCTCACACACACACATTTCAGCTATATATATATACATCTATCCTCTTGTCATTCTCATCTATTTCATACACACACACACACAGTCTCTCTCTCACACAGCCAGGTAAGTCTTGCATAATAAACACATTTTGAAACTTCTGGAAACCACAACTTCCCAAATGCATCCAGGGAGGACTTTTTCCTTTCATCAGCCCACCCTTTACAACTGATTTTCATTTTGGTGGCCAAATCCATAGATGAATACTTTAAAGAAAAATACTGGAAGTAGCTGGTGAGGTAGGCTTATCTGCTTTCCATTTTCTGTCTGGTTTGCTGTTCATCCATGTTGAGAAGGGGATTCTGGAGGCAGCTGCTCTTTACTTTCTCTGATGTACACAGACATGCCCAGGTAAAGCAGGACTGGCTAGAGTAGGATCCCACACTTTCCTATCTCTAGGTTTGTTGCATTTTTTTTACTGCAGATGCACTGCTGAATCTCACACTGTAAGCCTGTGTTTCTCCAGCCCCTTTTGCACCATCATCAGAAAGCTAAGGCTGTTAAAAAAAAAAACTCCAGTTAGCGGAAAAAGTGGGATAGTTCACAGGTATAACTCCCCCCCTCCCTTGCAAAAAGGGAACTGGAGTATGGCTGTAGTTCCTTTCTCTACTTATGAAGACAGAATTACATCACATCATCATTGTAACTTAGCAAGGAATAAGTATACTGCACTTGTGGTTTTACAGTGAATAAATAAATTATTTTATTTTTTAAATTAAATTAAACTTCTTGAATTTATACCCCACCTTTTCTCTTTGATGCGATCCATGGGGGGTTACAAAATAAAAAACTATTACATTTAACATCCTATTCTACAGATGCTGAAAATAATTAAATGCTAATGTTATTAAAACCATGGTTGAACCAGTTAAAACACAATTAAAACATAAAGTGGTAAAAATTAAATAAAATATGGCACACATACTACTTCTATAACACATTTCATATCTCAATGGCCTACCTAAACAAAAATGCCCTCCTTTGCCGGCGGAAAGAGAGCAGGGAGGGGGCCAATCAAACCTCTCTAGAAGGGTGTTCCACAATCTGGGAATAACCACTGAGAAGGCCCTCTCCCATGTCCTCACCAAATGTGCTTGTGAGGGTGGTGGGACTGAGAGAAAGCCCATGCCTGCAGGTCTTAAAAGTTGAAATGGGTTGTATAGGGAGATACGGTGTTTCAGATAGTCTGGACTGAAGCTCAAACCCATCACTTTGAAGTGTGCTTAGAAAAAGTCATCAGCAAGTGTGTGTGTGTGTCACGTGGCCCTTTTAACCAGCCCCAGTCAATAGCATAACTGCAACATTTTTGACCTAATGAAGTTTCCAAACAGCTTCCCAAAGTAATCTCACATAGAGCACATTACAGTAATCCAGATGGGACATAATAAAAGCATGGGCCACTGTGGCGAGATTTGACTAGGCACAGCTGGTGTACTACTTTTGACTTTGCAAACACACTCCTGGCCACAGCCAAAACCTGGGCATCCAGCCTCAAATCAGAGTCCAAGAGTATGCTCAAGTGCAGTGTTGTGAATTATGTTCAATAAATGCCTATTGCCAGAGTCTGCATGATTTTTTAAGAATGAATAGTGGACAGATATGACTGCTGGCTTCCTTGACCCATGTTCATGGGGGGTGGGGAGTCAAACCTCATTCTAAGCTGGAAACTGGAAATTTCCTCCAACCCCCCTTCTGCTGACAAGGAAATAGTTTTGCTGATGAGAGTACTTAATTGTTTACTTCCATGAATGAGACCTGTGAGACTGGTACACCACCCCCCCCATTGTGAAGTACTGTGCAGCTTCCATGGAGGCAGAGCTGGATTTGATAAATGCACTTAATGAAAGAGATGCAGTCCTGATAGACTACTGCAACTCTACTGTCGTGACCCCAGATCTAGCCTGCTGCTCCATAGAGAACCCAAGTGGACACAGCTGGGAGAGATTAAACCACCACTACAAGCTTTATCCAGCCAGGCCTCTGTAATTAGGGTTGCCATAATTCTCTACTAAAAACCAGGCCAAAATGTAGGACAATTGTAGGATAAAATTTAGCCCAAAATGTAGGACATTTAAGGTCCTCTATTTTTCTTAAATGTCCTACATTTTGGGCTAAATTTTGTCCAACATTTTGTCCCGATTTTTAGTAGAGAATTATGGCAACCCTATCTGTAATACAACCCAGATTGGAATACTCTCCCAAGATCAGGTCTTGGATTCAACATGTTTTTCCATTTACAAACCTGGCATTGAGCAGAAGCAGCACCTTGAGTAGTGGTGGTGAGGCTGTTGGCAAGGCTCTCCGTCCAGACTATTTGAAGAGGGGGACAATTTAATGGCAACCAGCATTTTGTGCCTCTCCTCTCACTTATATTGATAACCTTGTCTTCCTACTCCATAACCCTGTAACTACTAATGTTCAAGTGGACGCTACCATAGCTGTCCCCCATGCTGTTCATATTTATTCCCCTCTCCTCTCAAACAGGGTACCTAGCTCTTGCCTTCACTCTCTTCCTGATGGAGTGCCTCTCCCTGAAAAAGGCAACCACCCTTTTCTGTTGCCCTCTTTGGAGGTGACATTGCTGGTGGTGTGCCTTTACATCCCCTTTCAGGCAGGACAGCAGGTAGTGACAATGCTGCTGGCTGAGCACCTTGGAGATGTGCACCTGCCTTCCCAATTAAAAACCACAGAATTCCCTCTCCTACAAGCTGCTCACTTTTCCACAAAATAGTTGTGAACAGTTAGCTAAGCTTTTTGGATGTTGTTTGTTCTGAATTAATACTGCTTTCATCGGATGGCTTAAACAAATTTCCTATGTTTTTGTAAGAGTCCAGGGAAGGGGGGGGATAGAAAGAAAAGAGGGGAGAGAGAGATGTTTACATAGGACTTTTTCACATGGGAGGAATATATCATCATCACAAAAGAAGAAGAAAGTGGGGCCAATTCGGTGATGCATGTAATTCCGTACTACCATCCTCATCACACACAAGAAGAACAGTTTCCATCCAAAAGAGAAAGCAGTGCCAATACGAATGAATCCATCACGGATACATACCAATTCTATTGTGAATTTATGTGATTGTGCCTACGCAGGGAGGACAGGATCGCATCTGGAGGATTTTTACATTTCTGGTCCCAAGGAACCCCCCTCCCCCTCCTCCTGAGTTAGAGGTGGCCAAAAATAAGGAGCAGGCAGGAGCCATGCTCAGAGTCCACATTACCTTTCCTCCCCCTTCTCTAATTTCTCCAGAGAATACAGGGAGCCAGGGAATTCAGGGAGAGAAATCACAGCAAAGGATATTGGGAATTGTAGTCTGTTTCTAACATTTCCTGGCAGAGCATTAAACTGAGCTTTTGTGTTGTTGCTGTGTGTCTTAAAGTCGTTCCAAACTTATGCCAGACCCTATCATAGGGTTCTATGGACAAGATTTCTTCAGAGGGAGTTTGCCTTCACTTTCCCCCCTTAGCTCTTTCCTTGGAAACAGAGGAAGCTGCCAGGGAGCACAGGAGGGAAAATGGCAGCAAAGGATCTTGGGAATCCAAGGCTGATCTAGAGATGCGTTCCATATCAGGCAAAAGTGAATTGACTGCAAATATGGAGTGGAACAGGATTTATAAATTCGATGTTTCTCCAAATTTCCCTATCCCTGCAATGACCAGCGATTGTGTTTGGATAGCCTTTGCATTGCTTTCAATGTCGTTTGATATTCTCTTTCGATAGATGTATCGATAGCGTCTAGTTAAATGTCTATGCTAAATCTATATTTTAGAATATTAGCGGCTTTTCTTACAGCAAATATATATAGCCTATATCCTGAGGTCAAATGTTGTAACCACATTTTACTTATGTGGTGTACACATGAGCATATTTTCCTTGAATTTCCTGAATACCTTTTACTGCTTTGTGCTGCCTGTGTGCTGTAATAAGTGCTGTTGTTGTTGATATGCTCTTTCGAAATAATGTGAAATGAGCCTGGATTGTCCCTGGGATAAACTTCCAATTTTCCCTGTGTGAAAATGTCCATAGTGTCACCTAGAATGGCCTGCATATATATTGGCATTCTTGGTGCATATGGGCTTGCAGCCCAGGTAGGGTTGCCATATCCCGCCGGGGGCGGGACAATCCCGGTTTGGGCGGTGCCAACCCGGTCCCGGTCCGGTTTGGTGCCCAAACCGGGACGGCTCCACTCACCGCGGCCACTTCAGCCCCCGCAGCGGCTCCAAGGCCTTGCTGAGGCCTGGGAAGGCTCTCCGCGGTTGGAGCTCCAGCCGCGGAGACGCTCCCTCCCGGGCTCCAGCAAGGCCTTCGAGGCGGCTCCACGGTCGGAGCTCCGGCCGTGGGGTCCTCAAGGCCTCCGTGGGGTCCTCAAGGCCTCCGCGAGGCCAGGGAGGAGGAGGAGGAGGCCGCTTCCCACCGCGGCAATCACCGCGATGAGGAGCGGCCCCTGCCTCTTTACCGGCCTGGGAGCCGGCTGAGGCTTCCTCCCAGATCGGGAGGAGGAGCAGGCTGCTTCCCCTTGAGGCAATTGCTGCAAGGAGGGGCGGCCCCCGCCTCCTTCCCGGCCTGGGAGCCGGCCGAGGCTTCTTCCCAGGCCAGGAGGAGGAGCAGGCCGCTTCCCACCGCGGCAATCGCGGCGATGAGGAGCAGCCTCCGCCTCTTTCCCGGCCTGGGAGCCGGCCTAGGCTTCCTCTCAGACCGGGAGGAGGAGGAGGAAGCCTGGCACCGCAGCGATCGCCGCAATGCCAAGCTTCCCCCCCGCCCTTCTCGGCCTGGGAGCCGGCCTAGGCTCCCTCCCAGGCCGGGAGGAGGAGGAGGAGGACAAGGTTTAAAAATCTAGGACTGTTTTTTTTAAATTTCCTAGCCAGGAAATTAAAAAAAAAAGTCCTACATTTTCAAACTTTGTCCCGGGTTCGAGGTCCTCCATTATGGCAACCCTAAGCCCAGGCCAAACACTCTGAGATCTCTGGGCCTTGGTAAAATGTACCTGATGCCCATTCTGCATCACCACCAATAAAAATTCAGCTATATTTTCTATAGAAACAAAGACTGGCTATGAGATACATTCTGCTAATCTGACTGGTAGGCATGAGAGCCCAAAGAACTGTGAAACAGATATAATTTATGTGCCTAAGCTTGAGTCCCAAATCCAATTGGAAAAGTTAAATGATCATTATAGTAAAAAAGAATGCAGAATCCTGCTGATTTATACAATTTTGTCTTTATCCGTAATTATGGTTTAGAATTAATTGAATTGCCTGGGGCTTTTTTGTACTGTATATGCTAATGATGTCTAAAAAATGTTTCCCCCCCATGCCTGTATTAACCTATCTAAGAAATGACATATTGCTAAGATCGGCTGTCAAGATTGCTGAGCTGAGCAGCTTTAGAATTCATAATCCGACCTATGTATGCCAGTGTGTTTCCAATCTGTTTAGGTTTTATTTCATTTTGTAGATGTGTTTCAATCATTAGTATGGGAGCACAGTGCTAGAAAGAATATTTAATATGGAGTTTGTCATCCACTGAGATTTGGCATTCATGCACATGGTTCTTATACAACTGTTGTTAGGATTCAGAGCCTCGGGTGACTCTCAAGGTGTCTCCAAAGTGGCCTCTGATTTGCTTTCAGAAATGAGTAAAAGTTAATTGGAATCACATTATTCAATGGTACCTGGTTTATCTAGAACAATGATGGGAATACTGCTCCCCATGGGTCACATGCAGCCCAAGAAGAGGTTTTAACACCCTTACATCTCAACTTTTTCTTTCAAAGAACTGCGAGTGGCAATAGTTCTCTAGAGGAGGCTCATCTGAAAGAGAGACAACTGCTTTAATGGATTTCATGGCTGAGCGAGATTTGAACCACCATCTTGCCAACACACTATCTACTCCTGTTTGCTATGAACCTGGTGTGCTGTGCATACTGAGAATTAGAATACATGTTCCCTCATGTGTGACTTCTTCATCATCCAGCTCATAGCATTGGGGAGAGGGAATTTGTTTGGTTCATGTTTATAATATGAACCAAATTAATATGAGTATTATATTGCTGGAGGCTTTGCTGCTGTTTGCTGCAGAAATTCAGTACTGTGGCAGCAAATATATCTAAGACGGGGATTTGTGGGGGTTAGAAATATGAGTTACGGTAGACACAGCTGAGGTATACACAATGTTCATGTTCCCCATCTCTGGTCTAGGGAAAAGCATGTTTGAATTCCAGCTCAGCAGACAAGACACATTGTTACTATGATTATACTATATTGTTATCTCTACTATAATAATATAACAGGATAATATATGTCAGTATAATATAATAAATGCACTTCTCAAACTTAACACTTAAATTCATCCTTGCCTTCCTCTCGTTCAGTTCATCCAGCTCATTCAATTCAATTTGTTTTAGTTTAGCCTCATTGTGTTCATCCTAATGGGCCTAACTCCTTTACATTTTTCTAATTTGCCTTAATTCATTCCATATGTTTCCATTGTCCTTGTGAAATGAACATGAATGGAAGCAAATGAATTAGACAAACCCATTTTCTTTTTTTAAAAATGCATCATTGAATTGGTTTAAGACAGGGGTGGGAAATCTGCAGACCTTCAGATATTACAGGACTGCAAATCTTAGCAGCCCCTGCCAGCATAAACAATGGTGAAACAAGTGGGGTGCAGAGAGAAAAATCTGTAAGCTAAAAGGGGTTGGGCATTGGCTCCTATAAAATAGTTTTTGTGGAAAATGTTGCATAGATAATGACAAAAAATACACATAATGAACACACTTTAATTGGAAGTATATTGTGACGCTTCCAAATAAGCAAATCAATTTGAAATACAGTGCACCCTTCCCTTACACAGGGGATCCATTCCAGACCTACCCACCCCGCATAAGGGAAATTCTGTGAATGCTTGAGCTCCACTGAAAACAATGGTGCTCCTGTGTGCGGAACATGCACCGTTGCTTTTCCCAGCACACGGCTTTCAGCTTATGACGCAGGCACACTTTACAATATTTTCCACATAAAAATACTTATATAATCTAAATAACTATGACTGAGAGTATATCCACACTGCAGAAATAAAGCAATTTGACATCATTTTAATTATCATGACTCTATCCTACAGAATGATGGGATTTGTAGTTGTCCTTTCTGACAGACCAAGCCAAATGCCTCACCAAACTGCAAATCCCAGGATTCCACAGGATAGAGTCCTAACAGTTACAATGGTCTGAAATTGTTTTATTTCTGAAGTGTGGAAGAGTTGTAGGGATTAAATGCATACTGTGCAAGTCATTCTACTTTAATGACCTAAACTATTAATTAACCTTGCAAAGAAACTGTCTACATGAAATTCCTTTAAGTATGCTACTTTCCAGTGCTAAAATTACTAAATTTGCTTTTCTTTGATGAAGCATTGAATACCTGTATGGTCCCAGCACATGTATCAAAGCTGAAAATAAATTTTTGTACATAGGTGTAGGAGCTTATTGCACACTGTCTTAAACTGGCTCCAGCTCGCTGGGCTGGACCTGGGACCATTTAGAAGCTTTTTAACTTCTAAAAAGTGCTGGTGGAGTGCGGCTGGGACCTGGGCTGATGGCAGCTGGCAGTTTGGCAGCGATTTATTGTGCGATAATCCCCACCCCCATTCCACATCCCAGCTCCAGCCCAGGAGGCTGGAGCTGGTTTAAAATGGTGAGCGATAAGCTCCATAGATATACCAAAGGTAAATTTTGTGACAGTTAAAGCATATATGCATGAAAGAGCTTCCTTGTACACATACAACATTTTAGAAAATTTTGAAGGGTTGGGGTTTTGCTGGATTCTAACATATCCCTTTCTTTGAATGCCTAAATTGTATCCCTAAATTCCTAAAGAAGAAACCCTTAAAGTAAACAAAGTTTGGCTACCAGTCCTGAAAAATACCAAAATTAAGACCCAGCAAAATGCAAATGAAAACTACCCAGGATCAGGGGGTTTTCCCAGCAGACAATGGATCACTAATTAAACAGATACAAATCCTCCTTGCATATCCTCCCACCCTGAGGCCTTCCCATTCAACAACAGACCAATACACAGATTAACATGTAAATCACTCCTCCCAACCTAGGGTCGTGGCTGGTGAAACGTCAGGAATAAACTCTTCTAGGACACAGTCACATAGCCTGAAAAACCAACAAAAAACTATGGATGCCAGCAGTGAAAACCTTTGACTTCACATTGCATTCCTAAATGTTCAAGTGAAGTTTCAAATTACTGCAATGTTCAAAAGTTTGGGCTGAGGAAAATGTCATGGGGGCAGAATTTAATTGAAGGGGGCATGACTTTATTTGTCTACCCTGTCAAACACCCTTGTGACAAAGAATGCTGGATGTTTCAGTGTAGCAAGTCTGGCAGGCTGCATGATTTTCATCCCTGGTTTAGATGACTGGGTGGGGAATATGCCCTGGAGTCAATCAAAGTAGTTTTCTGACCCACTCTACAGAATCTTGTGAGGGGGACAGAATGGCCAATAAATTAAGCCAATTCCATTTTTTGGGGGAAACTTTTGCTTTATATGCTTTTGCTTTCTGCAAAGCTCCTTGGTCAGTTCACTTAATTCAGAATTGAGGAGCCAGTTCACCTCCCCTTGGATGTTATTGGATTTCAGCTCTTATCAGCTCCATAAATCATGGGCAATGATGAGGGATGATGGTACTAATAATCCAGAAATATCTGCAAGGCCTCAGGTTCCCCATTCCTCATTTAAGGGCTGGTGATTTGTTGTACTGTATTTACAAGATTGTAAGCCAGGCTTACCATTTCATAACTTTTGAGGTTTATGTTTATGGTTGTTAATGACCAAATATGACCCCCAAAACCTACCAAAAGGTTTGCTGCAGATTGGAGCACTTGGAAATAACAACTGAAGCACTCTCCTGGTTGAATTGTGCATTCAAAAGAACAGTTATCTTTCCAGTCTCCAGTCTCACTGTGCACCAGAACTGGAACAGTGCTGCAGTCATCATTTCTCAGTGTCCTGATCTGCAGTGTCTTTGAAACCATTACAAAATACAGTGCACTCGTGTCATACGCGGATTTGAGCATATGCTCAAACCTGGGTAGAGCCGCGTGGGAGCGTATGGGGTGCAAGGGGCGGTGCGTCCCATTTGAATGAATGGGGCATGTGCCCGTGGCGCATGCACACCACCATGCCACCGCCGCATGCATGAGTCCCATTTAAGTGAATGGGGCTCGAGCATACGTGTTTTTTGGCTTATGCAGGGGATCCATTCCCCCGCATAAGCCAAGGTCGCACTGTAAGGTTTTTTTGAGAGAGAGAGTGAGAGAGAGAGAGAGAGAGAGAGAGAGAATGAGAGAGAGGTGGCATCTGTGGAAATAGCTATGATAACAGTTCGATCACTGTAGCTAGGTAAAAGGTAAAGGTATTCTCCTTTTGACAAGATTGTCACATTGTGTCCATCTGTAGGGGGCAGTGCTAATTTCCATTATTAAGCCAAAGAGCCAGCATTGTCTGAGGACTCTGGTGGTCATGTGGCTAGCATGACTGTACAGAATGCTGTTTACCTTCCCACCTGTTTATGTACCTATTTATCTACTTGCATTTCATGCTTTTGAATTGCTAAGTTGGCAGAAGCTGGGACAAGTGATGGGAGCTCACTCCAACATGCGGCACTTGGGCCTCAAACTGCCGATCTTGCAATCAACAGTCAGCGTCTTAACTGCTTGAACCACTGCGTCCCTTATCATTGTAGCTACATCTGACAATATAGAATATTGGGCAATATATGGAGCCATTTCTTCTCTACAGGTAACTTCCTTACTTAAAATAGCTTTTCATTGGCAATAACACATAAAAACACAATAATAGCTGAGGCAGGTCACCTTGGAGCTTACTTTTATGGCAACTAGCCAAATTTGGGGGTGTTAACAGGCCAAGATATTTTTTTTCTAGTCTGTAGGCAACTTTCTTCATGGAAGCATGGTTCATACCAAGATGATGAATCTAGATTCCCCCCTCCCGACACACACACACACACACACACACACACACACAGTATAGTGTTTCTGCCTTAAAGAAGGCATTGATGAATTCCCCCCAGTTGGGAGTGCTAGGTCTTCCTCTCTCATTTTGTCCCTGAAATGTTACAGGTTGCTTTCTGTGCTCGAAATCAGGCAGCTGTGAGATGCGGAAAGGTTCTTGTTATCTTTCTTGAAGAGTTCTGCTCTTCTCCTCTTCTTGACAATGTATATCATTCAAGATAAACTACTCACACTATGTCACATTCTCCCACACACATACACCCATGTACAAATATATCAACAACAGTATGAACTTTTCAGACTAGAGCAGTCTGATGATATATGTGTGTACACACAGAGACCAACAGAGATAAAGAGAGACACAGATACACCATCACTTCCATTGTTAAATGTTGGTTACACTTTTGACACTGGGGAGAAATTCATTGCTTCTTAAAAGAAGCAAACTAATCATTACAATCTGAAGATTGAGGTACTGAAGGAAGTCTGATTCAAATTATTCATTTAGAATGAGGTAGCAGATTTTAAGAAGAGGTAATAATGATTAGTGCAGTAGTTCTGAAATGGTTGTGTGTGTTGAGTTGCTCAAGGGGATGAGAGATTTGGAAGCCCTGATCCCTCCTCTTCACAAGCTTTTTTTTACGCATGCATTGAGTTAAATATTGAATTCACTTAAATAAAACTGTTCTATTTTGAACAACGTTGTTTTCTTTTAAAATGTTAAAATATAAAATATACATAAAGGTGCAAATGAAAATACATGCTCTAAACAAACAAATTATTTTTAATGTGAAATCGAAGGCTTTCACGGCCAGGCTTTCTACTAACTACTGACTACAGGAATTAACTGAAATTGTACTTCACATGTAGATGTAAGGCTGGGACAACAATCACACAGGTGAATGATAAAGCATTTTGTTCTTTAGGATTTGTAGACTTTTGAGAATGGCATGCTGCCTGTTCATGGATGTGTCAAAATGAATAGTCAAAGTGCAACTACTTCTCAAATCAATAAATGTGCATATTTGGAAGTTGTGGGAGCTGGTGTCAAAAGCTATTAAAACAAGTCATACCAGCATTTTAACTAGCACCAAAAAAAAAGGGCCTTTGCTTCTGCCCCTGCCATATTTAATCACCAGATTATGTGAAGTCGAAGGCTTTCGTGATCATCATCCATAGTTTTTTGTTGGTTTTTGGGGCTATGTGGCTGTGTTTTGGAAGAATTTATTCCTGCATCTGTGGCTGGCATCTTCAGGGAATGGTGGCATATACTGTGTAGCCCTTGGTTGGGAGGAAATGATTTGGATATTAGTCTCTGTGTTGGTGTGTTACTGAATTACAAAGCCTCAGGGTGGGAGGATATGCAAGGAGGATTCGTGTCTATTTAATTAGTGATCCATTGTCTGCTGGAAAAAACCCTGACTCTGGGTGATGTTCATTTGCATGTGCTTAGGGTTGCCATAATTCCCTTCCACAAAACCAGGACAAAATGTAGGACATGATGTAGCACAAAATGTAGGGCCTGCACGATAAAGTTTTTTTGTTTACTTTCAGGGTTACTTCTTTACTGTTGAAGTTGTCCAGGTGTTTGTGGATTTCAATGGTTTCCCTGTGCATTTTGATCTGATAGTTGTTGGCATGATCCAGAATTTCAGTGATTTCAAACAGCATTTTATGCCCAGGTTGGTTTATAACTTGTTCTGCTATTGCTGATTTTTCTGGCTGGCCAGTCTGCAATGTCTCTTGTGTTCCTTGATTCATGTTTGAACACTGCACTGCACTCAGTGAAGGAGAAGAGAGACCCTCTCATGGCTGCAGGAGTCTACCACATACTGTGTAGTTGTGGACAAGTCTACATAGGGACCACCAAATGCAGTGTATTTTGTTGTATTTTGCTGAATGGCCAACACAGCTAATCCTGAATATATTTCCTATTTTGGGGATAGGTACCTTGGACAGTTCTATAAATTATGGATGGAAGTCCAGAGTTAATTAACTACCCAGTTACCAGTGACTATGGCTTCTGATATGTCCATGCATGCTTTGCAGTTTCACTCAGGGAGAGCAGCCATGGGGCTGTTCATAAGGTTTTGGATTGCTTGTTTTCTTGCAGAAAAGAAAAGTAACTGGAATTGACCAAACAGAAGTTTTGTTTTGTTTTTTAAAATAGAGTTTATTTTATAGTATGATTAATCTGGATCTTTCTTTCCTTTGTTGTGTCTATTTCTTTCTTTCTTTCTTTTTTTGTTCAAATGTTCTTTATTAGTTTTACATAAATCATATATACATTCCATTATTCCATACAAATACATATCCAATTTAACATATACATCTATTTTTAATTCTTCTTCATTTTTCTCCATATTTCTTTACTTCCTTAGCTCTAAAGGTTTTATTGGATTATTTTTAAATTTTCTTCGTATCTTGTTTCAAAATATCTGTACAACAAGGAAAAATAAAACTCTTAATCATATTCTCTTTCGTTTCTTCTTCTTCTTTGTGGTACTACCATATGTATTCTCCAAATAACTATTCCAATAGAACTCATAACCTCAATCTTACAACTATATATTTCATGTTTCCGGTTTGCAAATTTTCCATCCCATAAATTAATCATTCTCAGCAAACCAGCCCTTATCTAAACACCATCTTTTTTCCAGGAACGTTGTTATTTGAGCCCAATCTTTCTCAATCCTATTTTTCTTTTTGTCATCTACTATACATGAGAGCACATCTAATTTTCTTATATCATTTAGCTTCCATAACCAATCCTCTATCTGTAATTTCTCCTTTGATTTCCAATTTTTTGCTATTATTAACCTTGCAATCGTAATCATATATAACATAATTCTCCACAGTCTGCTCTCATCTTCCTTTTTAAAAAAATATGTCATATTTAGTAAATATATTTCCGGCTTTTTTTTTTATAGCTTATTCCAAATATTCGCTGTATAATTTGATGTATTTCATCCCAAAATTCTTTTACTCTTTCACATTTCCACCACATATGAATTGTTGTACCCCTTTCTTTCTGACAATTCCAACAAATATCCGACTCTAGTTTCCAAATCTTTTTTAATCTAGCTATTAAAACTATTTCAATAAAAATAGCAGAGAGCAACCTGAACACTTTTTCAGCATTGGTGAATGAATGAGTAGAAGTGAAATGTGGCACTTTTCCTCATTGGGACTGTTTTACAAAATGAGCCCTGTTTGCCTTCCTGACATCCACTGAACCTGAGGATAAATGACTGTTGCTTCCCAGGTAATGCATAAGCACTTCTGTTTTATTAATTCATCTCATCTCTGCTGTGATTGTCTGAGCGAAGGAAAAGAAAATGTTAATTTGAAATACTGACCTTGGGTTGAAAGATTTCTGAGTGTTCCTTATTCCAAGTGTTGACTTGTTAAAATCAAGGTTTTGAAAGTAGTCACATTACACTGTTTGGAAACTTCAGAACAAAAACATACCTTGTAAGTACAAAATACATTCTGAATGATTACGATTACCATACTGAATGCCCAGTCACACTACACAATTATAATGCTGTTATTCCACTTTAGCTGCCATAGTTCCATCCTATGGAATCCTGTGGAGGGCAGAAAGGGGATAAAAAAGAAGCTAGTCTTAATATGCCCCCCCTTCTCCTCCAAGATCCAGACAGATTCTAACCTGGCAAACAGAATTTACATGAAGACACAACAAAGGAAAGAAAGATCCAGGGGTACTATCATTCTACCTTAACTGCCAGGGCTCCAGTCTATGGAAACCTGGGATTTTTAGTTTAAGAAGGTGTCTATAAAATTCTTAGCCAAAGAGCTCCTCTATTGCCTCACCAGTTTGCAGATCCCAGGAATCCATAGGATGTAGCCGCAGCAGTTAAAATAGAATTATAGTGCTGAAAATGTTTGTGTGAAAGGAATCTGGGTTATTTGTTTTTTTAAAAAAATCTGGATTAAAATTGTTATTTTTTCTATTTTATGTAGTAACTCTCAGGCATTTCAAAGATCAGAGACTGCTTTGGGAGAGAGCAAATGTCTTGTGCTGTCCAAGAATTACAGTGGGGGTTATGCTGCAATTTTCAGCCCCCTCTAGCTTGGGCCCTGATTTGGGGTCCTGATTTGATTTCTGTTGTACAGGTCTAACAGGATGCCTTCCACCAAGCGACTGTTCTCTATGAAGCTTTATTGGGCATTTAAAGAGACTGTAGCTTTTAGGGTGTGCTAATCAGAACTTATGGCTGGTATCTGGTGAACTATGTGATAAAGAGTCCCAGGGCTGCCCTGTTGACTTAAGAGAGCATGAAGGAGTAATTTCATGGCCAATAAAGCCTTCTCTCAAGGAGATCTTACAAAGAAAAGAACACTGGCTTTCCTTGACAAGGCATATAGAAGTGGATGCTCAGTGATCTGCTAATTCAAGGTAAAAATGCCCATCCTATACAATCACTCAGTATCCAGCTTCAAATGCAAGTCGTGCCCAGGAGAAAGAATTCCAACATACCTATCCCTCAAATTGTTCCATTTGACTGTGGCTCAGTTACTTTGCCTTCCTTTTGCCCCAAACTTCTTCTTCCAGTTTTTTGTCCTGAGGGAAGGATTACTTTACATTTCTCTTGGTTGTCCTCTTTTGGAAGAGCAGATGCACTAATCCTAGAACTACTGTCCCACTCAGGTAGGCCTTAAACTTTCTGCTGTTGAAGTGACAGCTGTAGCTGGTTTTCCTCTCCTGTGACAAAGTAGAACACACTTATGGCCAAATTCTTTGAGCGCCTAAGGCAGAAACTCCGACAAACAACTCTGCCCATCCCTGGTCATGTACTACAGTCAGACTTCCACATTCACTAGGGTTAGGGGCATGGGACTCGCATGAAAAAGGAAAAAAATTTGAACAACTCTAGACATCCTCAAATTGCCCACAAAAGTCAAACTTGTAAATGTGGAGGGTTGACTGTATAGAAATAGTGAAGAAAATAAACCTTGGGTACCTTTACATGGCACCCCAAATCTGACATGCAAGATCACAACCTCACTCTACCTAATGGCAAAGCCCTGCTCTTGTGTGACACTTCAAGATGACAGGTGGGAATCATGGGGGTCCTGCAAATGCTGTTGGACTGCAAATCTCATCATTCTTCACCATTGGTTATAGTGGCAAGGGCCTGAATCCTGTTGGTAGTTCCAGTTGGAACAGAGCTCTTGAGTAAATTGTTGACCGATTAAATCCTTTTGACTTAATGGGCCTATTGCCTCTTGGAACTATAATCCAACAGTATCTGAACTGCAATGCTAGATAGTTCATGATGGAAAGGGCAGTGACTGGGAGGAGGCAAGAGATCAATGAGAGGTATCTGATGGCACCTTGAGGGTACAGATATCTAGGGAACTAGTATGGGGAATATGATCTGCTCCCTTGTAAGAACATCTGTTTCTTGCTATTACTTCCTTGCATATGCCTAAATAAAGCAAATATTGTAAAAACATGCATCCTCATTTAATGGAAAATAAATCCTTTGAGTATTATCCATGAAATTTATAACTGCTTATGGAAATGCAACTCCCATCTATTCTCCTATGGAAGACCAACCCTCCCTTCATCACTAAAGGATGCTATAGAAAACAGTATTTGCAAGCACCTTTACATCATTACATATGGTTTACCATTATATAGTTTTACACTAATAGCCTCTTGAGAAATACACCATCTCTTTTTCTTGCTTCCCTTTCTATTAACCTCCCTGTAATATTTTAGTCCGGGCTTCATCTTGAGCCACCAGTACCCAGGACAGCTATACACTGCTAACATATCTCTTTGGGAAAATAAACCCGTCTTTGCCTCTTAAAAAGCTTGGAGGGAAACAAATAGGAAGATTAAGTAGGTCTAATTGATGGCATTTGTTTAATGGGGAGCCATTTATTCCAGCTGGAGAGAATACAATGTATGCTTTGGGCTGAACAATTTAAGCATCATCATTTTAAGGTTGCCCTATTTCAACTTTAATACAATTGTACACACATTGTCATCATTCTTGGGTAGCAAAGGCACAATCCTTAGCATTGTTCTGTAAAATGTGGTACCTATAGCAGTGTGTCTTTGTGTTTCTTTTGTCCCTCCTTTCCCAGTGGCTGCATACTGTACTGATTCCTTGCACAATCTTCAGATGTCATTATTCAAAACCACAAATTACATTCAAAATACTGGTCATCTCTTTTATTGCAGTTCTAAAAGGTTTGTCTGGATTCATGAATGATCATTGCCTTCCATAGGGATTTATCCATACTTTAAGATTGTGGTCCATAGTCTATAACGTTGCACCCAGAAGCATGGATAGTGCAGAGTGGGGCGGGGGGATTACATTTTTGGACTAAGGTTTCCTAATTCCCTCAACCAATTTAATCATACTTGTTTCATCTTCACTTGGTAAATGAGACAACTTTTATTTTTTAAAGATGGAGTTGGACTGCAACATAAGTCAGCATAACCAATGTAAGAGAGGATGGAAGCTGTATTCTGGCAACACTAGGGGATCTATACATTTGTCATCCCTCACTCCTCTCTTCCTATTCATTTTATTTCTGATTTAAGGCCAATGGAGACAGTTCTTTTTAAACAAGATTTTGATTGCCACTGCTTAATTTTATTTAGTACAGGCTAGTTTTGCTTTGGTTTGTTATAATTAAGTGATGGTAAGAACTCTAGAAGTCATATGGAATCAAAGATTCCGATTTTAGATTTTTCACATCAAGTATATCACATGCCAGAAGCATAATGAGCATGCTGATACCTCTCACACTGGGAGCATAATCTGGTGAGCTTTTGGGGCTATGTGGACATATTCTGGAAGAATTTATTCTTTATGTTTTGCCTGCATCTGTGGCTGGCACCTTCAGAGAATGCTGGCATGGAAGTGAGTGGGGTATATATACTGTGTGAATCAAGGTTGGGAGGAAGTGAGGGTGATTTGTGTCTAGTTAATCAGTCATCCCTTGCATATCTTCCCACCTTTGTCATTCAATAACAGACCAAATCACTTCCTCTCAACCAAGGGCTACACAGTATATATACCCCACTCACTTCCATGCCAGAATTCTCTGAAGGTGCCAGCCACAGATTCAGGAAAAACATCAGGATTAAATTCTTCCAGAAAACAGCCGCATAGCCCAAAACCCCCACAAAAACTATGGATGCCAGCCATGAAAGCCTTTGACTTCACATAATTTGGTGATATAATATGGCAGGACCCTTTTTTGTACAGTCTGTCCCCCCCCCCCATATGCAGTGGATCTGTTCCGGACCCCCACCCCCACCCCCACCCCCACCCCGCCCCGCATATGAGGAAAAGAGCGTATCAGCAAGCCTCACTGAAAATAATGGGGTGCGTGCTCGCAGTAGCACGGGTATGCGCCCCATTACTTTTGCTGGGGCTTGCCTTCCGCAATAAGCTCAAAGACTCAGAAGGCAAGCCCGCCGATGGGGAGAGCTGACTGTACTAGCTAAAATCCTGGTATGACTTCTTTTAATAGCTTCTGACACCAGCTCTCCCCCACACAAAAAAACCCCACACACTTCCAAATATACAATTATTGATTTGAGAAGTAGTTGCACTTTGACTGTTCATATCATATGGAAGAAACTATCTTGCATTTGCTACCTTTGAAGGCCTCATTTTGACACATCCATGAACAGGCAACATGCCATTCTTAAAAGTGTACAAATGCTCAAGAACAAAATGCTTTATCATTCACCTGTGTGATTGTTGTCCCAGCCTTACATCTACATGTGAAGTACAATTTCATTTAATTCCTGTAGTTAGTAGTAGAAAGCCTTGAAATCATTTTTGATGCAATAATTCCTGGCTGCATCCCGTGAGGGACTGTATCCTGGCAGGGGTAAGTCATGCTTTTTTTTTTTTTTTTGCCATTTGACAATCTCCCAAGTAGCTGATTAGCTTCAGCCGCAGACGTCATCTGTGTAAAATTCACACATTTACAAATAGTTACGTTTTATTCTGCTGATCCAGAGCTCCAAATCAGACACAAGACACATTACTAAATATGATTGTTTCAGTCTAGGGATAAGGCTTCTTCTACCGACACAACTGAAAATGAATTTGCATGTTTGTTACAGCAAATCAATGTCTATATTATTGTTTTGAATGACATGTAGTGAAGCCAAAGGCATTCAATAACTATGGTCTTATACTCTATTGAATGTCATGTAACCATCCTCTTATATATTATTAATGTTTATCATAGATAATGCTCATTGATTATTATTAAGCCTTTATAAGTAATATATGAATTATAGATGAAATAGATAGGCTTTTCAGTTCATTAATATTATCAGCACTTTCAAAGCCTATAAAGATGAAATAGATAATTTTTTTTAGTTCAGTAATGTTATCAGCAGTTTCAAGGCCTAGCTATGCTATAAACAACACCAACAACAATGAAGGTACAGTGGTACCCCGGGATACGAATTACCCAGGTTACGAATTTTTCGGGTTACGAAAAAATCCCATAGGGATTTATTGTTTCGGCTTACGAAGGTTTCTTCGGGTTACGAAAAAACCTCGGCGCTATTTTCCGCCACCGGAGGGCAGCAGAGAGCTATTTTTCCATTAGCGCCTATGGCAATTCGGCTTACGAAGGTTTTTCGGGTTACGAAATTAGCCGCGGAACGAATTAATTTCGTAACCCGAGGTACCACTGTATAGTCCTGTTAGAAGTATAACATTTCAGACTCTGTGTGTGGATATATTTGATAGGGGATTCACTGCTTCTTCTGGAGAGGAAACCTAGTACTGACACTGAGAAAACTTGCACATGACACAAGGGAAAGACTTTGTCTTTCTTCTGATGGATTAGTTTTCTATGTGTCTAGAGCAGTAGTCATAGAATCATAGAATCATAGAAATTCAACATGGAGAAATGTAAGATACTGCACTTAGGGCGGAAAAATAAAATGCACAGAGATAGGATGGGGGACACCTGGCTGAAAGGGACTATATGTGAAAGGGATCTAGGAGTCCAAGTAGACCACAAATTGAACATGAGTCAACAGTGTGATGTGGCAGCTAAAAAGGCCAATGCAATTTTAGGCTGCATCAATAAAAGTATAGTATCTAGATCGAGAGAAGTAATAGTGCCACTCTATTCTGCTTTGATCAGGCCCCATCGGGAATACTGTGTCCAGTTCTGGGCACCACAATTCAAAAAGGACATTGAGAAACTGGAGCGTGTCCAAAGGAGGGCGATTAAAATGGTGAAGGGTCTGGAAACCATGCCCTATGAGGATTGACTTAGGGAGCTGGGGATGTTTGGCCAAAAGAAAAGTAGGTTAAGATAGCCCTGTTTAAATATTCAAGGGGATGTCATATTGAGGAGGGAGCAAGCTTGTTTACTGCTGCTCCAGAGAACAGGACCCGGAACAATGGATGCAAGCTGCAGGAAAAGAGATTCCACCTCAACATTAGGAAGAACTTCCTGACAGTAAGGGCTGTTCGACAGTGGAACACACTCCTTTGCAGTGTGATGGAGTCTCCTTCTTTGGAGGTCTTTAAACAGAGCTGGATGGCCATCTGTTGAGGATGCTTTGATTGAGATTTCCTGCATGGCAGGGGGTTGGACTAGATGGCCTTTGTGGTCTCTTCCAACTCTACAATTCTATGATTCTATGACCTCCAAAGGGGTCCCAACCCACAGATTGAGAACCACTGGTCTAGAGGATGTGCTTTAAAAGCGACAACAGAGAATATTCACAGGCAAACTCTTCCTGTAATCAAAAGTAGTGCAGTCCCAGGAAGTTTCTACCATATTTCTATCATATAACACCTCAAAACAGACATTGCTAAGCAGTAATTTCCAAGACCCTTTACCATTGAATATGATGGAAAGGCCTTATGGGAGTTGCAGTCAAGCAACATTTGGAGGTTTACAAGTTCACTGCCACTGGTTTGAACAATGGTTTACTTTAGATTTCTATGGGTCTTTTGGGCTGTGTGGCCACGTTCTGGAAGAATTTATTCCTGATCTTTTACCTGAAACTGTGGTTGGCATTTTTGGGGTTATCTTCACACTTTCATGCCACCACCCTCTAAAGATGCCAGTCACAGTTGCAGGTGAAACGTCAGGAATACATTCTTCCAGAATGTGGCCGCACAGCCTGAAAAAAAAAAAAACACAGAAAACTATGGATGCTGGTCATGAAAGCTTTTGACTTCACAATGGTTTACTTTGTTAGAGTCAGCAACCTTTGCACACCTGTAAACTAATTGTTAGTTTGCATTAGGGTGACATTTTACTTTTTGCCTGTTTCTCTCTAACCTGCAGCCCTTTTTTCTCTTTCCTCCATTAGATCATGTTTTTAACACCAAAAATGTGTAGTTAAAGCTATTTTATATGTTTTACAAAATAGTAATAATACTAAGCTTATTTATTTTCTCTGTGAGACCCTGTGTCTTTGAGAGAGAGAGAGAGAGAGAATGAGGGAGAGAGAGGAGGGAGGGAGAGACTGTTCAGTGTTCAGCTTCTGCCTTGCCAATTTGATTACTCTGCTTGATTGATCTACTACTGTCGCTCCCATTTCCCAAAACATTTCTGTCTATAGAATTTGACATCATAATTTAATCAAGGCATGTGTCATGCTCAGCCTGGCTGAGGACTCAGGGGAGGACTCTGAGGCTGAGCTGGTGCCTCAACTTGAATCTGAGCCTGGCACTACGTCTGCTCTGAGACCTCCAGCAGAGTCTGTGGCCTCAAAAGAGACTCAGCACCCAAACCTCCCAGCAGCGAGCTTCCAGGCACAGAAGGCACTGAGGAGGAGGACGCTGACATACTTACCTTCAGCCAGAGAAGGTCTGAAAAGGTGTGCCTCTTGCGCTTCAGGAGGCTTTATGAGAAATGCCAGTTAATCTCAAAACACTTGAGATCATGAGAGCTGATTATATAAACAAGGGAAGGATGCCAGACTGGTTGTCAGAGATTATCTGAGTTTGTTGGTGAAAGCACACTTGTTCCTGACCTTCTCTTCATCTTCTTGGCCTGGACCCTTGATTCTCAGACCACCTGATCATTTTGCCTCTCTGGAACCCTTGACCTTGGATTGTTTGACTGCGCTTCTCTGGAACCCTTGACCTTGGACTGCCTTTTTTCTTGGATTGACCCCTGGATTTGAGACCACAGACCTTTGGTATGGGATTCTGCCTTTGGTTTGGCTTTATTTTCACAAGCTCTATGAGGAGTTACTTTGTTTATTGTTTAGACTGTGGGTATCAGCTATTTGGCTGTTTTCCCAGACAATATGATTTAAAAAAAACAAAACAAAAAAACCAATGTCTAAACTAACCAAAGTTTGGGCCAATTTGGCTGTACTGATAAACCTTGACTGGTTTAAACTAGAAAGCTGAAACTTCAAATCCCCTGCTTGTGGGAAGACTCTGAATGAGAGTATTCAAAGATATAGCCATGTTAGTATATAGAATCAGTGAATAGGGAGATCTTGCATCACCTTAGGGCCTGAACAAACAGGCTGAAAAAGCCAGCTTCTGTGAGGTTTGGGGGCATGATGATTAAATGATGCATGCCCCCAAGATGCATGAAAGAGACGTGGAAGCTGCACCCGGGGCATGAAAACCTGCCCAATAAAGGAGCAGTTTTGTCCACTCCAATTTGAGCCTGCGTTGGAGGATGCCCTCGGACTGCAGTGTGTGATTGCTGCAGTCCCAAGGCATCTTGGGTGAGTGCAGTTTCAAGCCATCCCTTTGTACCAGTCTGTTTCCCCTTCTCTAATTGGAAGAATGCATTTGAGGAAGCAGACTTAGGGGCTGAACTGACTGTTCCCAAAGGGCAGCCTGCAGCCACCTCTTTCATTGCTGGATTAGGGCCATGGCAACTACACTCCATGGCCCCAATCTGGCATTTCCATGGCACAAAAAGGAGCTGTTTGCAGCTCCTGTTTGCACCACAGAAAAGGCGGCCTAGCTGTGGCAGTGGCAGTAGCTGCTTTTTGCAACTTCTTTGGTGCAGTGCATGTAAGTGCTGTGCCGAAGATGTGGCATGGTGCCGCCCGCTGTCTGGTGGCCGGGTGGCCAGCGTGTGGATGCCATGCCCCCACTCCGCTCCAAGGTGGCACTTTATGCTGGTCTGTTTAGCACCTTCATCTGTGAAAGCTCATGCTACCAACTTCTTTTTTTCAGGTAGTCTCAAAGGTGCTACAATATCTCTCTAGAAATGGGAATGTGCAAGAATGGATTCAGCCAAATTCATTCTCATAACACTAAAGTAGTGTTCATTGCAAAGATGCCTGATTTTCGCTCCTGGTTTAGTGGTATGTCTGAATCAAGGCACAATTAGATTTAATGAGCTAGTGTATACATTCTCATTTATCCATGGAAGATTCACATTCAGACGTTTTCTCTCAGTTGAATGATTTTGGTTGCCCCTCTCCCAATTGTTCTCTGATTTAAGCTGCTAGAAATGTGGTGGGCTACAAAACCAAGATATACAGAACACCTGATGAGCCACAATACTGAGAAGCTGACCTATGAGGCCAGATCCTACCATTAGACAAAGTTTGATAGTGGTCACCTCAGGCAGCAGCTTTTGAGTTCCATGAAAGTGCAGCAATTTGTGAGCTACTTAATTTGCTTTTATTGTATTTTTACTGCTGGGGTGGGGAGAGGTGTTCATGGTATTGCCTATCTTATGTGCTAAATTAACTCTGCTGATTTTAGGAACTATTACTGTTTGCACTTTGACCTGGAGTGGGGGCTTTGATTTGCTGCTCCACCTCAAGCTGCAAAATGTCTTGGGCAGGAGGCCTACTCTCAATACAAAGTTAGAAAGTATTTTATAAGCAATGCAATATTTGAATCAACCTTGGCTTCTCTGGGGTCATATTTGATTCCTTATTTGTCTAACAGTTTCAGTTAGACAGGAAAGCTTCTTCTCAAGCAAGCCAAGCATTTGTAAAAAGCTGACTTTTGCCACTAGAGGTCTCACCATCCATTGCTACCAAGGTAGTTGAAAAGCTTTCAGATTCTTTGTACAAGATTCCCACTGACAATTCCTCAGGATACAACACAACTTTGCATCTTTTTCCTTTGGTACAAAAGTGTCCTGCTGCTGCCCAGCTTAAATTCAAAGGAATTCTGAGAACTGTCTTTGCTGCAGCCTCCTTCTCATCATCATCCACATTTCCCTTGAACTTTTAAGATTTGGTTGGATGAATAATTCTTTTATTGTTCAAATAGAAGGAAAGGTACTTCTCCCAAATTGCACTTAAGGAACTTGAATTTCTCATCTTAAAACAACAACAGCTTACCAAATAAATCATGGACAAAGAGAGTATTGTAGAAAATGAAGTGTGGTTTGGTACAGGGGTGGGGTGGGGGAACAGGACAAAGGGCTCATTTGCACTGCAGAAATATTGCAGTTTGACATTACTTTGACTGTCATGGATCAGTGCTATGTGATTCTGGGATTTGAAGTTTGCAGCAATGTATTCAATCTTTTAGGTCAAGTCTCAAGTCCTGTTTCAAATCTCTGTTTTCAAGTTTCAAGCTGAGTCTCAAATTCTTGCAAGATACTTTTAAGTCAAGTCTTAAGTTGACTCTCAAGTCTGGAAGACAATTTTAACAGAAAAAAATGGAAGTAGTGCACATTTCTCAGAGGGGAGCAGTAATCATGTTAGGCAGTGGGACTGAGAAGGGGGCTGAAATTGGCTCAGCAGTCTGTCACTGCTGCATGTCAGAGGGGCCTTTTTGTCTTTGCTGCATGTCAGAAGAGCATTCTGCCTCAAGCTCATTGCCTAACACATTTACTGTTCCCCTCCAAGGAATGCACCCAGCACTCTGGGGCCAAATCTTGCCTGCTGCCTGAAGTGAATGACATTAGCAAGTCAGATGACAAAAATATACAAGTTTCAAGTTGAGTCAAGTGTGTCATTTATTGCTGAGCTAAGTCCAAGTGAAGTCACTGAAGTGACTTAAGCCTAAATTGAGTCCAGGTCAAGTGCCTTGAATCTACATCATTGGTAATTTGTTGTGGCACCAGGGCTCTCTGACAGAGAAGGCTAGCTTGCAAAACTACAGATCCAAGAATTCCATAGCATTGAGCCATCACAGTTAAAAGAGGACCAAACTGCATTATTTTTTCAGAGCACGTTAGACCATAGATGTATGAGAAAGAAACCACACCTCTTTTTCATCATAGGTACAACCTTGGAATAGATCAGTACAGTCCTTGTAACACCACAGTCCCAGTGTCATATGAACATGCCCTAAGTGAGATAGAATAAAAATAAAGTATATCATAAGGCTGTATAGAATCTTTATTTATTTATTTATTTATTTATTTATTTAATATTTATTTCAGGAATTTATATCCTGCCTTTCTCCCACAATGGGATTCAATGAGAATCCTTAAATGGTGAGACTTCTTTGTTTTGTTTTTTTACATGGGGGAGGAAGGTGAAGTATGGGACCTAAGGGCAGGTCTACATGTAGCATTAAAGGAACAAGATAGGGAGAATGTCCAATTCTCACATATTTTGTTTCTTTTAGAGCTTGAAGTAGTCAGTCACACTATCACCACCTGGCATCCTCAGGCAACTGCAAAGGCCCATCATGCCCAGAGTAAAAGGAAAGCACTTAGTGACCTGGAGTGCAAATGTGATAAACTCAGGCAATTATATGGGGCAGCCAGAAAAGTCACAGCGGTGTCCATTCTGAACCAGAAATAGCGACCATACAGTTCAGTTCTGAGTCATTCTAGGCAATTACACCATTTCCTGCTTCACCGCCATGTCTTCCTGGCAAAGTGTTTATGGTGTGCAACAAAGAAAAGCCTTTTCATCTCCTCTTTTATAATGAATAGAGCATATGAATAATAATTTTAAAAACAAAAAACCTGGAATCTGTCAGTAAAGAGGCTATGGATTCAACCCTGCCAATACTAGATGGGAAATGGCAGATCTCCAGTCTATAGAGGGAGGGGGGGGGAATCACCATAAGGGCTGGCCCTGCTATGCAGCAAGCTGTTACCATCCTGATTCAAGATGAAATGAGATGATGGGGTGGCAATAGAATAAGACAGCAGTTGGTGCCTCAGTCACTGAATCATAAAGTTGGAAGGGATGTCAAGACCAATCCTCGTGCCACTGCGGGAATTCATAGCTAAAGCATCCTTGAAAGGTGGCCATCCAACCTCTGTTCAAAAAGCTCCAATGCAGGAGAGCCCACATCATCAGAGGTAATCTATCCCACAAATAGTTCTTACTGTCAGGAAGTTATTTTTAAAGAAATATTTAATTTGAATCCACTGATTCAAATTGTATTCTCTCAAACAGCAGAAAACAAGCCTGCTCACATCTCCCACTTGACAGACTTTCAAATATTTAAAGGTCTGTATCATATTGTGCTGGCTGTGTGCCGTAATAAATATTCATTCATTCATTCATTCTTATTGGACAATACTGCATTAAACTGATATAGTACTATTATTGCACTTTTACTGCTTTGGCTGCTTCCCGTGGCATTCTGGGATTTGTAATTTTGTGAGGCCTAAGAGTTCTCTGGCAGAGAATTCTAAATGCTCTGCCCTAAACTGTAAATCCCAGGATTACACAGGAGGCAACTATAGAAGTTAAAGTGGAATAATAGTGCAATATTGTCATCATCTCTAAGTCTTCTCTTCTTTAGGCTAAACATATCCAGACCTGACACCATTTCTCATAGGGTTTGGTTTCTAAATCTTTCACCCTCTTGGTCATCAATGACCAATATGCTAAAATTGAACAATAACCTCTTTGAACTATGGTGCCCAGAAATGGACACAGTATTTTAGGTGAACTCTGATAAAAGAACAGAGGTATGAGTTAAATCTCCCTTATCCAAAATGTTTGGGACCAAAAGTATTTTGGATTTAGAATTTTTATTTTTTAAATACCTGTCTTTGCGCAAATATGGAATACCTTAGAGATGGGACCCAAGAATAAACACAAAATTCATTTATGTTTCCTATATACTTTATACACATAGCTGGAAGGTAAATTTATACCATATTATTATTATAGTATTTTTAAATATTTAATATTTTTGTGCATGAAACAGTTTGCATACATTGTGTACATCAGAAAGCAAAGGTGTTATTATCTCTGGCTTTTGAATTATTTTGAATTTTGAAATTCCAGATAAGGGAGACTGAACCAGTACTATTATTTCCCCTGATCTGGACACTATATTCTTATTGATGCAACCAAATTGCCTTTTCTGTTTTATTACAGCATCAGAATGGCACAACAAAGTTTTAAATATGTTGCCCTATTAGTAGGGAGAAGGACATTTGGGCTTCTTTTCATTAAGTAAAATTTCTTGGGTTAGCCACACACATGTTGCACAAATGACCTGATTCTATGTAGGCAGTTTCCTCCAGCTGAACTACTTCTCTTTCTGATCACTCAGCCAGGATCAGGTATGTCGATGCCTGTTTTCCCAAGCAGGAAAAAGGTGCTGATTTTTTGGTTTCCCTCACTTTTCCAAAATAAATTTGTCTTTTGGCATTAAATTGAGTGACAGGTTGGTTGGCAAAGATGGAGAGTATAACTAGTGACTAGTATAGGAATATCTGAGCATATGATGCACTGGTACAACTCAGTGTTAGAGGGGCCCATTTAACCCATTGGTGGTTTCTTTTGGGGGGGGGAGGTCAATGTTAATGAGGCTACTTGAGAAAACATGAATGTAAGGAGCTCTGTATATTACAGACATAGGCCTTGATGATGAAGAAAAAAATGTATGTGTGGTGGGATAGAAACATATGAGGGAACTAATTCAGTGGACATTTTATATGGAATTCCTTCAGTCCACAGTATTTGGACTGAATCTGGATTGGGCACACTTTACAATTAGAAAATGCATCCAAGAAAATAAGTGCATTTGGAAACTGTACAAAAGTGTATCCATTTCAAATGTATATATATATATATATGTGCCTTAGTCCATGGGGATAGTACATGCAAGCAATGGGCATAATTGGGAAAATGTAGACATAGAAGTACACATTTTCACAGCTATACAAAAAGAGACCCACTTTTGTCCCATTTAAAAAAAATGACAGAAAGAGGAAGAGACCAGATGTGGAAGTGGAAAAAGAAAGAACTGTGCATCACTAATGTGGGGATTGATTGCTGAATTAGAAATTGAAGGAGCAGATGCACTACAGATCACATCTGTATTGTGATACATATCCAGATATAAAACAATTGTATGTAAGTACCACTATACCAGTTGTCACCAACATCCATTCTGGCTCTGCAAGACAAAATGCAACATCTATGATAGGAATAAATGAAAAATAGGAAAATGGACATTTCCTTTTACTACTTACTGCTGTCCATATTATAGCTGAGCAAGCATCCAGGGACCAAAACTATATGTGCTATGTTACACACACACACACACACACACACACACACACACACACACACACACACAGAGAGAGAGAGAGAGAGAGAGAGAGAGAGAGAGTTTGATGACACAAGTTACCTTTAAAAAACTGTAAATAGCAAGCTCCTGAAGAAAGCCATGCTGTAAAGGGAAAGTGCAACCCTGACAATATTTTTCTCTACCCACCCTCTCTGATGTGGCTGTTTGCTAACTTTGCAAGTATGCTTAATGCAGCACGTAACATGGAACAGAAGCATTTTAAATTCAAATAATAGCCCCTGGAAATGTAGCTATTTAATTTAAATGATCTGGTACACACAGATTTTCTCATCTCCATCAGCCAGCTTTAATTTTCAGAGACATTTGAGGAACACTTATCTTTTTCTGAACAAAAATTGAGGCCAAAAGGGTAGTAAGGGATCTCTCAACCCAGTGGCTCCCACATGTTTTCACTCTTCATAAAACAGTGTTGTGAGAATATCTTCCAACCAAAAAGAGTCAAACTCAAACTTGTCACTCTTATAGTCAGTGAGGAGAGCCAGCCTAGTATAGTGTTTTGAGTGTTGGATTAGGAATTTTGAAGACTAGGATTAAAATCCCTGGTCAGCCATGGAAGCCAGCAGGTGACCTTGGGCAAATCACACTCAGAGGAAGGCAATAGCAAACCCCCTATGAACAAGCCCTATGAGAGGGTTGGCATAAGTAAGAAATGAATTGAAGGCAAACACCACCACCACCAACAACAGCAGCAGCATAGTCAGCAAGGCAGCCTGAAACTGCCATGAGGGGTGAATTCTGTTGCATTTCTACAACAGAAGCAAGAGAATAATCCAAATTTATCTGATACGAAGAATTGATTACTTACTCCCAGAGGAGAAGGATTGGAAGAAAGTAAGAGTAGATCTGTATATCATTCAGGAAAGCATCAGTCAGCCTCCACTGTAACTGAGTACTTTAGTCAACTCTGAGGCCCTCGCCTGTTACACAATTATAGCACTATGATTCCACATTAACTGCCAAGATACCATTATATGGAATTTTGGGACTGACAGTTTAGGGAAGGGCATTTAGAATCTTTATTCAAAAAGCTCCTTTGGTACCTCTAATGTTAGCATACCCATCATCATCATCATCATCATCATCATCATCATCATCATCATCATTGTTCATTTTTAAAATATTTATTTATATTTATTTATATTTCCCACCTCTCCCTGCAGATCAAGGGAGGATTACAACAGAGGTAAAATACATATAGCATAAAAACACATAATAAGCTTCCCGGCCTTTTGGCTAAGATCAAGTGTAATAAGCAAATATCAACCCTTAACCCTCTCACCATTACAAATGATAAACTCAATAATAATTAAAATTCTGTCTATAAATTAACCTAAAATAAACAAAGTGGAGTGAGCAAATTGAAGATGGATGCCCTGTTTTATTTTCTTCTTTCTTTCTTTCTTTGGGAGGTCAGTCTGGGAAGGCCCTCCAGAAGAGATCCATTTTGACAGCCTTTTTGAAGGTGTCAAGGGTGGTAATAAGATGGATCTCTTCTGGCAGGCTATTCCACAGCCAACATTTCCTGCCTACCCCCTGCCATGCTCCCAGCCAATTTTCCTATCCAACTGTCCTGTTCCCCCCCCCCCAAATCCAATCTTTATTTTTGTTACTCTGAATTTAAAGCCTTCAGTCATTGCAGAATCCCATTGTTGATTCCATGAAAAGACTATCACGTCTTTGTTACATTGCAAAATAGCACCTAGCACCACTATATTTGATAGCCACGAGGAGAAATCTGTACTTAGGACAAGAGGTTACTGTCAGAACAGAATTCAGAGAAACAGAATGGTTCCCAATGGGCAAAGGAGTTAGTCAAGGGTGGATTTTAACACTTTATTTGTTCAACTTGTATGCAGAAAATATAATAAGAAAAGCAGGATTTGACTCTGAAGAAGGAGGAGTGAAGATAGAATGAAGGAGCATCAACTATCTTAGATATGCAGATGTTACAATACTAATAGTGGAAAACATCATAGACTTGGAACAATGACTAAGGACAGTAAAAAATGAATGTTTAAAGGCAGACTTAATGCTGAACATAAAGAAAACAAAAATAATGGCCACAGATGAAATACAAACATCTAACTTAGACAATGAAGTAATTGAGATAGAGAGTTCCTGTACTTTGGATCAAACACTGATCAGGAAGGTGACAGCAGCCAAGAAATAAGAAGAAGACTAGGAATGGGAAGGTCAGCTATGAAAGAATTAGAAAATATCCTTAAGAGTAAAGAGATACAACTGAGCACTAAACTTAGAATCGTCCAAGCTGTGGTATTCCCCACCACCATGTATGGATAGTGAAAAAAGCAGATAGGAAGAAAATAAGTTCATTTCAGATATGGTGCTAGAGAAGAGTGCTGTGGATACTGCAGACAGCCAAAAAGACAAATGGGTCCTTAAACAGATCAAGCTTAAAATATCTTTGGAAGCCAAGATGATCAGACTGAGGCTGTCATACTTTGGCCATGTCATGAGAAGGCAAGGCTCATTTGAAAAGACAATAATGCTATGAAAGGTGGAGGGGTGTAGAAAGAAAGGAAGAGAGCACACTAGATGAATAGACTCAATTGGGGGGGGGGGTCATAGGTATGAATTTACAGGATCTAATCAGAGCAATGGACGACAAGGGATCTTGGAGATGTTGCCATGAGTCAACTCCAAGACAGTTAACAATAAAAAGAGATGTAGATGACACCTTACTATTAGCAACCCCCTGCCCCCTGCCTTAAAGGCTTGGAATAATTACTAAAGAAAGTCAAAGAAGACAGTTCTAAGGTATGCTTAATGCCAAACATTAAAAAAACAGAAATAATTTCTATAGAAAATTATATAATTTCAATTTAGATGACAAAGAAATAGAAATAGTAAAAGAGTTCACCTATCTTGACTCAATCAATGATCAGATTGGAGATTGCAGTCAAGAAATCAGAAGAAGATTGGGACTGGGAAGGGCAGCTAGACAAGATCCTAACATGTAAAGGCATAAAACTGAATACTAAGGGTAGGCCAAGCAATCATATTCCCTGACACCATGTATAGATGTGAGAGCTGGACAGTGAAGAAGACTGACAGAAGGAGAATCAACTCATTTGAGATGTGGTGCTGGAGAAGAGTGCTGAGGATACTGTGAAGGGCCAAAAAGACAAATAAGTGGGTTCTAAGACAGTTCAGTGCTAAACTTTCACTAGAAATCAAGATGACCAAATTGAAACTGTCATACTTCAGATGCATCATGCAAAGGAATAACTCATTAGAAATGTAATTAATGCTAAGAAAGGTGGATGACAGTAGAAAGAGCAGAAGTCTGCATACTAGATGGGTAGAATCAATCCAGGAAGCCACAGTCCTGGGACTACAGGACCTGAGCAGAGGATGAGGACAACAACTCTTGAAGGTCGCTCACTCATGGGGCTGCCATGAGTAGAAGTCAATGCAAAGGCGGTTAACAACAAGCCCTGACTCTGCAAATATTGATTGGAATAGATATGGGATTTGATCTGATTGGTTAATTCCAGCTAGAGTGTAGCCACTGAGTCAATGGTTGAATGCTGAGTCAGTGCCTAGAGAGGAAGCCCATTGACTCAACAGGTCTACTGCAGTTGGGATTAACAGTATGATTCTGGCTGTGGTCTTTAAACATGTTCACAATCAGTTGCTGATAATTAGTTTTGCCATATAGAATGTGGCCTCTGGAATAGATTCTCCTTCTTCAACTTCCTTCGCTTTCCCCTTCCTTTTCATTTTACTCTTTTCCTCCTTTTTCTTTGGCTAGTTTTTGTTTAATCACTGTTTATTTCCCTCACATGTTCTGAAATTCCTCCCTCTCCCCTCCTTGGAGGATGGGATGTTCTAAAAGAAATTCTTGCTTTGTTTTATGTAAGGGAATTGATCTTTTCACACATACTGATTATATAGCCTGCAGCTATCTTGTCTCCGAAGCAATGACTGAAGAGACTTGTTTGGCTAAACTGCCTCATCAGCACCCTTTGCCATGGCCTTCAATTCAGGATGCTGTTAAAATGCAGAGAATGCCTGCTAAGGGGTGAGGGGATGGTAAAGGAAACCAGAGGTCAACAGCACTGGCAGTTTTACAGCACCAACTTACATCTTTCACTCTCTGGTGGGAAACAACTGAAACTGTACACACCTAAGAGGGGAAGAGAAGATTATTGATCATTGAGTCATGATAAAGTGTTTTTAATATCCAGTTTTCTTTTAAATACTTTGCCAACACTGTCACCAGGTGCCCAGAACTAACAGCATAATGCTAAGTGTGTTTACTCAGAATCATATTATGCAGTATTCAATGGGGCTAAGCCCCACTATCAGACTTAGGCTAGACTCACCCCCCTCACTTTTTTTTTTTTGGGGGGGGTGATTCTAGCCTAAGTCCAAATCCCATAAAGTTCACTGGAAGTTCTACATGAGGATTTAACAAGCAACCCACCACATCTCAAATGGCATTCCGAGCTGCTCCATCTCGCTGTTAAGATGCTTCTATTCCTCAGTTATACTGACTTGAAACTGATGTTGAGATAGACTCAGAAAAGCTACCATGGTCATGGATTTCCAGATTAAGGTAGTTAGGGCCCCAGAACAATTCCAAAAACAGGGATACCTTGGTCCCCAAAGTGGGAGCTAACGGGTGGGATTGAAAATGAAATAAATAAATAATAAAGCACAAAGCACACTAAACAAGAATATCTTCATATGTCAACCCTCTTTTAGCCCTATAACTCCCATGGGTCCAATAGCCTGATCCTTTGCATTTTTTATTCAAATGACCCAAAAAATATGGCTGGCGGTAGAAGCATCAGGACACTTAGGAAGCAACCGAGAAAGAAGAGGAAGCAAGCAAAGTGACAAATGTTCCTTTTCAGAATGGATCCCTAGCCACTGAGCAGCCTGAAGGAATGACACCAATTGAACCATGGAAAGCATGAGCTGGAAGAAGCTTCCAATGAGCTACCAACCAACCACTTTCAAACCTAGATCTTGCAGTAGGAATTCCAGCATAGTTCCTTCATAGAGCAGAAAGAGCATATGGAG
>NC_056522.1:245446669-245467547 GCF_019175285.1 Sceloporus undulatus | reverse complement strand
AATAATAATAATAATAATAATAATAATAATAATAATAATAATAATAATAACATAATAATAATAATAATACATTTTATTTGTATACCGCTTTTCCATAGACTACATGTTCATGAATATCTAGGAATAGTCAATCCATGACTGTGTGAACACACTTCATGGGGGAAACCAGAATGGGTTTATTGGAGAGATCAACAGAGTATCACACACACACACACACACACACACATATATATTTGTGGCAAATCTGAGTTAACTGCCATCTAGACCTACTCCAGATTTACTCCCTTCACATTCCATTCCCTTGAAAAACCAGGCATTATATGACCTTGGTTCTCACAAAACCATTTATTACAGCTGCTTACTTCCCTCCCCTTATCCTCAAGCTCCCTGCATGGCTAAACAGGCCTAACTTTAACATGACAGAGGAAGCCATGAGGGACAACTCTGACAGACTGCTGCCTCTGACCCCAATTTCTATAAGTGCATTAATAGGGCTAAAGACATATTCTGGGTCTATACACATTGTTGATAAGCCAATTAAATTGAAGGATTTAGATTTAAGGCAGTTGAGTCACAATGAAGTCAGAGGGGCAAAATGGACTTAAGTATTGCAATCTGGCTGTGTAAAATTGGGATGCCCAGGTCAAAGAGAATGAAAATACTCCATGTTAGAAATTGGCTTCCATTTTTCCTGGTTTGATTTTATTTTTATCTTATAAGGAGAAAGTAGCAGTTGTGACATTGACACAAGTCTAATTTTTGTGCACTGAACAGATTGACCCACTGGACATCTAAGTAGCCTGAGTTAGTCCCTTCCTCCAATCTTCCGCAATCTAATTTTCTTCATAAATTTAATCATTACAAGGTTGCCTTCTGTGCTCACCTTGCATAAACCATTGTGATCTGACATGACAGATGAAAAGGCATATAAAGTATTCAGAGAGACAGGATGAGAAGTGTGGAGAATCAGTGTAGACAGCTGTCAATCACACTTTGAACGGTCTTGGACAGGGTTGTAAAGAATGGCTTTTGACCAAGCAGCGGACTTAAAAGTTTGGGTGAAGAAATCAATAATATCTTGCAATAATGCTGGAAATATTGGTTGCATCACACAATTATGGCCATCAGTACATTGTGTCCAGGTCACAGGGAAGTAGCTAAGTTTATCTTTTCCTTGCTGTTCCTGGCAGCTAGATTTCACAGGAATTTCATATAGTTGCCCTTTTCCTACAAGCTCTCTTAAGTGTTGAAAATTTGGAAGGGCCAAGACTATTTTACTTTTCAATATACAGGTATTCAAAAAACAGGTATTAAGAACATTTCACCAATATTGAAACTGCAACATTTCATGTACATTTAATTTCATGTACATTCATTTACTTTTCCACTCTGCCATCCAGAAAAAAAACCCTGTGTGTTTTGTGTAAGGTTGAAAATGAATCCAATTAACCACTGGATTATATTTACAAAAATGGGGAAATCCTCAGTTATGTGTTTGTTTGACCCAGCAGTTTTAGGTTTAACTAGAGAACTGTACATCACAAGTTGAACAAAGATGAAGAACGTGTGGACATCCATGCATTAGAATGAAACACTCATCTCTAAAATTAGATATGATGGCTATCTGGCTTCATCAGGAGGTGTATACATTCCTCACCCTTGTAGTACAGTTTGCCCTCCATATCCATAGATTCTGTACCTATGGATTTAACCATCCATAGTTTGAAAATATATTTTTTTAAAATACAAAAATTAAATTTGATTTTGTCATTGTATGTAAGTGACATCATTTTACTACATCATTGTATTTAATGGGACTTGAACATCCACACAGATTTTGGTATGGGTGGTGGTCCTGAAACCAAATCCCAGTAAATATCAAAGGGGTTGTAAAACCTAATTCACTGAAGTTCATCAATTTTCCTCCTGTTTGTTTTAATATTTTGATCATGCAACCTTCATAATTTTACCATCAAGTTAGCTTTCCCTTAACTCTTTCCATCTCTACCTACTTTTTAAATCTCTTACCAGATGAAGGTGTCTGAAGACCTTGAAAGTTTGCTACCATTTTGTGTGTGTTTCGTTGGATCTAAATTGGTTTGGAATTTCTTCTGATGGACTAACACTCATTACTTAGGACTTGTTATGCTTGTGTTTGTGACCATGCTGGATTTGAGTGTACTTTTATAGAACACCTGGCTGCAGCTCAAGCACATTTAGCAGCATTTGCTATCTGGATGTTAAGAGTGGATAACAGGGAGGAAGCCATTAGCCAGTAGTAATGGAGATCAATATTTTTAAAACAACAAGAACAACATGGCACGTACACAATCTTCCCCAAAACAAAATAGAGAAACAGATTTCTTATAACAGAAAACAGAAACTAGAAATTGCTCAAGGACAGCTGGAGTATATCACATACAGTTCTTTATGATAAAAAGATGTCAAGAAGAATTCTAAGTGAATCAATCTGAATCTGCAGTCTGACTAAACTTATTATAGGTCCATATACAAGTCTATTTGAGTGTTAAATTCCTTAACTGACAGTCTTAATTGACAGCTTTCAGCACACTGAATGGCAGGGTTTGGTAGATGTGAGAGGCTCAGTTTTTATTGATGAACTTGTATGTTGATATTTTAAAATTGATATCCTTTTTGTAGTATCATAGTTTCAGCAATAATATCAGTGGTTTTAATTGGCCTTTGATTAGAAGACAAAAAGGCTCTACAGAAACATTGAACAAGTGCTGGCTTCAAATTAAAAGAAATAACACTTAATGGCCACATTTAATCTTTACCGTAGAGAAGACATAGATAATGTTTGTGGTCCTCAAGTGTAACAAAACTTATAAAGAATCACAAACAAGCTGGTAAGTAAAAAGGAACCTGAATAAGGTATCCTTTGGTTCTTGAAATTTACAGAGCTTTATCTGCTCACATCAAAGAGGAATCAGTGGTAGTTTAAACAGCAGGAAATCTTACACAGATAGTGACTTTAACTAAAAATAACCCAAAGTACACATCTCTCTCTCTCTCTCTCTCTCTCTCTTTCTTTCTTTCTCTATTATTCCATCTCCTTCATTAATGTTTTGCTACCATTTTTAACTTTATGAGATTCAGCAATAAACTCCATTCATTTATGAAACTTGTTCACTTGACTCCTATTGGTTAGTCATAACTAGCGATGGGAAGGCCTGGGCTCGTTTCCCCCTCATTTTTTCCCTGAAGCCTTTTTTGTCCCCCCCCCCAAAAAAAATGGAAAAACTGAAAAAACTGAAAAACGGAAGAAAACTGATTGTGAAATGTTTTATTTTAGCATGATGAATAAAATCCTTAAGACAAGGTGTTCCTATATTCTCCAAATATTTCTAAAAACTACATACAGTATCAGATAATTCTAATTTCTATGCACTGAATGAGGATAAGCAGGTCCTAGGTTACAAACTAAACTCTCCAGTGCAAGAGCAAGATGCATTTTTTTTCCTTTAGGGGGCACTGAAAGAAACTGGTCTATGTCTGGAAAAACACTAAATCAAGAAATAAACTGACATGTGAAAGGGTAGAGAAGCTTCTTTTAATCCAGGTACACCTTTTGTTTTTAGAAGTCCATGATAACTGTGATGATGACAAACATAACAAAGCAGAAGCAGAGACTGAAACTGATAACCAGGACTGCATCCACACTGCAGAAATAATGCAGTTTGACACCACTTTAACTGCCATGGCTGAGTGCTATGGAATTCTGGGACATGTAGTTCTATGAGACATTTAACCTTCTGTGTCAGAGAGTTGTGGTGTCACAACAAACTACAATTCCCAGGATATGTATTTTTTTGTTACTAATGCTGGTGATTTCATCTGCCCCCCCTCCCCCCTGCTCCACATAAACTAGCAAAACCAAAGTTCAGGAGATCATTACTCCATTTGTTACAAATGTTGTTTTTTTTAAATACAAGTAAGTTCTTTTTACAATAATTGTTTGAATACAGTGTATTTTAATATGCCAATTGTGATAATTTTATGCCAAATCAAATTGTACATAGTTATATGGTTTTTTCTGTGCCTTCAAAATTTTGAGAAATTTACTAGAGAAAACACATTTACTAGGTAAATCACTTTGATCTTTGGATTCACTCTAGTTGGGACTAACCATAGGAAACAGGCTTATAACTTAATTTAAACTTCATTAAAAATATTCAGGCAACATATTTGGGAGTTATATACATGTACTGCTTCCCTCATTTCGTATTTCAGCAGAAGACAGCATGGTCCATGTGGCTCTGTCATTATATTATAAGCAAACTTTTGCACTTCAGCCACTGCATAGCCATCTTCTGAATATTCAGGATCAGCTCATTGGTATTCCATTGACAACTGAGCAAGCTTTGGTGGAATCCCATGTACAGAGGATGCTGCAAGAAAGGATAATTTCTATTCGTTCTGTTCCATTCCCTTAGAACTAACCTAGGCCTTCAATGAAAGAGGTGGACATCATGCTCCTCACCGTCTTTTGACTCCAGGGACCATCCTTGAAGTCTGAACAAGACACTTCAGGTAGGATCCCACATTAGGGATTATTCACAGAACGGATCAACAGATCCATCATCCCTTGTGGTACGTAATATATATCTTCATTGTACTACCTTGTGTGAAAAATTCTGTGCCTTCTGGAGTTTTCTAAGCATGCTTGTCCGTTAAGATCAGCAGAGTTCTAGCCAGATATATCTGTTGTGAAGGGAAGCAGATGTTCAAAAGCCTGTTGAAGAAAACTCTGCCCAAAAAACTTCTCTATGCTTCATCTATGAATGTAAAAGGGAAGAAAGGGCCTGCTGCCTATAGGCAGGCATAGCTGCCCTAAATTAAGAAAAGTATTACTATTGTGAGGCTAGACAACCTTTGACCCACCAGATATTTTTGGATTGCAATTTCCATCAGCTCCAGGCAGCACAGCCAATCAGTTTTAGGCAGACATTATTCTGAACCTTAAAGGAGTTCTCTAAGGAGATGGACCCAATCCCCAAAATAAGCTCAGCATCTTATCTTTTAAAGTTCAGACAATATCTTAAAAAAAAAAAAAAAGCCAGGTCCTCAGTTTTAGAGTCCTTCCCTTTTGTAAAGCTCTTTCTTTACACACAAACAACAGAGAACAGCATAATTTGTAGCGGTCTATAATCAGCTTCTTTGGCTTTTAAAGTTCAGGGTGACAAAAGAAATATAAACTGAAAAAATCTGTAGTCAGTTCCTTTGGCTTTGGTGTTTTAAGTTTGGCTTGTTTTGTAAGATGTCCTTTCCTCCAACCAAGAAAATTAAGTAGAGGAATTAGACAGACAGCATAGATGCAGCTAAGACAGCTTGCATGTGTTGACTAATCAAGTAAGTTGTCTAGGCTCTTTCTTTTCTTTTTCAAAAGCAAACTACTTTTCCCAGAAGTTAACTTTAGTCCGAGAAGGAGAAGGGAAAAATGAAAAGTATTTAAGTGTCTGTTTATCCAATGATCAGTATCCACAGAAATGGTCAGCCACCATAAAAAATAAACTAGTCCTTTTCTTGTCAGTCCGTTCTTCTAAAGAGAGTGGGAGACAAGCCTTCCCTCTTTCAGGGTAAGATTTATTGTTAATGTTTTTGTATTTTAGTCAATTTTAAGTCCTAATAGGTCTTTTCCCAAAACAGAAAGCTAAACTTACTTTATGTCTTCTGCTGAAGTTAAAGTGAGGGAAAAAAGCCACACACAAATGAATGTTTTCTTCCATGACAAAAGATCGCCCGTCAGATATTATGGTCGCATAGAGGCTAGTGCAATTTTCCAGATCAAAGGAAGCTGGAGTCAGCCTGGTCACTCTTTGGTCCTTTTTGCCCCACTGTTGTTGTTATTGTTGTTGTTATTATTATTATTATTATTATTATTATTAACCTTTATTTATAAAGCACTGTAAATTTACACAGCGCTGTACATGCAATCTTTTAATTGGACGGTTCCCTGCCCTCAGGCTTACAATCTAGAAAGACATGACACAAATAGAGAAGGGAGTGGTGGTGGGGAAGGGGCCTTTCTAGTAGGATAATACATATAAAATACATAGCAATACAGGAAATAATTCAATAAAACAGACAACAAAAAAGCATCAAATAGCAAGTGACAATTCTGCAATGCCTGGGAACGCTGGGAACTGCTAAGGCAAAACTGGATACCTCCTTCAAGCCCCGATTTCTAGTCCCTTTCTCCAGGGGCTATTAATGGCCAAGATTAATTCGCTTGCCGTGACTGACTCTCAGCGACATGCTCCCCCAGTTCTGGAGCAGGAGCTCCTCCACCACGCTTCCAAATGCCTCAGCTCATGACTGGAAGTCCCATCTTATGCTTATCTTTTAAAGTTCAGATAATATTTTCCCACCTCCTTCCCCATTTGCTTTTATTTTGTTTTTGTTTTTTAAAATCTTTATCTGTTGAAGGAATATGTGGTGTCAAAAGCAGGCACAGTATTTTTCTGCATTTTTAAAAATTTGGCCTAATAAAGGTATCAGAGACATTGATTAAATTTATACTGGACAGCCAGCTTGATGTAGTGGTTTGAGTGTTGGACTTGGACTCTAGGAAACCACATTTCAAATCCCTGTTCAGTCATGAAAACCCAGCATGTAAAATTGCCTAAGTAATTCTCTCTCTCTCTCTTTGCCTCAAAGGAAAGCATTGGCAAACATCCTCTGACTAAGGATCTTATCACACATGCAATTTTAAACGTTTTGGGGACTGAAGGAGGACGCTCGTGTGCGCGTGCATCCTGCAGAAAATGGAGTTTATCGCACACGAAGACCTTCTCCAACAGTCCCCGTTCCGTCCCCCGGCACGCACCCATTCGCGTCCAGTCCTGACGGGCGTCATTTTTTGCTGACGGAAGGTAGTGCAAGGTGGCTTAGATATAGAATAAATTATCTCCACATAGACGCACATGCACACACAGCCATATGCTATTGTTATTCCCAATATTGTTATTGTCAGTCCCCATTTACAAAATGACAACTAAGTGAAATTCTGGAGGCTATCCAAATTTTATAAAGATGAGATTCCAACTCATGCTGGCTAATTTCATATCTAATAGTGTCCCCACTGGCCAGTGCTACAGTCATTGTTATGCACAGCCCTGAGGGCTAAAAATTCACATAAAAGAAGAGACACTGACATGTTTTCATTCTTTGGTTCTCTAGGACCTTAATGGTGGGGGAAAACTGAGAAATTTGACCTTCGGTAAATGTGTGAGAGTTGCAAACCCACTTAACCTGAATCACCTTAGTGAATTCCATGAAAGTATCTCACTTTCAGTTTTTAAAAGATACATAAATACTTCGCGGAGCTGTGGGAAAACTATAGGATGCCATATTATTCATGTAACTGCTATATACCTCCATTTGAAGCTTTAACATTTCATGCTGATTCTCCTAAACAAATAAAGCTTCCCTTCTCCATCTTGTAGTCCAGGAACTCTGGTCAAAATGCTTATCTATCTATAAAGATAGATTATGATAGCTGTAGCAGCTTTTTAAAAAAGCAACCTTATGAGGAATGATGGGGACATTTAAGGGGAAGCAATCCTGCTTTCTTCGAGTACAGTGGTAGGTGACAGCTTCCATGTCTGAGGGATGGTAACCATGCTGCAGTGAAACTACTCTGGGAGAGAAAGACAGTGTGGTGTAATGCTTTGAGCATTGGACTAGGACTCTGGAGACCAGAATTTGAATTCTTGCTTGGGCATGAAAACTGACTGGGTGACTTTGCACAAATCACACTCTCTCAGCCTCAGTGGATGGCAAAGGCAAACCCCCTCCGAAGAAATTTGCAAAGAAAACCCTGTAGGATCGCAATAAGTTGGAAAGGACTTGAAGGCACACAACACACAATACACATTCAAGGTGCTAAATATATTCCTTACTTTGGATAGCACCAATATAGTTCAAACTAAAACAGATAAGATCCATGGGTCCTACTAATATAGAAACCACCAGCTGTCATTGCTGAGGCCAATGATTATATTATGAGGTACATGGAGGAATATGTTGGGCTATAGCATACATAATTTCAAATTGACTTTGTGACTGCTTATTTCACTTTTAACCCATTGAAAAAAGGGTAGTGGAGATCTTTTTTTATTGAATGTGATACAATGGCTGAAACTTGTGCCACTTGGCATGCATTGTGTGTTGTGTACCTTCAGGTTGCTTCAAACTTATGGAGACTGTAAGGAGAACCTATCACAGGGTTTTCTTTCTTTAAGGCAATATTGAGATAAAGAAATACTTTTCTTGATACATCATAGAGTATGACTGGTTTATCTTTTTGCTAATGCAGCGTGTAACACAGGCACAGATACATCTGTGGGGTGGCCTTTTCCAACAAGGGGAACCTGTCCAATATTTTCCAGAATTATAACAGCAAAGCTGGTGTTGTATTCAACATTTGAGGCAATGGGACAGGTTTGTAGTAGTGACCTTCAGACCTTGGCTATTTTGGTTGTCCTTTTGTTCAGACTATGTGCCCTTGGATACAAAAGAGTTTGCAGAGGCATACAAAAGCCCATTTGTTGGAATAGTTAGGAAATATATAGTTGTCAGACAAAACTAACATAGATTCTTATTCTGTTAAAGCAAGCAGCAAGAGAAACTTCTTAAGATCTCATATTGCATAAGACATCATTCAAATTAGTGCGGTCCCAGTCAGGTTATACTCTCCTGAATGGGCATCACACATGGGACATTACTCAAGGAATACAGAAGAGGATAAAAGGTTAGAAAAAAGAATCACAAAGCTCCGTGGAAAATAGCAAGGGGCTGCTGGCTTCTGAAAAGTAGAGTAAAACACACACAAATGCCCAATAAAACAACCATGTGATATTTCAGTAGAAATACAATTTAAGGTTTTATTTTCATTTTTAGTAAGGTCATCTAAATACATTTAGTACAGACAATAAACTATCCTAAGCATGATAAGCTTCCAAATTCTCCAAAAATCTTCTTCAGACTAGATGGTACAAAATTTAGAGAAAGGGAGAAGAAACAGAAATTATCCAAACTGGATATTAGCTATTCCTCCTAATTTGGTGTCATCTGCAAATTTGATAAGCATGCCCTCTATTCTTTCATCTAACTCATTGATAAAAATATTGAATAGCACCAAACTGGCCAGATGTCGCAGCTAGCTTGCCATATTTGTAATATTTGTAGTGATCCTAATAAAGGTATTAGGATAACTACATTTTGATCCCTGAATTTTCTTTCTATTGAAACAGCAGCAACAGCTATTCTGTTAGTGTCACTGGTCAAAAGGTTAATTGCAGTGTAATAGAGCAATTGGGTGGGAGATGGGGTCATAGCTGGGAGGAAAAAGGTTAACCCTTCCCTCCCAGTTCACTATGACCTTACCACTTAATTGCTCTTTCCTGCTACTATCAGGCTTGAGAAAAGCCATCTTCTGTAAGCCATCTCAGAGCTGTGAGCTATGAAAAGGGCAAAGAACAGTCCTCAGGGTATCAGCCAGCTTTTTCACCAGGAAGAATACTGATACTGTACTTTTAAAAACCTCTTCTTTTCACTCATCCCGCAGTAACCATCTTTATGTTCCAGGTAGCCAATATAATTGCCAACTCAACACAAAATGGACTTTATTTGTATCTCCTTAACTCCCAAAGTTCAAGCCATCCTGTCTGATGGGAAGTTCTGAAGAATCTAAAAGCTTTGCACCATTCTGTACCATTTTGATTAAAGGTTATACCTTTCCCCACTGTATAACAAACTCCAGGAGAACATGGTCACTCCCACTCACGTATTCCACCACTTTCACCCCATTAAAAGACCCCATTCTAAAAAGGCATCATCCAATTCCTGAGTTTGACTTGGGGGTCCAATTCCTGGGTTTGACTTGGGGATCTGTAGTAGACTCCCACAGTAGCATCCCTGTTGTTTCCCTCCTCTTTCATTTTTACCCAGATGCTCTCCGCCTGACTTCCAGAATATAAATCTTGGATCTCTTCACAGGTGTAAACATCCGTGACATATAATGCTATTCCTCCTCCTTTTTGTTTGGTTTCTTTCTCTTAAAAAGGTTATACACCTCTATCATTACATTTCAATCACGAGACTCCTCCCACCAGGTTTCAGTGAAGCATATTATATTATATTTGCTTTGTTGTGCTAGGAGTTCAAGTCCATCCTGTTTATTTCCCATGCTCTGTGCTTTAGTGTAGAGACATCTAAGAACATGGGTCCTCCCCATTTGCTGCCTGTGTAAGGTTTGTTGCCTCTCACTGTTGGAACCTTGCACTATTTGGCTTGTTCCCTCTGTAACAGTTTGATTATTATCTCCAGCCCTCAATGAACTCCTGCTTTCCATAATATTGTCTTCCTCCCTCATATAACTCAGTTTAAAGCCCTCCTGATTAAATTTTTGAGACAACTGGCAAAAACATTTTTGCCATCTGGCATGAGGTGCAAACCATCCCTTGCTAAAAGTCCCCTTTCATGGAACTGCAGCCCATGCTCCAAAAATCCAAATCGTTCTTGGTGACACCATCTGTGATGCCAGTTGTTTACATCCGCTATTTTCCTCTCCCTTCTTGGACCATGCACTTCAACTGAGAGAAGAGTTGAGATGACAATCTGTGCATCCAACTCTTTCATCTTCTTACCCAGAGACTCATAATCTCTTCTGATATTCTGACGGTTGTGTCTTGAACTATCATTGGTTCCCACATGAACTAAAAGAAAGGGGTAATAGTCAATAGGCTTGTCAAGTCTTATCAGCCTCGCAGTCACATCACAGATCTTTGCCCCAGGGAGACAACACACTTCCAAAGATATCTTGACAGATGTACACACCGCTGATTCTGTACCTCTCAGCAAGGAGTTCCCCACAACCACTACCTACCTCCTCCAAGTGCTGATTCTACAGGGACCTTCTGCCCTTTCACTGAGGTCTGTCACTGCTCTCTCCCTCATCATCCCTGATAAGGGAGAGCACTTCAAATCGGTTTTGTAGCTGCAAGCTCCCAGAATGATCCCTGGTGTTCTTAGTTCTATGTGTGACATTCCTCCAACTGTCTACTTCCTATGTATGTGAAGTGACTTCTTCCCCAGAAACTTCCTTCACATGTTCCCCAACCAGGACAGTCCATTCTGTTTGGTTTAGGAAAACTTTTTGCTCCCTAATATGCAGAAGGGTAGATATCTGGGGCTCCAGCTGCTGGATCTTCTCTTCCAACAGGGCTACCAACTTGCACTTGGTGCAGGTGAAGTTCCCCATATCCCTAGACAAGAAGACAAACATCCCACAAGTGTTGCAGGTGACTGCAGAAGCTCCCTGGTTGTCCATCCTCAGAGGTCTTAAGGAGGCACTGAAATAAGACTGTGCACCCCTCCCCCCTCAAAAACTGCCTATTAAACACCCAGTAAAAGACTGATGTTGGCCTGGCTTCTGCCACTGAGCTCAAGAGTCTATTGCTATATAGAGAGGTCCTGGCTGCTAGCCAGGCAAGTCTCTGACTCACTTCCACTGATGACAACCCCTTCACAAGCCCCTTAAAGAAATAAAACAGTTAAAACTAAAGGAGGAGCCCTGAAACAAAGTACCCTCTGCTCTAAGCCTCCATTTAGTGAGAAATTTTGCACACCATTAGGCATACACCTCTGGCAGGAGTTATCAAGGCTAGGCTGCTAGCCCCATTCCCTCAGGAAAACACACTCACAAAGGTTTGGGGGGGGGAACTCTCTTTTTCTTCTCCCTGGCTAGGCTGCTAACCCCTTCCCAGTGACTCACAGAAGTCCCACCACATCAGGAAAAAACACTTACAAAGGTTGGGAAAGAAAAAACCTCACCCAGTCAAAATGGCTGCCAAGAAACTTCTCTCCCTCTTCTGGCAAGGACTTCCTTAAGAAGAATGAAAAAATGTAAGAAATCAATATGCAGATTTGGAATGGGAGTTTGAGGAAATGACACCTCTCTCTCCATGTGTGGCTTTCTTCATAGAAGCACCAGTCACATCACTAATTCCTCAGTTCTCCCACCAGTGTCGTGGCAAATTGGCATCATGCTGAAGAATATATGCAAGATAGAGAGTGTGTGTCCCATAGCCAAATATGTAATTATCCATTGTGTACTCAAGTGCAGCATTATTGCTCACAGAAGATGCTCAGGCTGCATCTGGCTTTCCTGTAGCAGGGCATTCATGAAATCACTGATTAGATAAGAATCAGCTGCCCTTCATTGTCTCGATAAATGGAAAATGAAACTCTACTAATGCTCTTTATTTAACGCCTGTTTATTTTTTCTTGAATAATGCAGTTGTGTGGCAAACAGTTATTATGCACAGGGCATACAATCTCTTGAAACTAGCATTCACTTAAATTGACTTTTACTGGAAACCTGCTGCCTCTTACGGCTATGTTCATAATAACTGGAGAAATATATGGAGGCGTGCTGTGAGTTTAAGGCTGTTCTCACTGTGCAAGGGCAGCACAATCCACTTATGAAAGGCTAATCAGAAAATTCCCCACCTGTCTCTTTTACCTTCCTCTTCCTCTTCCTTTCTTGGACTACTTATCTTGTCAAGTTCAGATTTCCAGGGTGTAGCAAAAACCATCATATTCCCCATCACCATATACAGGTGTGAGAGCTGGAGAGTGAAAACAGCTGACAGGAAAAAAATCAACTCATTTGAGATGCGGTGCTGGAGAAGAGTGCTGAGGATACCATGGATGGCCAGGAAGTCAAAAATATGGATACTGCAACTGAGCTCTCCCTAGAAGCTAAGATGACCAAACTGAGGCTGTCATAATATGGTGACTTTATGAGAAGGCACGATTCACTGGAAAAGACAATAGTGCTTGGAAAGGTAGAGGAATAGAGAAAAAGAGGTAGAACACATACCAGATAGATAGATTCAGTGGCTAGGGTTTTTAAGGATCTATGGAGAGCAGCTGAGAACAGTTGCCATGAATCAAAGCTGACTAGAAGACAGTTAACAACAACAATAAAGCAATAATATAGCAAATATTTCTGACAGGGTCAGTGTTCTGAATGAACAAAGCATTAGGTTTAGCTGGTACTGGAAACCCAGGTTTGGTTCCACCATTAGGCATCAAACTTACAGGCTGGATGAGTAACTCTTCTTCATGAAGATTCTTATTTTGGAACATGTCCATGACTAATGATAATATGGTTCTGGGAAAGCCTTGGGAGAGTTAGAGACCTAAACTAGCTTGACTCTTCTGGGAGTGCTCCAGAAGATACTGATGATGACTATGAAACATTCTCTCTGGGCTTCAGAAGGCATTACTCACTTTGCTTTGTTCAACACATTATCAGAAGAAAGCCAAGCCCCACCCCTTATTTCCATCATGATGCATCCAAGCCAGTGGTTCTCAACCTTCCTAATGCCGCAGCCCTTTAATATAGTTCCTCATGTTGTGGTGACACCCAGCCATAAAAATATTTTCTTTGCTATATGCAAATATGTGTTTTCCAATGGTCTTAGGTGACCCCTGTGAAAGGGTCATTCGACCCCCCCAGGGGTCCCGACCCACAGTTTGGGAACCACTGATCTAAGGAGAGGTTCCTGTTCCTGGAGAGGCTTTCAATGCAAGTGAGAACCCTGGAAAATGAGTGGCTTCCATGTAAATGGGAAATTAATTTTCTTTGATCCCTCTGCTCTCTATTGAGAACAAGAATTGAGCAAGAAGGTCAGATGAGTACAGGGTGAATACAGATAATCCACAACAGCTCTTTGTTGCTCATATGAGGTCTAAGAATAAGACTGGGCCCTACACTCCCTCCTTCTGGTGGTTGGCAGTGATTTGATTTTTAAAATATCAGCAACTAGTAGCTCTTCAACAGACTGAGCACCAAGTGTTTTGAAGCTTCTCCAAGATGAAGGCCTGAACATACTGTATCGGCTGTGCCCAGCAAAGAACAGACTTGCATTGACAAATGGGATATTATTAGATAAGGAGCAGCATGCAGGTTTGGCTTCAAATGCTTCCAACCTGAGCGATTTCTCCAAGTTACAATTAAATGCTTCAATAGCGCCTATTCCAAAAAAAGAGGACTCGTGGCTAATTAACTTGAAGGTAACAGACGTTGGATGATCCTATGTTTACTCAGGCAGCAACCTTGCCAATTACAAACCAGCAAATCTCCTAATTTTGAGGCAAGTGGGGCCTGCTTTTCCAAAACAAAACAAAACAAAAAAGACTTCCCATCGTTGCACTGTCAGATCCCTTTGCAATGTGATTGTCTTGATAATCAACCACGTTTATTGACAAGCTGGTTATGTTTGTGTTTTCCCCCCCTTAATGCATTGCTCTTCACTTCAATTGCTTTGCAATATTTAGCTGGCTGTAATCTGACACTATCCGTTGACAATATTGCTGTTCTGAAACTTGTCTGCTGTTTATTGCTTTCTACAACCCTACAGTAGCTAAAGACAGTGTTATTTCATCTGTGCAATTTAGCCCTTTTATGCACATTGTTGTTGCAAAGCTTGTAACTGGATTTGCTCACATTCCTCCCTTGCTACTTGCCTTCCCCAAGCCTTTCCTCCTTCTGTCATCATCACTGCTTGCAATCCTTCATCTCCTTAGTAAGTTTTACTGAGGCATTCTGATGTAGTCATGGATGGCAGGGGTATATAAAGGGGGTAGCTGCTCTGGGAGAAAACAAAGACATGCAAGTGAAGTTTTATAAATGACTACTGAATGTAGATGAACTTGTGCTCCACCTATTAAAAGCCATCATGACTCCCGCCTCCCGGTCTGAACATTGGTGCTTTCAGTAACAGAGACTTCACTGCATACTCTGCAGAAGGGATAACTCCAGTTGACTCTCCTTTGCAATTGCTGGAAGGACCATTCTCATACAATAAGACCCTGGGATATCAAATTGCCATGGCATCTGGTTAGTTGGGCCCATTCCAAGAAAAGTTAGAGATATGCTTAGGACCAAATATAAAAGTACATTGTGCACAGTGTTGTACCACAAGGGATGAGAAGGCAGGATAAGATTCTCACATGAGTTTTGGTTCCATCACATACTGTGGCTGGCATCTTGTTAGTGATGTATATGAACATAAGTGCAGCAAATCCCTTTTTGTACTGGAAGTAGAGGGCTATTCACTGGTCTTGTGCTCGATGCAAAAATCCCCCCATGCCCAGCAGCTGTCAAGCCCCAGGAAAGGTCTGTGCCGCTGTCACTTATTGTTGTGGAGTGGAGGGGAGAGATGATTAAAAGTATGAAGATCCAGCTGCTCCAGCCCCCTGGGGGAAGAATAAGGCAGGTATAGTCCATTTGAGACCTCACTGTCATTTCTTTTCCTTTCTCCAATTTAGCTGTGACTAGCTGCTTCTCCATGGTATGAATCACTTCACCTTCCCTCCTGGTAAGTTACAGCAGTACCCCACTCTAAGCTTGACAGCTTCTGGATAGTGGGAGGGGCTGCAACTTCATGTGCAGAGCTTCACGCACATAAAGGATCTTACCCAGTATTTCTCTCAAGTTATCCTGTCGAGGCTGAGAGAACTATTTCACATATTTGACAGGAAAACAGGTGAATTTAGAATGAGTTCATGTTTTACCCACCCCTACAATGACTACAGTTACCAAATGATAACCTGAATATAGGAATTTGATGTAATCAGTTAACTTGAAATCAGTTGTCACATCTTTTAGCCTCAAGATGTTATAATGGCAGCCCAGCTGGGTGGTGGTAATTCTGTCACCAGTTGGCTGTAGCTTAAAGAAAGGATACATCCACACTGTGTTAACAAAGAAATCCTCAAAGAGGTTGCATTTTTCTCGCTTAACCTATATACCTCAGAGAACTTAAACTAGTAAAAAAACAAAACAATAAAAAACCCACCAAAAGAAAGCAAAAGCATTCTGTTGTTTATGCTTCTCCCAGCAAACATCTGGACTCACCAGCAGTGAATGTAGCACCATTTTTAAACAATAATGGTCTACTGCTGTGCCATATATTTATTTAGCTTTTTGTCATTCATCAGAAGGCCACAGGGAAGACAAAGAGTGTGAAAGGCAACTGGAGTTGCCAGTTCTGATGTGGGTGCTCAGAAGGTAGGAGCCTAGACAGTTTATATCCAATTAGAAACAAGGATCAACTACAAAATATTCATACAGAAAAAAGAAAGATTCAAACATCAAGTAATGCTGTTAAAAACACAAGTGTTAAAGCAGTTTAGAATACAATTGAAATACATGCTATATGCTGTCCCCAGTCCCTTAATGACAACATAGTTTCCTTTCTGCTGTTTGTGGATATACTCTTGAATAAGTATTAAGGCTTTTGCTGAGGAGCCAGACAAAATGTGCCAAACAGCTACTGGGCAGCAGCGGTAGCATGTGTGTGTGTGAGAGACACTGGCAGATGATCTTGCCAAGACAACAGCAGTAGCACTCTAGCTAATGCTTACTTGTTAGTACTATGCAGTGGGAGATTTCATAATCCCCCTTTTGAAGATCTTTTACTACAGAAACTCTATGAGAAAATCAAACATGAAACAAGAGATAGTGACTGGATTCACTCAAGGAGTTATTAGGGCAGAGCAGGGGACAACTACGAGTAGTGCTTGGGCTAATGATGCAACTGAACTCAAGCTGAAAGAATATTTAGCTGCTGATGTACTCAGAGGTGAAAGGAACATTTGAAGCAGCACAACACATATAACAGGAAAATGGAATGTGGGAAACATGAACCAGGGAAAGCCAGACATACTAAATTGAGAAATGGAACATACGAACATTGCAATAGAGGTACCTGGGTTGAGTTAGTTAAAGTGGACAGGAATGGGACATTTTGAGTGAGATAATTACACACTGTTTTACTCAGGAAAGGAAAATCTAAGAAGAAAAGAGGTGGCATTAATTATGAGGAGACATGCAGCAAAAACAGTCAAAGGATGTAATGTAAGGTCTGACTGAATCATTTCAATAAGACTTTAGCAAAAGCTGAATCCATGTTGATGCTCCAGTTACAGAGGCAGAAGAAGCCACTGAAAGATTCTGTGCTGGAATCCAGGAGGAAATTGATCACATACCAAAATAGGAGTTCTTATTAATCATAGGCAATGGAAATGCCAAAATAGGAAATAGAGAATAATCAAAGATTGTAGGAAAATTTGCCTAGGATCAAGACATGAAGTAGAACATCTGATTAAATTCTGTGAGACCTTCAATTTGTTCATTGTAAACACATTCCTCAAACCACCTAAGAAGCAACTGTATACATTGACATCACCTGATGGTCAATACAGAAATCAAATAGACTTCCAGAAGAGCCAAGAAAGCAAAGGGAAATTTAGACCAAGAGCAAGGATGCTCTATGGCAAATAAAGGAACACATTACATGACCAAGAAGAAATAAAAAAGATGGTGGAAACAGAATACTAGAGAGCTATATAGAAGAAATGAAAGGTTGGTGGATTCATAAGAGGAAGAACTATATAAAGATGAATCTTCAATTTTAAAAAATTGACGTGCAAGCTCCATTCTGAGGGTCTGAAAGAAACAAATCACCAGCAACAGGTGGCATACCAATAGAGTTGCTTCAATCCACAGAGACAAAATCTACTCTAGTTATAACTAAAATCTGTCAACAAATACAGAAACAAAATAATGGCCCAGAGACTGGAAACACTTAATAAACATCCTAGTTCCCAAGAAAGGGATACCAGGGATTGCATTAACCAAAGGACAATTGCATTAATTTCCAAAGCAAGGTAAGTGATGTGGAAAATTCTACAGCAAATACTTTTATCAAATGCCAGATGTCCAAGCTGAGTTCAGGAAAGGAAGATGGGCTAGAGTTTTTGTATAATGGAGCACAAACATACATTGGATAATGAAGCAACAGAAGGAATTCAAAATAAAATCAGCCTGTGCTTTATAGATTATAGAAAAGACTTTGACTGTGTTGATCATGAAAAACTACAGATCCCTCCTAAAGGAATGGGTGTGCCACAACATTTGATCATCTGATGTGTAACCTGGACTCAGACAAGTTTCTGCGCTTTGGACAGAATACAGAGAAACTGAGTGGTTTCCAACTGACAAGGAAGTCAGGCACAGCTGCATCTTATCACCCAATCTGCTTAACTCGTGTGCTGAGAATATCATACAGAAAGCAGGACTAGACCCATAGGAAGGAGCTGTGTAACTGGAGGAAAGAACATCATCAATTTAAGACATGTAGATGACACCGTACTACACTTGGCCCTCCATATCCACAACTTTTTTATGCATGGATTCAATCATCCATGTCTTAAAAATAATAAAAATATTAATAAATTCTAAAAAGCAAACCTTGATCTTGCAGTTTTATATAAGATACATCATTTTGTTATGCCATTGTATTTAATGGGACTTGAGCAAAACTGAATGTTTTGCAAAAACATTGAGACTTCTTGAAGAATCCATTGTCCTCTGCCTTGAAAGAGGCCTGTGGCCTCACAGGAATAGAGACATATTGGATTGCAAACGAGGAGTCCTTGTTGATATGCAAATAGACTTTATATTTCCTGGACTTTTCCCAATTGCCATATGGCCAGAGGAGGAGGGGCCAACCTGCTAAAATACCCTCCCCATCTTAACTAAAGATAGAAACAACAAAATGCAGGCATCTTACTAACATCTCTAATTTTTCTCCTGTTTGGTCTTGTCTGATGAAGAAGTCGGTGGAGCTTCAAAAGCTTGCAGCAAATATATTGTGCATTTTGGTTGGCCAATAAAAGTGTCACTGCTTGGTGGATTTTTGTTTAAAGTTAGGATTGTTCATGCCACTGTATTTCCAGTCTCTATGTATGGTTGTGAAAACTGGTCAGTGAAGAAAGCTGATAGGAAGAAAATCAACTCATTTGAAATGTGGTGCTGGAAAAGAGTTCCATGGACTGCTGAAAAGACAAATAAAAATGCGTCCTAGAGCAAATCAAACCTGAACTCTCCCTAGAAACCATGATGACTAAACTGAGACTTGCCTACTTTAGTTATCTCATAAGCAGAAATGACTCACTAGAAAAGACAAAAATGCTTACCAAAATAGAAGGCAGAAGGAAAAGAGGAAGACTGCATTCCAGATAGATGGACTCAGTCAAAGAAGCCATGAACCTGAGTAGTTGATGGCAGGGTGACTTGGAGGTCTTTCAATAATAGGGTTGCCATAAGTTGAAGCAAACTTGATGGCAATTAACAATAACAACCATTCAATGAGGCAGAAGTAAGTGCAAGAGATATGTGAGGGAGAGAAAATGCTGTCATTTTCAACTGGGGTAGGACTTCTGTTTATAAATCTGATAGAAAAACTGTTGAATTTAGATGAATTCATGTGGAGTGTTCTTTTCCAATAATCACACTCACCAAGGAACAATTTGAATATAGGAATGTTATGTAATCTGTTAAATTACAATCTGTTGGGAAATGTAATTCTTTCTTGAGGATCGTTAGAAACTCAGAAAGTAAGCAAGATTGTTTAATCTCACTAGCAAAGCTTACTCAGCAGAAAAATGATGATGATGGGCAAGCAGGAATAAAACTTTAACTAACTCACTCCTCTTCCAGCCACGTGTCCCCAATAAAAACACACACTCACTTGGTTAAAAGTGAAAAAGAAAATAAGTTTACTTACAAAATCATGTGTATGAAGAGATACACAGGTCTAGCTTCATGTTGCAAGAAAAAAAATGAGGTAGAAAAAAGTAGTCTCCATGCATCTTAAGAAGGATGCTATCCCAGCATCTTTTCAGCTCCAGGCATAGGCATGCTGATTAGTTAGTAAGCAAGTTTAGTAATGGAGTCTCATCTCTGCTGCTTCTTCACCCCAAGAACAAAGGTAATAAAGTGTCCTCATGGTAAACAGGAAATGAGGAGGGGAAGTGAGGAGAGGTTGTTAGTAAGCAATAAAACTACCATTGACATGCATTCCTAGAAAAGGTCTTGGCCTAAAAGCATCATAGAGATATAGTACTAGAAAGGCTTAGCATGCGAAGTTGCTATATCCCAACACAATCACTTATCACATTTTTTCAGCTCAGCATATAATAATGCTAGCCAAGTTGGGAGGTGGCAATTCTGTTGACAGTTGGCTTATTATATGTATGAGGTGGCCCAGAGTCTTCATGTTTATATTTTTAATTTTGAGAACCCTTGCATGTGTTTGCAGCACATACTTCCATGGTTGAAAGCCAGTCTGCCAAGAAATCTGGACTTCTATGAGTATGCACTGGATCAGGGGCTGTGTTTAAAAATTTAAAAATAAGTAGAAAAAAAATCCGACCATCTTGCATATTTAATAAGATAATCAGAACCCTTCATTTTCACAAATTCCTTCCCTTCAGTCTGAAAGGAGAAGAAACAAACTGGCTTCTTTCACAGGGGATAAGAATTCCATAAAAGCAGGCAACAGAGTTTGACACAACTCAAATAAAATCCAGTCTGATTCTAACTGTGCTTTGCTGCATATGGATCTTTGCCTTAGATGGGAGTGCACTTTGGTTTGTGGACTAATATTCTGCTCTGTACGTAGGGGAAAAACAAAAGAAAAAGAAACACTTTCTCTCTTCCCCTGAAATACGAGTGCTGCCAGTACATTTTAGCATTTTCCTCCTTGGTTGAAAATAGTGTCAGAATGTTCAGGAAGTGCAAAATCTGATGGATAACTAAATAAATAATAAAATAATAATAAAATTTTTATTTTTATACCTCCCTTCCAAAGATCAGGGCGGTTAACAACATGATAAAACAATACAATTCACAATAAAAACATCAAAATTAAATACACATACAATAAAACAGGCTAAAAGCCCCGTTAGCCAGTCCTCTTGCGAAATAAAGAGG
>NC_056522.1:245432448-245446659 GCF_019175285.1 Sceloporus undulatus | reverse complement strand
AAGGGAGGCCTACTAGGACTTTAGTTGGGGAATGCAGCCTTAAATAGGAAGGTTTTTAAATCCTTTCTAAATTGGGCCAGGGAGGTGGCCGAGCGGAGCTCTGTGGGCAGCGTGTTCCAAAGGGCCGGGGCGGCGATGGAAAATGACTTCCTCGTAGTGGAGGTAAGCCTAGCCCCTGACGCCCTAAGTAGTTGCTGCCCAGATGTTCTGAGGGTGCGGGACGGAATGTATGGGGAGAGGCGGTCCTTCAGGTATCCTGGGCCCAAGCCATTTAGGGCTTTATAAGTCATCACCAACACCTTATATTGTGCCCGGAAGCGAATAGGCAGCCAGTGCAGGTCTTTAAGCACCGGTGTAATATGGCTGGTCCTGGAAGTACCAGTGACCAGCCTGGCTGCCATATTCTGTACCATTTGTAGCTTCCGGGTTTGGTATAAGGGTTGCCCCATGTAGAGTGCATTGCAGAAATCCAATCTCGAGGTTACCAGAGCGTGTACTACCGTTTCAAGGTCCCTCTGGGCCAGGTATGGGCGCAGCTGGCGAATAAGCCGAAGCTGATAACAGGTGTTCTTGACCGTCGCATTCACCTGAGCAGTCAGGTGAAGCGACGAGTCAAGAAGCACCCCCAGGCTGCGCACAGAGTCCTTCACAGGAAGCGTGACCCCGTTCAGGACAGGTGGAACTACCGCCATTCCTGGACCAGGGGAGCCTATCACAAGTACCTCCGTTTTCTCTGGATTCAGCTTGAGTCGGTTTTCCCTCATCCAGCCCATTACTGACTCCAGGCACGCCACGAGAGGAGAGACGCCATCCTCAGTCACTGCATCAGTCGGAGACATAGAGAAGATTATTTGGGTGTCATCAGCGTACTGATAACCCCGCGCCCCATGTCTCCGGATGATCTCTCCCAGCGGTTTCATGTAAATGTTAAATAGCATGGGAGACAGAATGGCTCCTTGAGGGACCCCAGTTTTAAGGGCCCTCTCATCGGAGCACACGTCTCCCAGCTGCACCATCTGGGACCTCCCAGAGAGGTAGGACCGGAACCACTGGAGCGCAGTGCCCCCCGATTCCCACCTCTGCCAGGCGCCCCAGAAGGATACCATGGTCTATGGTATCGAAAGCCGCTGAGATGTCCAAGAGCACCAACAGGGACACGCTTCCCCTGTCAATGCCCAGACGGAGATCATCGACCAAGGCGACCATGGCCATCTCAACCCCGTAACCCGCCCAGAAGCCAGTTTGAAATGGGTCCAGATAATCCGTTTCATCCAAGACCGCCTGAAGCTGGATTGCAACTAATCTGTGCATTTGTCTGGAGAGTGTGGACCATGTGAATTTGTGCAGAAATCTCAAAGATTGAATTCCTCAAATAAATCTAAAGGTATAACCAACAAAAAAAATTCTACAAAACTTTTAGAAATTACTCTTTGTTTAAAAATATCTACATAGAGGCCAGTCCAACAAATCTTACAAATTAATGCTTTTACCTAAAAACGTGGGACTTGACAAACTTCAAGAGTTTAATATTCGTGGCGCTAAACATACCCCAGAGGCCAATTTATACTGTTGGCTATTTTTAATTATGGGGGGAGTGCTCAGGTGAAATTTAATATACATTAATGAACACAAAGACTCCATCTGTATTACAGCCTTGAAAATGTATGTCAACTCAATTATACAGCACAGGCCAAAGTATGAAAAAGAAGAGTGCAATGCAGAGCAATATCCTTGACAACCATTACCCCTCCCCCCAAAAAAAACTCCACCAGGAAGGACTGACTGCTGTCTCACTTCAATAAAAAGCCCTAAGGCAAAAATAAAAGTGTGCCAGAGAATGCTTTTTGAGATCCTTACTGAAGAACAGACAACTTTGATTTTGTTTTACCACTGCACATCATGTATCTATGGTTTCCGTGGACTTTTCATTATGACAAATCAGGGATTACAGGGGGATTTTTCCTTGTGCTGCGTTATTAGCCCTAGAATATTCAGCACTCTCACCAGGCATTGACAGAGCTTGGAAATGTTAACTTTTCACTACAACCCCCAGAATCCCATTACAGTATGTTTCTAAGCTCTTTGTATTACAAGAATTGACATTTGTGGACATAGGCTAAATTGCATGACTTTACAATGATGGAGAAACATCTGACATGACATATAACCATGCTGGTGAATTGTGATGATACACAAGATGTCTCATTTGTGTAATGGTCCCAAAGACACAGGTATGTATCTTATCTCCTCCTGGGAATATGAGCATTGCTCAACATTGCAATTCACCATTATATGGTCTTAAGTCAATTCACATTGACAAAAATACCTGTAGCCAGGTGGATGAAGAGATGGTGAGGGTTGATAGGGCAAGGCAGGAAGCAGGGGGAACGGAGGATCCAGGAGAGGTTTGGCAAAGAGAGACCCCGCCCAGGGGGAAGGGGTTAAAAGGCGAGGGACAGGTGGACAAGAGGAGGAGCCGGGAATGGGGAAGACTGGGATGCGCGGAGGCGGTCGTGGAAGGGAGAGGCGGACTGGTGAGGAGCCCAAGACGGGTAGGCTTCCCGGTGACCTTGCAAGGGCAGCACAATCTGCTTAGAGGCGGGCCCCGTACGGAAGTAGTACTGCCAGACCCCAAGGTGGAGGGAGACTTTAGGTACCCCCACAAGGGAGACTGGTGAAGACAGACAACAGGATCCCTGTCGGGTGAGTGGTGGGACCCCAAGGGCGAGCAGTGAGAGCAGAGGCCAGGGCCAGAGTTGAAGGAGAAGGCCGATGCTGAACCCTTGGAGAAGTGCCAGGGAGGCAGACATGTGGAGACGACGGACCCGGAAGCATGAGCGCGAAGGACTTTGGAGTGGAGGGCCATGGTGAAGTAACCAAGCCGGAAACCACTGGTGTTTATGTTGTGAAAGTTTATTGAGTTCTGTTCAAGTAAAGTTTAAAGCGGCTACCGAGTGTCCTTAACCTCTGGTAGTCGAAACCCAAGGGAGTTCACGTGGGGTGCCAGGATGTCCCAGGGAGTTAAACGCCCCATCCACAATACCTAATAAAAGTCATAATTGCTAAAATAATCTTTGCATCTTTATTTATATTTGCATGCATTTATAGTTGCATGCATATTTGTATAAATCAGGGATGGAAATTATGTGGCTTTCCAGCCATTGACTGAGTACAACTCCTAGCATTTCTCACCATTTGATACATTGGCTAAAGCTACTGGGACTTGCAGTCCAACAACTTCTCAAGAATTGCATGATTTCCATCCATGGTGATTTTCTATCAAGTAGATGGACTACACAGATAAACGACACATGTGGTATAATAAAAAGGTGTGAGCTCAGAGGAACCTAAACACAATGTAACAATTTCATCTCTGTTCTTTAAGTTATTACTGCTGCTACTGTATTTTTTAAATCTAATATCCCTTGTGTTTTATGGAAAAGAGGGATATTTTAATTGTCCTTGGTCCACCAAGGTGACCAAGGCTGTCCCTGTTCCATAACCAGGCATGAAACCACATTTAAATGGAACTAGATAGTCTCTTTCACCCAGAAACTACCACACACTCCAGAATCTTTGCATAAAAATGGAATTAACCATTCAGTATACCCACTCAGATTCCAGAGACCAGGGTTCAATTCCCAGCTTACCCCTGAAACCCACTGGGTGAATGTGGACAAGTCAAAAGCTCTCAGACTCAGAGGAATGCAATGGCAAAACTCCTCTGAACAAATCTTGCCAAGAAAACAATACAACAGGTTCACTTTAGGGTTGCCATAAGCCAGACATGACATGAACACACACAGACACACATGCAAACAGCCAGGGGCCCTCTGGCTTTAAAAAAAAAAAAAAAAACCAGGAAGGGTAAGGATCTGGAACACATTATGGTGGTTGTCATATATCTTGGGTTGCATATATTGAAAAGTAACCATTGTCAGTGGAGAAGCAGTGACCAGAATTCCATTTACTGAATTTGTATCAATTATAGCATCCAAGACAAAGCAGATCCAAGCAATTTTATCTGCAATGTACCATACAAGTTGTCCCAGTAGCATATCAAATAATCTTAATTTTCCTCTCTTGGCCCTGTGTGTAAAAGACCCATGTCCATTTAAAATAGTTCTGCTGGCAGAGCTCCCTGCACAGGCAGCAGAGGCAGAGAAGAAATTTGGTTTTACTGCCTCTATTGCCACAGAGTAGACCTTGAGATAAGCTTTAGGCTGTGTTCAAGTGGATGTACTCTCAATTTTCTGCCAACACTGCTCTAGTCACTCCCTCATTTGTTTAATTGAAGATTTTCATATCTGGCTGAATTGTCACTCAAACATCCCTCAAAAGTAGAGGAAGCATGCATGTGTGGAAAGCTGGTGCACTTCCTCCATCAACATGCAACCGTCACTCCTTCTAGTGCCCCTAAATTGTCTCAAGGGGAGTAGATTTCCTATGAACACAAAGTTTGCATTCATAGGAAATCAGCTCCCCTGGAACGATACAGGGATGCTAAGAGGGAGCGTTGATTGCATGATGATGGAGGAAGCATGCCAGCTTTCCATATACGCATGCTACTTCCACCTTTGAGGAATGTTTGAGTGACTATTCAGCTAGATATGAAAATCTTCATTGACACCAGTTTCCTGGACAACTAGGGGGCTGGTTTGGTTCCATTCCATGAGAGGGGACATTTGAAAATGATCTTGTCCACTGCCCTGGACATTTCAGCATTCAAGAGGTCAGTCAAGGCTTTGATAGGATTAATAATAATAATAATTTGTTTTATTTATATACCGCTATTCCAAAGATCATAGCGGTGAACAGCAAGTAAGCTAATTAGCAAGTAAGCTAATTTGCCCCCAACAGTCTGGGTACTCATTTTAGCGACCTCGGAAGGATGCAAGCCTGAGTCGAGCTTGGGCCCTTTTGCTGGTCTTGAACTCGCAACCTTGTGGTTTCGAGTGAATGGCTGCAGTACAGGCATTTACCCACTGCGCCACCAGTGTAGAGGCATCAGGAAACTCCCCAAGAGCTATTAGGAAACCATCCAGATCCATTTCTGAGTCCCACCAAGTCTGAACCCTACTGAGTGGTGATCTGTCCATGACAGCAGAACTGTAGACAGTTCCACAACTTCCAGATCACATTCCCTCCATCTGCTACAGAAAACAAGTTCCAGAGAGTGCCCAGCAGCATGAATAGGGTCAGATATCACTTGGGACAAACCAATGGCAGACATGAAGTCCTGAGCCTCTCCCAACAGGGTAGTCTCAGCACTACAAGCCAGGAGGATGATCATGTTCACTGCCCTGGCCATTTCAGCATTCCACAAATCCTGCGATCACCCTGGCTATGTCAGGTAGGGAAACTGTTGAGCAGTGAGGTGAGAAGTATACCAAGAGAACCTCTAATCTGTGCAGGCCACCCAGTTTCAGGTAAATACACTCAAACCTAGAAAACTCTAGGCCAGGAGGATGGAATTTTGGAATTTCAGTTGATTACTTCAACTTACCTTCTTGCCCCTCAGATCTCAGCTGCTGCTGAACAGAGAATCATAGTGAACAATGCTGAGAGAGAATAACCCCCAACCTCATCAAACCTGGCCTCTGTAATGTATGCCAAGTTTGCATACTAATCCAGGATCAACTCCTGAATAGTAGTTGTCTTCCTATGTATCAACCTGGCATTCACCAGCAGCACTCTCAGCCCAGGGACTGGGTTGCCAAGACCATGCAGGTTGTTTGAATTTAGAGATGTTTGGGCTAATGGCAGTTAACATCTGGAGGACAACATGTTTCCTGCTCTGATAGACACTGATGGCAGAAATAGGTCTCATAATTTTCTGTATTCCTTTGACATGAACTATTTTGATTAAGGCTGACTAAACTTTATTTGAACAAATACCATATGTCTTTCCCCCTGTATGCTTTTCTAGCTCCAAAATGAAAATGTATAGAACGGTCTAGTGTGGTCCTATCAACCTACAAGTTACAACCTGAATCCAATTGTCCATGCCAACTAGCAAAAGTCTATTGAATCAATTGGATTCAGTGATTGGCATCCTGTTAGTGACTGGCATCCTGTTAGTGACATACACATTGGGCAAATCATTCACCATAATGCAACTAATGTACTCTGCTGAATGCAGAATACAGACTTGGACATAGAGCAATGTTCTGTGTTGTGGCTGTGCATTGCACATTACACATCAACGCATTGTTCACTACACACAATGCAATGATATCTACTCCTTGCATTTGATTAGGGCCAATGGATTCCACTCTAATTGGGACTACCAATAGGATTTAAACAATTATTTCCTGTTTTATATCTGCTTATTTTAAACCTGTTTATTTGTGTCTTTATATCTACCAGCAGGGCAAAAGGCTGTCTCTCTCATTAGGATGATCTGGTGTATCATCAAAGGGCAGCAAATTGAAATATTTAGGCCCATTACAGATGGGCAAAATGTGGTGTGGCGGCAGCGGTACTAGGGTTAGGGAGTGTGCACCATGCAGATGGAGTCAAAATGGTGGAGTCAAAATGGTGGCACTCTGTCTACACGGGCACCGCCATTACGGGCACCGCCATTACGACATGATGGATGCATAGCGTCCGCACATCACATCGCGCTTTTGACGTCATGAGTGCGCCATTGATGCACTTGGGTGTCGCAAGCATGACACAAAAAGAACCTGCTTTTTGCGGTTTATCCACTAAAGCTTCCCACTGGTGGAAAAGGAGGCGCTGGCAGACTGCCCTTTTTGGGCTGTCTGTATCCCACCTTAGTTATCTTAAGTTGGAATGATTGCATTGGAAGGAGAGATTTTTGAGGATTTTCAGACTAACTTGACTGGTCTGAGAAATTATGTCTCCAGTTAAGGTGTGAAGTAGTAGTAGAGCTTGTAAAATTTAGATTCTTAAAAAAACAACCCTCAGAATCTTGTACACTGCATTTAGTTTGAGGTTTGTGGCAGTTGTACTCCAAAAAATACAGTACTCTGAAATGTGGTGCTGAAAGAGAGTTCTGCAAATACTATGGACTGCCAAAAAGACAAATGAATGGATCCTAGTGCAAATCTAGTCTGAACTCTCTCTAGAATCCCAGATGACTAAAATGAGACTTGTACTTTGGACATATCATGAAAAGAAATGGCTCACCAGATAAGGTGATGAATGGCAAGGTAGAAGGCAGTAAGAAAAGAGGGAGTCTGCATTATAGGTGGATAAACTCTTATCAAGGATAGTTTTTGGTGGGTTTTTCAGGCTATGTGGCCATGTTTTAGAAGAGTTTATTCCTGACATTTTGCTGGCAACTCTGGCTGGCATCTTCAGAGAATGCTGGCATGGAAGAGAGTTGGGTGTGTGTGTATGTATGTGTGTACACACACACACACACACACACACACACACCATGTGACTCTGGGTAGGGAGGAGTGATTTCCATGTTAATTTGTGTATTGTTCTGTTGTTGATGGCAAGGCCTCAGGTTGGGAGGATATGCAAGGAACCTGTTCCGCTGAGTCTGCAAGATCTGAGTGTGTCTGTTGATGACAGGGTGACATGGAGGTCTCTCATTCAGAGTCAAACTTGCATTGATGGCAGTTAACAACTCCAAAATAATATTTTTTTTTCAAGCTGTGGCCCATTTGTTCCACATCACGTGCCAAAATGTCATTTCAGGTGCCTGAACAGTCCTAAAACCTAGACATGTGGCTGAGTTTTAAATCTTCTTCTCAGTGTGCTCCAAGAAGCAACAGGAATGTTAGAGAGAAGAGAAAGAGGGTGAGAGACAGGTTATCAGATAGAAGAGAGGAACAAAATGGAAGTGAAAAGGAATCAGGGTGAAAGGAGTATGGGATGACATGAGTGAGACAAGGAATGGGAAGAAAATTAGGGATGATGAGGAATGAGTGGTGTCAGAGGATAGAGAAGCAAACAGATAGAACTGGAGTGGTCTTTCACAGGTTGAATACAGGTCCTTGAATCAACTTCTGCAACCCTGGAAGCTCCCATCTGTTACCGAAAGCCCTCTGAACCCTCTGTGTTTTTAGATTAAAAATGCAGTGTGATTCTTGGTGAAAATGACCTAAAATCACAGCTTAGGCTGCCCAATGCTTGTAAAAATGCAAAATGAAATAATGAGAGAGAGAGAGAGAGAGAGAGAGACTCTCTCTAGCCCCTCTCATATCCTCTATCCCTCTCAAACAGCTTTTCTGCCCACTGTTTCTTCTTCAAAATAACACCGTTTTGAAGGGGAAATGGTTTTTTTTTTTTTAAAAAAATGCACTTAACTGGGGTGCAAACTACAGAAAAGGTTCTAGAAAATTGCCTCTCTCCATTCAGTTAATCACCCCTGAGCTACAGTATTCAATTTCCTTGCACCAGATCCTGTCTGATCTTGAAAGTTAAGCAGGGTCAGCCCTGGTTAGTACTTGGATGGGAGGCTGCCAATGGATATCTGGTGCTGTATGCTATATTTCAGAGGGAAGAACTGGCAAAACCACCTCTGAGTATTACTTGCCTAAGAAAACCCTCTGAAATCAATGGGGTCACCATACGTCAAGTGGTGAATTGAAGGCGCGCACACACACACACACACACAAGGCAAACTGAGACATTACAAACCTGAAATTTTTGGATTATCAAAGTACCACAACAAGCAAAACACATACTTTTAATGTTCTGAAAATAATGTTGTTGTTGTTGTTGCTGCTGCTGTATACCTTTAAGTTGTTGACAATTTATGGCTAGCCCAATATGAACCTGTACCTTGTGCATGTTTGGAAACTGTTGAAGAATTGTCCTATTAAAGAATGAATCATGGATTATAAGAGTGGCAAAATCAGAAAAAAATAAATATAATTTGGCTTCTTTTACTAAAGTTGTCCTCTAATTGAATATCAATCATTTGTTAGAATCTCTTGTGATTAAAGTACACCTTTCCTCCCCCTTTGGCTAGTTTCCTCTAATTTAATTTTCTCATTATTTTCTCATTATTTTTATTCTTTCCATCAGTAGTTGCAATTCACTGGGGAATGCTGACTGGGTAGGGAATCAAAGGAGGAGACCTTCATAAATCATGAAATGACACAACTGTTATTATTTCTGGATTCTGATTGTACTGTCAATTGATTTTTTTAAAGCTTCTGTTCATATTCAGTAAAATATTAAAACAAAGAGATGTGAACAAGGATGAAGGAGCAGAAGATTCCTCCTCTCATTCTGCCATAGCCTTCCCACCCCCCCCACCCCCCAAGATTCTTTCCTATTCTGAGCAATTTGAAATCCTCCCAATGTTGCTGGAGCACAGTCCCCATGAGCCCTAGCTTGCATTGCTAATAGTGAAGATGCTGAGTGGTGTCAGAGATGTGTTGTCTAACCATATTTGCAAAGCTGCATTTTAACCCATGCATACTGAACTGTTACTATGGATATGTTGGAGAAGCAACATGTTTTAATAGCGGATAGCTCAAGAGAACACATCACAAATACTTCACAAAATGTTTCAAAATTTAAGTGATAGCCAGCAATAGAATCTGTTAGGCTACAGCTATGATCTGAAGACCACACATCTAGAACTTTTCACAGAAGGCTTGAAAAATGGAATTGGGGCAAAATAATAGCATCTGTACATTGTGCATTGCATATAACACATTAGTGTATTGCCCAATGTACACCATGCAATGGCACTCAGCCATTGCATTGGATTAGGACCAATAGGTCCAACTCTGGTTGGGTCTACTAATAGGATTCAAACAATTATTTCCCATTTTATATCTGCTTATTTTATACCTCTTTATTTGTACCTTTATTCAAAAGGACAAAAGGTTGTCTCTCTCATTAGGCTGCTCTGGTGTATCATCAAAGGGCAGCAATATGAAAGATTTAGGCGGGATACAGACTGCCCAAAAAGGACGGTCTGCCGCCGCCTCCATTTCTGCTGGCAGGAAGCCTCAGCTGCCAAACGGCGAGGCTTCCTGGCAGCGGAAAAAGAACCCACAAAAAGCGAGTTCTTTTTGCGTCATGCTTGCGATGCACGAGTGCGCAAATGGCGCACTTGTGATGTCGCCAGTGCGACGGGACATGCGGACGCTATGCATCCATTGCATAAAAATGGCGGTGCCCATGTGTACAGGGCGCCGCCATTTTGACGCCCCCGTCACGTGCTAGGAGTGAGGATATGGATGCTGTGTCCTCGGCCAGCCTCTAGCACATGACAGGGGTGCCGTATCCGCCAGTCTGTACAGCACCTTAGTTACTTATGTTGTTATGATTGCATTGGAAGGGGAGGTGGTTTTTGTTGTTGTTGAGATTTTAAGTTTAACCTGACTGGTCTTAGAAACTATGTCCCTTCATTTGAGGTGTGGGGTAGTAAAATTTATAGAATTTGGAAAACTTAGGGCCTGAACAGACAGGTCACAATAAAACTGCTTTGGGTCACTTTGGAGGTATGCTGTTCAAATGGTGCATGCATCCTAAGAGGCCAGAAGCCACGTCAAAACCATGCTCCAGTCCTAAGGACTGGAGTGCAGCTTTGACACAGCTTCTGGCCTCTTCAGATATGTGTGTCATTTAAACAGCATACCTCCTAAGTGACCCAAACCAGCTTTATTTTGGCCTGTCTGTTCGGGCCCTTACTTTCTAACAACTGTCCTCAGGGTTTTGTACACAGCATATCACATGCTGCTATGTCTTATCACATGATGCTGTGTCTGTCCAGTAGCTGGTGTGTACTCCATTTGTTTCTAGAGTGCTTCTTTTCATTGACAGGTAAAGCCCTTCAATGTCTCCCAATTGTACTGTTTTCCACATTTGATGCATGTGTGAGAAGTTCCTCCTGAAGCAGTTCTGATATTCTGAAATCATGATATTCACATGCTTCATGCAGGCATGATTCTGCTTCTCTTTCCCTCTCCCCCTCTCCTCACTATTCCCAAGCAGGTTTCTCTCTCTCTCTTTTTCCAATTTCTTTTGTTTTCTTTCTTTCTTTTTCTTTTTTACGCAATGAATTGCTATGATTGCATACTGACACTCAAAATAAAAAAGAAATAAAAATAAATATAGACCAAAAAGCATGCTGGAAAGGGGATAGGGAAGGGAGACTGGGCCATGGAGGCCAGTGTGAGGAAGGCAGAGGCTGGAACATAAGCAGGACCATGGAGATTTAAAAGAATTGTGTGATAATTATAGTCCCCAACCTGGGATGTTTGCTTTTCCTAGAGTAACATGATTATGGAACCTTCTGAGCCTGGTGTGATAAAATCCTTTGAAGCTTGTTGCACAAATCAGATGATGAATCACTTGATAAGATACTGATGAGACGAGGTGAGATATTTATTGCTACTCTCCCTGATGAATGGGAGTCCATATATTATATTCCTTCCTGCATCAATCTAATTAGTGCCTCTGATTTAAATTATCATGGTATTTTTCTGGCAGAGCAAGGGTGGGCAGGAGGGAGAGAGGTGGTGTTTTGTGAAGGATGGAGGTCACCAAGCTATCTGGTCTGCTGACCTGATTGGTCCTTCAAAATAATGTATCTGACAAAGGTCTAAGAAAACTGTACACCAAAGAGCAAAAGCAGAGAGCTCTTAGAGCCCAGAGAAAATGGGATTGTGGTTTGCTCTGAAAGTACTTTTAGAGAGAGTATTAAGAGGAGTAGATGTGCAGCAGTTCCCATAAATGTAAGGGCTTTGAATGTCTTCTTGGCCTTTTGTTCTCTCTTAGCCTGAGGGCTTTTTGTTTAGAATTGACAGCATTGCTTCCTTTTGTTTATTCAGCTGGATGATAAACTCGAAAGAGTTTCCTTTTTCTGAACCGTAGGCAGTAAAGCCCTGGCACACAACCATTCAAGTGAACAAAATTGTTATTCTCCATTGATGCAATGTGCAGGAGGTTAAAAAAAAAAAAAGCAACAAGGAGAAGCCCTCAAATCTTGTACCTTTTGTGTTTCTCTCTGAGCATTTCAGGGACTGCTACAGTTGTACCAAAATAGCAGGCAAGATTCCTTCATATGCTCAGGAAAAAGCAGAGACAGCCTCTTCTATTGCAATTGACCACCAAATTCCATTTTCAAAAGTTTGTCTAAACATGTTGGGCTTTCTGCTGAAAGACTACACAATTATTTGTTTGAACAAGGTTTGAAGCTTGAATAATAAGTACTTTTCTAAAAATCATGATTTTGGAGGCCTGTGGTTTAATGAAAACGACAAGTGAATAAGGCCAATTGTTCAAAGAAAATGATTGGAAATATATGATTGGACTGAGCTGCTCTTTCAAACATTCTGTTGTGTTCAGCCCTTGACTGTGAATTTTATTACAGCTGTAACAACATAGTTTTTGATTTCCTTCTCCAGTCCTCAACTAAATTTAACAGTCAGCATTGCCAGTATTGGTTCATTTTTTAAAATCACTTTGGAAGCTCTGCTAACAGATAGTATGTCTCTTAAAAAATACAACAAACAAATAAATCTAGCACTCTGTGATGTGTAGTTCTTACTAGAAGATATTGCCTTTCAATATATGCATATTCCTATCATTAAAGAATAAGTAAGGTGCAAAACACACTCCAGAAATAATCCAGTTTGAAGCCACTTTAACTGCCCTGGTTCAATGCTAGGGAATTCTGGGAACTGTAGTTTTGTGAGACATTTAGCCTTCTCTATCAGAGAGCTCTGGTGTCACAGAAACTATAGTTCCTAGGATTCCCTAGTACTGAGCCAAGGCAGTCAAAGCAGTCTCAAACTGGATTATTTCTGCAGTGAGTTTTGGCCCTAAGTCTGCCTTCATTTCTTCTGAATTTGGAGGTAAGTATATACAGGGCATATGTAATATTCCGGCCAAGGTTGAGTAACTCACTTTAGAAGTCATGCTCATACAGTAATTCAGAATTTTCTACAGCTCCTGAATAAAAGCAAGACAAAGAGGAACATACAAATATAAGTAGTATTCAGTCCTTTGATTTAGTAGATTTCCAGGGGATGTCAAAGTGCATTTCTGTGTGCACATCTACACAGGCCAAATACAGTGCCACAGTGAAGCTGTGTGACAATAAAGTGTATGGTGAGTGTGCCCATGGCACACACACCATGCAGCGCTGCAAGCACACACCCCACTGTTTTCAATGGGGCACTAACATACCCAGAATTCTCCTTACACGAGAAGATCTGGAATGGATCCCCAGATAAGGGAAGGGCCCACTTTTTTGTACGTTGATGTTTTAGATTATACACCATGTGGCAGTTTTTTCATTATCTATTGCTATTTTATTCTATTTTGCTTCCTACTATGTAAAGCACTGTGTACATTTTACAGTGGTCTATAAATAAATGTTTAATAATAATAATAATAATAATAATAACAACAATGGTCCCAGTTTTCACAGAGAGGTTTACACAAACAACGTGTAGGACAATTGGGGTTGAATCCAGGGCTTTTAATTGCCTCAGGGCTTTAATGGGGATTTATCCCAGTTTTGACTGGAAAGTCCAAATATTTCCTTGCACATATGCACCACTCTACATAGCGACATTGGTGTGAGGCAGGGGGAGGATTTCAGAAATACATGCATTTGCATGCATGGGGCAGGAGGAAAAAGTTGGAGTGGCCACAGTCATGTGACCCCACATACTATGATTTAACAGACTAGTGGGGATTGTTCAAAAGGGAAAACTGTGTGGAAAGTTCTCCCAAACTCTCCTCAGTGTCTGTAGACAAGTCTGTGGTCACTGTAAATCAGGGTAAACTAAAGTTAAGCTGGATTTTCCTGTCAGTGTGGACATGCCCTGCGTGTATGATCATTATAATATTACTATGAAAGAATTGCTAAAAGGAAGGGAAAAACATTCTTTGGCAGCTTGTAGCACTTTTGAAACTAACTGAAAGAAAAAAAATTGTTAGCATGAGCTTTCGTAGACTTGAGCCTATTTCCTCAGATGCATGTTTTGGAGTGGAGGATCCAGAAGCAGATCTATATAAGTTGTTTGTGTGTGAGAATGTCAATTCAAATTCAAAACCTTGTGGGTATTAAGATGAGGTGGCCAGTTCAGTTTTAGCAATGGTCATTGGGGGACAAAGGAAACAAGAACGCTGTTGCCTACAGTCATGGAGAACAGAAAACCACATGAATGAGTATTGGAATCTAGTGTGAGAAACAGAGGGGATTTGATGAATGGGTGAAAGTCACCCTCATGAGGACAGGCATTAGATAGTGTC
>NC_056522.1:245363628-245417448 GCF_019175285.1 Sceloporus undulatus | reverse complement strand
AGGTGCAGAGGGCAACAAGAGAGAGGAAGAATCTGCTGTGTGCCTTCAAGTCATTTCTGATTTATGGCAACACTGAGCCAAATCTATCATATGATTTTCTTGGCCAGATTTGTTCAGAGGAAGTTTGCCATTGCCCTCCCCTGGGGCTGAGAGCATATGACTTATCCAAGGCAACACAGTGGGTTTCATGGCTGAGCAGGGAATCAAGCCCACTCAGAGCACTATGCCACAGTGGCTGACATAGGCAGCCATTAAATCCAACTTACATGCATACATGTCTCTTTTGTGGGATCATTGTGAAGGCTGGAATTCTCCCTCTCCTTGGTGTAATGATGAACTCCCCAAAATCTATGTTTTACATGCGGTTCCCTCCATGACCATTTATTATCTGGTGGGGAGCAGCAGTGGTGATGGCAAAATATCTAGCTATGTGACTTTAGCTGGATGCACAGTGAAAAAGGCAACATCCAGGACCTCTCAGGGTCTTCCATAGATCTAGAGGAACTATGTGATCACTGCATCCAGCGACAGCCCACAAATTGGACACGTTTCCACCACCATTCTCACCTGTTCATTAAATGGCCATGTGGGGTGGGATGTGGAATGTATTAGGTAGGGTTTTGCAAGTGTGAGTGAGAAAAAGGGACATATTCTCCACTCAAGTGGAACTTTATGTCCCATCTCCTGAAACAAGATCTGGGCTGATACCTTAAAGAAATATATATTGTACCAGAAAGCTGGATAGTAGTATAGCAGGAAGTATAGCAGGAAAGTCAAACAGAGTGACCTTTGAACTAGTATGTATGTCTTTTTAAAAATCTTGTATTTACCAGCTGACTTGAGGCAACCCAAACAAACATTGGCCCTATACAGACAGGCCAAAATAAAGCGGCTTTGGGCCACTTTGAAGGTATGCTGTTTAAATGATGCATGTGTCCTAAGAGTCTGGAAGCTGCACCAAAGCTGCACTCCAGGCCTTAGGACAGGATTGTGGCTTTGGTGTGGCTTCTGGACTCTTAGGATGCATGTATCATTTAAATAACATACCTCCAAAGTGGCCCGAAGCAGCTTTATTTTGGCCTGTGTATGGGGCCATAGTCTCTCTGCCTCAGTCCTGTCTCCTGTCTGCAATGGTTTCACACTTTCTGGAGAGACTACCAAGACATGAACCCCAACTCAAACATAATTTGCATTTGAAATTCTGCACATTTCCAAACTTCTTGTTGAATTTGTAAAATAAGATGCTTTGCTTAAAGAAAATACATTTTAAAAATGAGTAGATCAATATGTACATTTGAAAAAAATGTGGGCAAGTTGTTTAGACAATGGAAAATGATTCAAAAACAACAATTTGTAAAATGGGCACAAAATATTTATCTACTTTAAAAAAACCAGAAATGGATTAAAAATTCCTGGTGGGAAAAATTCAATGAACTTGGGATTTTGCTTAAAAAGGGCTCTGGTGTGATGAAATCAGCTCAGTTGATCTCATAAATGGTAGAATTTATGTAATTGTACAAAGTGATGAGTATAGCAGCTACAAAATAAAATAGCAAATTTTTGCCCATTTTGCCTAAGTAATTCATTACTTATCTACTTTGCCCAGAAACAGAAGGCTTCCAATGTTTTCACATTAGGAGAAAAGTCCATGACATCCAAAGTATTTTATGTTTAACATATGTTCCTCATCTTAAAACAATGTGTTGCTTGGTCACGTTCTCCAGCTGTGTTTCTTTACAAACAAAGTAAGAAGAGATCTATGGCTGTTTGGTATGAATCAAGAAGGCATTAGAATTGTAGTCCTAATTTTGACATTTTTTCAAGTAAAATCATAGTAGCATGGACATTTTACAAACTGATGTTTGGGCATAGATCTTCAGGGCATTTCTTGTAAACGGTATTGTTGCTGGAATGTAGTCTTTTAAAATTATTTATTCAAAGAAAGATCTTGGCAAGACTTCTAGTTTTCTTATCTTTAGTGTCAGCTACTTATTACATACATTTACTTAGTACTCATGGTCACATTATTTGGAGTGGTTAAGTTATAGACTTTAGCTTTTGCAGTTGGCTGAAAGAATGAAAACATGGCAGAACCCATAACAGTTTGTGCTAATTTACAAGTCTTGTGAAAAGAAAGATAGAATTGTACCCGGGAAACCTCTCTTTAAGGTTCCTCTGCTTGATCAACTGATATGAGCCCAGGAGAAGTAGTTACTTCTCTATCTCACTTTACTATCTGTAAGATAGGAATAACAGCAATCATTCCTTTTTAAAACAACAAAAATCCCTATTTTCCAGTAGTTTGTCTTAGTGGTGGAGTGGTTTGAGTGTTGGGCTGTTACTTTAGAGACCAGGGTTAAATTCTCTGCTTGGGCATGAAACCCACTGAAACGAAGCTCCTTTTTGGTGCATGCATCATTGGTGCGGCAATCAAACAGCTGCAACAACGATGCAGAGGGGAAAGGGGCTGCCCCCTTCTCCTCTGTAGCGCCGGCCCCACTGGAGTGCACTAGGTGCCTAAGGCACCAGGGCAACCCTTTTCCAGGCCAAAGAAAAGCAGCATTTTGCCGCTTCTCTTTGGCCTGGAAAAATGCTGGATTGGGGCCACAGGGGCTGCCAGTGAGGTTGCCGTGGCCCCAATCCGCCGCAAACAGGGATGGCTGCAAGACGTCCCTTTGGGGCGGTCTGTACAGCACCTACATTACTTCCAAGCATCAGCTTCAATACAGAGTAAGGACCTAACTTTAAAGAATGTTTGTGCATGTGCCAGCTAACCAATTTAGTCAGCTTGAATGCCACAGGACTTATACATGTAAAATTATTAAAATCTTATTTTACATTTCAACATGGAGAAAAATACTGTAGGTCCATCGATCTCAGTGCATTATACAGACAACCATTGCAAATAATTTGGAAGAAATATCAATTTTCAAAACTGATTAATACAAACATTAGTAACATCAGTAAGATCTAGCTGGATCTGGCATAGCATGTATGATGAGAGAGGTTAATGACTGTAGTAATAGATAACGGAATACATTTTACATAAGAAATAAAACATTTCCCCAGAATCCAGCAGAGTAGTTCAGGAAGCAGAACTGTTTTCATCAGCAGAAGAGGGTGGGGGATTCTCCTCCATTTGGTGTCCTGAAAACCTTCACCAATTTAGGTTACTTAAAAAAAACTGTCTGGAGCAGATTTTGGGGGAAATTCTGGAGGGTTACAGGAAGAAGAAGAAAGTCCCATAGCACTGGTGTTCAGGCATTAGCGCAACTTAAAATTTAAGTCCTTAAAAAAACTGTTTTCTATCTTAAACGATTAAAAGAACACAATGTGTTATGGACAGTTAAAGCTAGCTAAAGATATAACTATTGTTAGATAGCAAATAGGATTTGTTTGTAGTATGGATCACTCTGCTGGAGTTGGGAACCTGAATCATACACAAAACAGTTGCTTCCCATACCATTGCTTATGTTCAGTTGCTACATCAAAGTGATACAGCAATTGCTGCTGTGATCACAGTTCCTAGTGCTACTATGAGAACACCAAATGCATCTCCAGAAGATAGTTGGCACTGCCATATTTGACACTAATCACTTCACTGAGGTTGTTTGAAATTTGGGTTGAATCCAGAATATAAACCACTTTCCTGTTAAATCAGTGGCTGGGAGCACCAAGATTCTCATCAGCAGTTATCTCTCGGTAAAATGTGTTTACTTTTTAATCACATTGTGCTGTGTTGATACTGATGCAGAGCCTGACCATGTTCCCTAAGAAACTCTTTCCCAGATATTTCAAGTCATAATTGTTCTCCAAGACGCCAGTCAACTTTTATATTTAGAGTCTTTTAGCAAACAGTAAGCAAGACTAGGATTTTTTTTTTCCTGAAGGAAATAACAATTCCACAATAAATATTTCACAAGTCTGCCACATTTGAGGCTCATGGCGGAGATGAACAAACAATGGTAGACTGTTTCTTTTCTCCGGAGCCACCACCAACCCCAAAGGGCTCCTTTTAGAGACCTGTGCTGGAGTTCCAGGACAATCACTAGACTGACTTTGTTGTCTATAAAGAACTCTAGTTTCTTTATATAGTGTGGCCATCCTCACATACCATCTCAGTGGAAAAGAACAAGGGCTGAGCTTACCATTAGACAAAGTGAGGCAATCCCCCTTAGGCTTGGAGGTAGCAGCAATGTTTTTCAGGAGACAGCAATGGGCCAACAATCCCACCCTGTGACCCATTAGCTAGCTTGCTACCATCAGGTATCTACAATGGAGGATACAATAGAGGATCCTACTATCAGTGTTGAAGAAAGGTTTAACTTCCAGTCCATTCACTTTTTGTAGATGGAATGGGAGGGACACCATCTTCCTCGTTGCCCCATGAAGCAAAATATCTTTAACCAGCCCAGTGTGGGAGCTGATTTCGCTTTTAAGAAGATAAAATGTTAGACTAGATGTTTCTCAAAAGCCAGATGCCTAGGGGAAGTCTACAAGCAGAACACAAGAGCAATCGTTCTTTCCTGCTGCTGTTTCCTAGAAGTGGTATTCAGAGAAGTAGGGCTTCTGATCCTTGAGGCAATATATATAACTGCTTTGACTAGAACTCAGAAATTGATAGCTATATCCTCTTTGCTTCTGTCTAATTGTCTTGAAAGGCCATCCTGGGTGATGGTCATTGCCACATCCCATGGTAGTACATGGCATATTGTAACTAAGTGAACAGTGTTTAAATAAGTTTGTGTAAATATATATGTCCATTCTGGATGTGTTCCCCAGACAGTAACATAAAGGAAGAAAACTTTCCCCATAGTTTTACTGTCAGTCATCTGAATATTTTTCACCATTCTTGTATATGAGATTTTCTTTTTTACATTTTCATTATTGGACAATTTAACCTCACTGAAATTTTTCATGCATCATAATGGACAGGAAACGTGGCCTTCCAGATGTGGAACTGAAACTCCCACCTTCCCTTACCACTGGCTGTGCTGCCTATGGCTGAAGGGAGTTGTAGTAGAGCCACATCTGGAGACCATATGTTTCTCACTAGTAATATAGAAAACATGTGGCACAACAACAAAATCAAGCCTCCATCCCTCCTTTCATCTTGTGTTTGGCATTGTCTTAGAACATTAATTCAGTTTTCCTCTCTGGCTTTGTGAAATTTCAATTGCTTTTTCACTCCTCAGCATCAGAAAGTATATTTCTCAAGGTTGGGTGCCCTCTTCTATTACCTTCTGTTTGTAAAGGAACAGTTACATACACCTCAGTATCCAGGGACTTCCTTTGCATGGATGATGAAGTCCCAGATTCTATCTCTGGTGCTTTGCCAATTCAAGCAAAAGGACCTGGGGATCTCTAGAGGGCTGATGTCAGTAGCAGTTGACAGTATTAGGCCAGTAATGGATTCCTTCTTTCTTTTCTATCTTCCCCCTCCCACACCATTTAGCTCTATGCCATGTTTGAACTCTTGTAATTGTTAGGTTTAAGAATGAGGATGCTTACACATCATCACACATCTGACATCAAGGCAAAATGTAGAATTGCAGCAAAACTGGAAATAGAGAACGAAAAAGATGAAATGAGTTTGGTGTCCATCTCATCTTCTGCTATTCTGCCAATCTAATGCTCTGAAAGACAAACAAAGAATATAGATCATTTTAATGAGTTTCATAACAGGGAGATAAAGTACAAACAACCCTTCCTATCCATGGATACTTTATCCATGGATTCAACCATGGCTTGCAAATATTTTAAAAATATATCAGTTCCAAAAAGCATAGCTTGATTTTGCTATTTTATATAAGGGAACACCAGTTTATTACGCCACTGTATAGAATGGCACTTGAGCATCCACAGATTTTGGTATTCATGGGACTCCTGGAACCAAACCCCAGAGGATACCAAGAACCCACTATACTCCCACTCCTTGTTCCAATTTGTGGATACTGAGTTCCTGGAGGAACCCACTTATTGCTTGGAGGGGTTCTCTCCAGGGTCATTTTTTGTCTTTCCGGCTGTATAGAGATCTTGTAGCACCTTTGAGACTAACTGAAATAAAGAAGTTGGCAGCATGAGCTTTCTTAGGCTTAAGTCTACAAAAACATAGGCAGCCAATTTCTTTTTTTTTCACTCAGGGGCTGTAATGACAGCCACAAAGGGATGACTGGAGAACACCCCTTTTACAGCTAGATCGAGGCCATGGCAACTGCAGCCCTGATCTGGCCTTTGCAGAGTGCAAAAAGGAGCCACAAAAAGCAGCTCCTCTTTGTGCCTTGCAAAGGGCACAATAGCCATGGTGCTGCAGCTTTATGGTGCTCCTTCAGCACTGCATCATGTGGATGCAGCACCAGAGGAGTGCCGTGACATCGTGTGCCGTGTAGAGTGGTGTGCGGTGCTATGCTGCCCTGGGGGTGGAGTCAGGGCATGCATCATGTGGACACTATGCCCCAACTCCCAAGCCAGCCTTTAATGCCAGTCTGCACAGGGCCTTAGTCTCAAAGGCACTACAAGATCTCTCTACATACTGATTCTACAGACTAACATGGCTATATCTTTGAATTCTGCCTCTATGGCTGGTTATTGTTTTCTCCAGCTCTATTAACAAGACTCTCCTAGTGGAAAATTAATCTGTTTTAATTGTGTAAAACCAAGGGCCCTGTCAATTTTAGCAAAGGAGTCAACAGCTGCCTCCTACTTACATTAACTGAGGTATGATTTATGAGGTTAATGACATTTATTATAGGAGCATGATACTTCCACTATGGACTAACCCAAGAGATACTGCTTAGATATCCTGTACATATTAGAACGAATATGGCTTATAGTTACAGAGTAAAAAGAACAACTTACAGTTAGCTGGGCCTAAACCCACATAGAAATGTTCACTCACAAGTAGTTACAACCCTGCAGTAAAGGTGAGGAGAATAAGTAGCATTGGCTTTCCCAAAGTCCTAATGGCTGATTTGCAGGGTTGCCTGTGACTTTACATTCCTTTAGGGCCCAGGAAATGCAATTGTAATGCATCATGGGAACAGAACAAATGCAGAACTGTTAACCTATTTGAGGGATTAGGCATATCGGGAAGCATGAGTAAAATTCCAGCTTGGGGAAGTATCAGGATCTGATGCTTTACTGACAATGTTATTTCATACCAAGAGGAGGAGGAGGAGGAGGAGGTGGGAGTAGTAGTAGTATTAGTAGTAGTAATAGAAGCAGTGGGAGTAGTAGCAGCAACAGTAATAATTATAAATCAGCTATAGCTTCAGTATAGCAAACCATATTGTCCAGGTTTCCGCACTGAACTATGAGCAGCAGTATGAACTGACTCAGGAGCAGGAGCCAAAAACTTTTGGACATGCCAATAAGCAACCAAAGTATGAACCAGAACCAATAGAAAGAACAGAAGACAGGGTCAAGAAGCTAGTCAAAATCAGAGGATAATGCAGAAATCAGGAACAAAGAAAATTCAGGGGTACAAGCAAATATCAGAACTCAACAAGACCATATTGCTGTTGTACTCCTTCCTGTCTGAAAGGTTCCAATGGCTTGACTTGAATGGATACAGTCAGACCAAGGTTTGAGGATGGTTCCCTGAAAGCTGCTTCCTTTAGTTCAGTGTTTCACCACAGACAAGAGTCCATCCACTTCTGACTCCACGGAAGTGCAAATATTTGGTGGGCAATAAACCATAGAGTTGGAAGGGGCCATTCATATCTGCCTTCAGTTTAGCTCATATGTTCTCTATGTGAAACTGTCAGAGGGACCACAATAACCATTTTTCTAGTATTTTCCCTACATTGATTTAAATTAAGGATGAAATTAAAAAGAAAATTAGAAACAAGAACCTAAACTTTTAATGTGGCTGTTGAGTGTATGCATGAAACTGTCATATGAGCAAAGTTACAGGGTAGAAATGTTTACATTTTCATGGAAACTGATCTACAAAAACAGCTTGCTCCCCCCCCCCCCCTTTTCCCCTGCTTGTACTTTGAAACATGGTGAGCATTTGATTCAGTGTTTCTTCAAGCCCAGCAAATCTCCTGGGTGGAAAACTCTGGTACTTATTTAAAGTGCAGATGGCAGCTTTACAAGATGCAGTTTTGTGTTTAAAAATATTGAGGAGACAATCAAAACATCCCACAAACTCAAATACACTGAACAAAATCAAATGGAAATCAAAGCAAGAACTTCCCGAGGCCATGTAGGATATTAATGAGCAGCATAGATCAAAGAGTCACAGTGCATGTTTCCAGCTTGATGGAATCTACATATTACACTTATGTATATCGTTCATCAGAGCTAATGGGGTTACTTGGCAGATAAGCTGTCAGGAGCCCAGTTTTCTTTGATACTGAAGAGGAGAGTGATGTATGCAGGTCCTTTCAAAGCAGTTCTGTCTTTTCACTTTCAGGCAGTACATTTACTAGATCAAGCTTGGTTGACTGGGGCTGCATCTACACTGCAGAATTAATGCAGTTTGACACAGCTTTAATTGCCATGGCTTAATGCTATGTAATTCTAAAATCTGTAGTTTTGTGAAATATTTTGCCTCCTCTGTCAGAGAGCTTTGGTGTCAAAACAAGCTACGCATCCCAGGGCCCCATAGGGAGGAGCCATGCATTAATTCTGCAGTATAGCAGCTGTCTGTGTTAGCTTTTATCTTGATATGAAAATACTATCAAATAAGGCTTTGCTAGTTTAGTTAGACCAACTGTAGGATGGTTTCATTTTCTGACTGAAAATATCGGTTTAACCCACTCTCTCAAACTTTGGAAGAGGTAACAAATATAGCTGCAAACTCTGCAAATTCTCTGAAGATGCCAGCCACAGATGCTGGCTAAACATCAGGAAGAAACTCTTCTAGAATGTGGCCACATCGCCCGAAAACCCCACAAAAAACTATGGATGCCGGCCATGAAAGCCTTCGGCTCCACATAGCTGCAAACTATTAGACAATGTAATATGGATCATGATGGAGAGAATGACAGTGTGATGACACCAAGATCCAAACCATTGTCAAGTTTGGCACAGTCCTCCTCCTCCAGATTTGGAAATCTGTATAATGCTTGTGTGTGTGTGTGTGTGTGTGTGTGTGTGTGTCTTACAGTGCAATCCTCTGTGTATGCTAAAAAGTAAATGTCAATAAGGTCCATGGGGCTTACTCCTAGGAAAACTGCAACCTCACAAGGCAGTTCTTTCCCATTTGCATTGAAATGGAGCATAAATGAGAAGGGAAGTACTAGGGATTTTTTTTAAAATATAACTAACAGGCAGAGCAAATGATGATAGCAATGTAAACAGATTTTTTTTTTTTAAAAAAAGAGGTGCACAAATAACCTTATATCAGGTATTTAGCTCTGCCCTCACAGACTCCCACACTGCAAAATATCAGTGCTTTACTTTCTTGGTGTTTATATTTTGGGCACACCATAATAAAACACAATCTAATATAAGCATATTAGATTTTTTATATATATATAAAAGCAATCTTTTAAAATCTATAGCATAGATTAAAAACTGGAGGTTGGCATATGAAAGAGTTCTTGGTCACTACAAGTAATTTCAGCAATAGTGATTTCAGAACTGGCTCAGGCAGGATAAATTTTATCCTCAGAAGATCAACACAGACGATGTCTGCAATGCCTACAGCTGTCTTAGTGAAATTTGGCAGCAGTAGTGCTTGTGGCGACAGCTGCAGAAGCATAGTGCTCATATATGTTAGCATTTTGCCATCCTTCAGCTAAGCTTCGATTGCAGCTGCTTATAGACTCTAGCTGCTTAAGTTTAATGAGGAATGTCAGAGAAATCATTAACTACATGCTAAATATATTTCACAAGTACTCTGTACCTATCAGTTCCTTCCCACTTTTGCCAGGGTCAGACTAGATGAGGTTTTTATTGTTTCATTGAACAATGTTGAACAATGTTTACCCTGATGTTCCACTGAAAATGGTTCCAGAGTGGTTTAAAGGTCATTTTGTGTGTGTGTGAAACCCCCCTAGCCTCAAGCAAACAATCTAAAAATCATGACACAAAGGGGGAAAGCACTAGAGGAGTGGTGTAAAGCCGGCATCTATGGAGTTATGTGCACTTTTTTAAAAAGAAAATCTGGTGGAAGTCACCAATAAAAGGATCAGCAGTAGGGGTGGAGATGCTTTCTCAGCAATTCTTTTTCCCCTCTCCCTCCCATTCGGTTCAACTTGCTCCCTGAAATCTCTCCTTCTTTCTTGACCTGCCTGCTTATTCCAATTCACCATCCCTGCTAATTTGCTTCATCCACACCAAGGCTCCTTCTCTCCTATCTTCCATCCTCTTTGTCTGCCTGTCCTGTGCTCCAGTTAGCAAGTGTCTCAGGAAATAAGTTAGTATGCACAAGTGAGTTGAGTGGTTGATTCAGTCCAGGTCAGTCTCAGGGTATCTAGCAGATTGAAGGAATAAGCAAGAGAGTGGTTGTCAGGCAGTCCAGAAGTCATCCAGCAAGGCAGTAGTCCAGATAAGCAAAGCCAGTCAGTAGAAAATCAGAATTGTAAATTGTGCATTGTAAAGGTCAAGAAAACAGAAACCCCAAGAAATGCTGCTAATCTCCAAGTAGGAGAATTGAAAGAAACAAAGATTCCTGGGGGTGACTAGGAGATGTATAGGCAGCATGCAAGTGTCTAAATACTACAGTGTAACAGTCTCTGGGTTCTGCATTGATTTTCACATTGGGAAAAATCTTTGCACAATTGCGCAATATTGACAGGAGCATTCAGGTATGCTCCTGTCACTTTTCTCCATGTGAAAATTTCCTTTAGTGTTCAGCAAAGGAGTGGTGCGTGTCTTCCATGTCTGGGAGTTCCCAGTTCCCCAGACTCCAGAGTTATCAAGAGCTACAGATTACTGGCAATCTGGCTCATCCTCATTGGAATTATCCAGAGGGTGAGTTATGACTCCTTCCTCTCTGAGCTTTTTTGTTTGTTTGTTTGTTTTTCATTTGTTTGCTTGTTTTTATATTTGTGCTACTTGCTCCCTGAAGTCTCTGGGCTCTGGATCAGAGCTCCCCTTCTTTCTTGATCTGTCTGCCTACTCTGATTCAGGGTAGGCAGCTGAGAAAGAGCAACAGAGGAGGGTGCAGCAGGAAAGAACAGCCTTGGCAAGGATGAAGTGAATTAGCAGAGATGATGAAGAATCAGGGAATCAGAGTAGGCAGACAGGTCAGGAAAAAAGGGGAGCACAGACTCTGAGCCTGGACAATTCAAAGAGCAAGTGGCGCGTTCACACGCGCGCGCACACACACACACTTCAAGAAAGAGCAGTGGAGAAGGGGGCAGCAGAACTGCTTATGCTTATCTCTAGAGTCCAGTGTGCATCACACACTCTTGTGGGTGCCCTAATAGACATCTTTGCAACAAAGACTCTTTTGTGCTCTTTGCCTCTCTTGATCTCTGTTGAATTTTCTTCCTGGAAGAAATGGCAGTGTTTACTTTGCAGCAGCCATCTTTACTGTTCCTGAAACATCAGAAACACACAAATAACTAACCATTCATTTCATCTTAGAATGTATTCAGTTAAAAATAAAGTCACCTGGGGAGTGGGAATAAAAACATTTTGGAAGCACCTGGAGTTCACTGAAAATATATTGGGACAAGCAAATGTAATTTAGCTATCAGAAATAAACTAGGTTTATAAGGGAGCAAATCCCAGTATTTCCTGGGACTCTTGAGTCATCTAGAGGAGCATTTATTCACTGACACCTTATCAAATATACCATATTATGTGTCCTGCGGTGTTTTTACCACTGTCCTTTTTGCCTTTGCATCAAGAGAATCAACTACTCTTGTCCTTGCACTTCAGTGCCCTTTCTTTGGCAATGGCTGTCTCATAGGTGAGCTCTCAGCAAAGTAGAAGAAAAGTCAAAGTAAATGGGGTTGTTATACATTAGTTTCAGGTGCCCTTTTTAGTTTGAGTGCCAAATTCTATTAAAAAGGAACAGCATAAACTTTTGGGCTAAACAGGGGCTCCAACGTACTCCTTGCTGTGTCTTGCTGAGATCCAGCTGTTCAGAAAGACTGTCTGCTGCTCTAAAGCAATTCATCTATTTCTTCAAGCCCTTTGGTAAGCCATGCATAATATATGAAAGGTATGGAACTGTCCTTGACCAACCCCTTTATGCAAAACAGTAAGGTATGCAATATGCTGTCTCTGATTTTTTTTTTCCTTTAAAAAAACATATGGTTGATGTACATTTGTAAAGCAGCAAGGCTGTTGAGACATGTAAACATGGCTTCCTTTCATTCACTCCAGAAATAATAAAAAAGAAAATCAACTAAACTTATACAAACCTAGAGGCTATAAAGGTGGGCAGCATGTAGCCACCCCTTTTCTTCCCAGATTTGGGCTGTGGTAACTGTGTCCGGAGGACACAAAAAGAAGCCATGAAAAGCAGCTTCTTTCAGCATCCTGGAAGGGGTGTCATAGATACACCAGTGCGCCATGATGATGCCTTTTCCGTGCTGTGCCATTTGGGCACTGCACCAGTGGGGTCATCATGGTGCATGCCATGTAAATGGGTGTGTGCCAAAATGGCACCATGGGGGCAGAGTCACAGCATCAAGCGTGTGGATGCTAAACCATGACTCCATCCACAGGCTGGTACTTTTTGCCGGTTTGTACAGGGCCATCTTTCCTTTTTATCTGTACCCTGTATGTTGTCCCCATCTCACTGATATCTCTATCTTTCCATACCAGTTGGACCAGTGTGTAATATTTCCTGCCAATGGCGTCATTCAACAATGCTTTGGATGTTGAAATCTCTCAGAAAAGGGAATTCCATGAAACTAAATTCTCCTGTCTTAGAATCATAGAATCATAGAGTTAGAAGAGATCACAAGGACCATTCAGTCCAAACCCCTGCCATGCCGGAACTCTGATTCAAAGCATCCCCAACAGATGGTCATCCAGCCTCTGTTTGAAGACCTCCAAAGAAGGAGACTCCACCATACTCCGAGGGAGTGTGTTCCACTGTCGAACAGCCCTTACTGTCAGGAAGTTCCCCCTAATGTTTAGGTGGAATCTCTTTTCCTGTAGCTTGCATCCATTGCTCCAAGTCCTATTTTCTGGAGCAGCAGAAAACAAGCTTGCTCCTCAATATGACATCCCTTCAAATATTTAAATCTTACCTAAAACATTCTCAGACCACAATGCTATCAACATGGTCCTAAAATTATATAAAAAACAATTTACATGGAAATTAAAAGATCACTTATTGAGAGATGAAGAGATTACAAATAAAATTAAGAAAGAATTAAAATTCTATTTTCAAGAAAATATGACTGAAGGAATGCCAGCACACATTGTAAGGGAAGCAAGCATGGCAGTTGTAAGAGGCCAACTAACACAGCAAGAAATAGGAAAAAAAAGAGAGGAAAAGCAAAAAGAGAAAGAAATAATGGAGAAAATAAAACAAAAGGAATTAGAATTTTGTATAAACCCCAAAGATCCAAAATTGTGCTGAGAATTAAAAATAATGAGAAATTGCCTTAACCAAAAAATTACACAACAAGTAGCTGAGAGGGCTAAATATGCAAAACAATTTTAGTTTGAACATGCAAATAAATCAGGCAAGTGGCTGACATATAAAATAAAAAAGAGAACAGAAAACAAAACCTTAATTAAACTAAAAGAGAAAGCTAAAATACAATAAATCCCAAACAAATTAGAAGAGTTGCTACAGAATATTTCAAAAATCTTTACATGGCAGAGAATCTAACTGAAACAAAGGAAAAAGAGATTCAGGAATTTATCAAGAAAGGAAAATTAGCTAAATTTACAGCAGAACAAAGAGAGAAAATAAACACTCCAGTAACAAGGGAAGAAATACAAATTGCAATAAAAAAACTAAAAGATAATAAAGCACCAGGGCCGGATGGACTAACAGCAAAGTACTACAAAACATTTGCAGAAGAACTAATAACACCATTATATAACACCATAAGAGAAATAGAAATGGGAAGATATCCGCAAACATGGTGCAATGCGTTGATTTCCTTAATACCAAAAGAAAATAGAGATGTTGAACTAATTGACAACTACAGACCAATATTGCTTTTAAACTTAGACTACAAAATATTTGCTTCAATATTGGCTGACAGGCTTAAACAAGCTCTGATACAATGGATACACAAAGATCAAGCAGGGTTCCTTCCAGATCGCCAGGTTAAAAACAACACAAGAATCTTAATGAATATAATTGAATACTACGAAATTCACAAAGAGAAAAAATTAGGTATTATCCTGTTGGATTTAGAAAAGGCATTTGATAATGCAAATTGGTTTTTTTTAAAGAGGTGCTTAAACAATCTGAAATTGGAGAAAGCTTTTTAAAATGGGTTAACATGATATACACAAATCAATATGCTCAAGTCTTAATAAACGGCGAAAGATCTGAAAAATGTGAAATAAACAAAGGAACTCGACAAGGTTGTCCTTTGTCGCCGCTCTTATTCATAATGATGATTGAAGTTATACTAAAAAGAATAAGGGAAGACAATCAAATTAAAGGTCTACAACTCAAAAATTATCAGTATAAAGTAAAAGCTTTTGCTGATGATATACTTATTTGTTGATAATCCTATTAATAACACCGCTAGAGTAGAAGCAATCTTAGAAAAAAACGTTCAAGATAAACAAACAGAATAGTGGCATTTTGTTAAAGAACGTGTCCAAATTAGAAGCAAAGGAATTAGAGAGGAAAACAGACCTAAAAATAGTGCATAAAGCAAATTATTTGGGAATTACCATTACAAGCAAAAATTCAGAATTAATAGAAAATAACTATACAGTAACTTCGGAGAAAATGAAAAAAAACTTGAAAACATGGAAGAACTTGCAGTTATCATTATTAGGGAGAATAGCCCTAATTTGAATGTATGTACAGTCCGTCCTCGCCTTACGCAGGGGATCCGTTCCGGATCCCTCCGCGTAAGGCGAATTCCGCCTATGCTCGAGCCCCATTAGAAACAATGGGGCTCGTGCATGGCGGCGCAGCGGCACGGGTGCGTGCGGGGCGCAACGGGCACGTGCACCCATTCAATTGAATGGGACGCGCCGCCCCTTCCGCCCCGCGCGCGCCCCGTGGCTTGAGTGCGTATGCTCAAGGCCGCGTATGGCGCGCCCGCGTATGGCGTGGGCGCACTGTACTCCCAAAGATGAATTTCTTATTCCAAACCATTCCAGTTATAACATCTAATAAAATATTTAAATTGTGGAATAAGGATATTTGTGAATTTATCTGGCAGGGAAAAAAACCCAGAATTAAATTAGCAAATTTGCAAGACCATAAAGAAAGAGGCAGATTAGGTCTTCCCAATTTACAACTGTATTACTATGCGTGTACTTTTACATGGATCAAAGACTGGATGGACTTAAATAATGATGACTTATTGGTACTAGAAGGAATAAAATTAGGAAAAGGATGGCACGGATACCTTTGTTACGAAGAGAAAGATCGTAAAGAATGGAATAGACATATAATAAGGAGAACTTTAATCAAAATTTGGGAGAAGTATAAAAAATATTTTTACCTTAAAGTACCAAAATGGACTTTGGTTCAAGAAGCCTTTTATAAAACAGAAAAACCCCTGAAAAGTAAATGGATCACTTATTCAGATATCTTAACTAAAATAGGAAATAAACAGGAAATTAAAACAACAGAACAATTAAAAAATGAAGGAATAGAAATAAACTGGCTTCTTTATCATAAATTAAAAGGGAGATACCATAAAGACAAGAAAGAACCTGGTATTGATACAGAATTAAGTATTTTAGATAAAGCACTATTTAAGAGGCAAATACACATGATATCAAGGGTGTATAAAATCTTACTGAACACTGAATCCGAAGGCGAACTGGTGAAAGATACAATGATTAAATGGATGCAGGACATTAAAGAACCAATTCCATTAAATGAAAGGGAAAGAGTATGGAAAAAAGATATAAAAGTTACCAAAAGTGCCAGCTTAATTGATAACTATTACAAAATCCTATATAGATGGCATATGTCTCTGTGAAAATTGGCAAAAATTAAAAACTTAAAAGAAAGTAAATGCTGGAAATGTGGCGAAAATGAAGCAACACTGTTCCACATGTGGTGGGATTGCAAGTTTGCAAAAAGTTATTGGGAAAGAATACACAGGAAAATTCAGAATATTTTTCAATGTGAATTAAGATTGAAACCCCAACCATATTTACTAAATATTACAGTTGATCTTAAAGAGAAAATATGTCGAGATGCACTAGATGTTATATTGTATTTAGTAACAGCAGCACATCTAGTGTTCACTAAATATTGGAAAGGGGGGAATAACAATCTATTGGAAGAATGGCTAATTAAGGTAATCGAACTGAAAGAAATGGATAAAATAACTATGATGATTAATGAGAAAACAGATCCAAACTTTTTTTAAAAAATGGGAAAAAACAAATAAACTCTGGGTATAAGGGGGAAAAAATCCCTTACTCACCCGATTACTTGAAATAAAGTAATCATGTGATCCAACAGAAAAAGACTCTATCCCGCGTAAAGAATTTACTAACGGATGATGACAGAAAGAATTGTCAAATATCCATTAAAAGGTATTATGCCCTTATAACAGAAGTACTTAGCTTATAAATTTACATATATAAAAATACATATGTATATATTTTTCTTTTTCTTTTTATGTATTAATTTGTATGGCTTTATATATTTGTATGTCATGCAAAGTTAAAATAAAATAAAATAATTAAAAAATATATATTTAAATGGGGCTATCATATCACCTCTTAAATGTCTCTTCTCCAGGCTAAACATACCCAGTTCACTAACTCTTCTGCTCTCAGAGCCTAGAAAAGTTACTCTTTATGACTAAAACTCCTAGAATTCTTGCTTGGCATGGCCAGTGGTCATATTGACTAGGTTATTTGAGGAACAGTCATCCAAAAAAATAACATTCCCAAACTGTGCCTCCTACACTCTAAACCTGCTTAGGCCGTCTGAAAACTTGGTCAAGATAGTCAGGTTGCTCCACTGAAAGAGTGAGGATTGGGCATGGAAAGGTGTTGAGTTAATTGGTGCTGTACTATATGCATGGTACTCATGTAGTTACATATTTTATTACTTCCTTTTTAAAGAGAATTCCAGATGGTCTGTATGTTTCTTTTCATTATTTTCCCTTCTGCTATTCATCATTGCTGTGTCCCTCCTCCCATCCATGTTTGCTTCTTTCAGCATCATTTAATTACTTTTTAGCAATTAATTTGACCCATTTGCATTTCACTAATAAAGGCATTAGTTTTATTTTTTCTAAGATTTTCAGCAGAGACCTTTCATTTCTTCTGCTACCTATGCTGGCACAATGAGTAGGAATAAGGGAGCCTGCCTTTTTGGTGGCTGGTACCATACTGTGGAACTCCTTCATTAGTCAGACTAAGATGACTCCCTCCTTGCTGTCCTTCCTCTGGCAAGTGAAAACTTTCATATTCCACCAGGCTTTTAGGAATTGAGTGTGATGGACTTTTAATAGTGTGCTGTTTTGTTGATTTTTAAAGTCTTGATTTTAATTAATTTTAAATAATTTAAAACCTATGTCTTATTTAATTGTTTTTAATAATACTCATCCCCACACAACCACAAATGATAATGTGCATGCCCACATGCACATTTACTGATGTTAAAATATATTGTTGAATCTGTACTGGTTTTAGGAATTTGTAAACCATTTTGAATCCCAGTAATGGAAGGAAGAAGAGGAGGAAGTGGAGAATGGTGATGACAACAAACAAGAAGAATTTCCTACTGTTGATGAACTTGGACTAGGAGTTTAGAAAAACCATGAGTCACAAACATTGCTTCAGATTGACAACTTTCCCTCTTCTGTATGTAGCATTCTGACTCAGTGCAGTTTATAATGAACACTTACAGTGTTGGACTCCTGTGTCACATGCATAATGTTTATCTTGAAAATCACATGGGCAGCTTTGATGAAACTGTAGTTTTTCAGGCATTGGCATCCTAGTATATTTGATACATGGTGCAGATACTTATTTAAATACCCTTCCTCTTTTCAACAGTCTTTTCTGAGTCCAGCAGAGCTGCTGGGCAAGCAGGAGAGGGAGGCAACTCTCTTTACAGTTTGGCCAGTTGAGCCACCAGACCTGGAAGGCAGCCCAGTCCCACTAGCAACTGCTGGTGCAGGCTGATCCTGCCACCCTGCAGCCTTCTTGGATCAGACAGAGCTCCTGGGAAAATGGGGGAGAGAGGAGATTCACTTTCCCACCTGGCCAGGAGAGTCATCAGACTCAGAAGGCAGCCCCTCCTCACCAGCGCACTGGATGACACACCTCTCTGAAATGTCACTCAGTGTGGTTTGCACCCTCACCCCCCCCCCCCCCCCCAGTGATGCCCTTGTTTCTAGATAAGATCAAAACGACAGACAGGGCAGGTCAATGCTGAATTTCCACCTGATCCTCCTGATGACCATGGTGGATTTGAGGCAGGATCTGTGACATGAGTGGGAGTTCTGTGGCCTTCTGATATTGTTGGACTGCAAGTCCCAAAAGCCCCATAGCTGGCATAGCCAGTGGTGAGGAATTCTAGGAGATGAAGTCCAACAATAGCTATAGGGCCTTATGATTTTTACCCCATTTTACAGGAATGGTGGACAATACACCTGGCTCTCCAGATAGTTTGCCCTACAGCTATCAACTGTCTTGAAAGTTGGGAGCTGTAGTTCAAAACAACAGATGCTCTTAACAGCTGATCTGTAGGAACCCAGTAGGCCAAAGAAAGTTATAGAGGCATATAATTTGATTCTGTTCCTGAAATGAAGCAGTCTTGGCCCTATCTTTATGTTATATTTATTGGAAACCAGATGGAAACTACTTAGAGTTCATGCTAGAATAAAATAAATAATGTAAAAATCCTGCTTGGATTTTTCTTGTTTGGGGGTGAGGGGGAGATCCAGGACCTATTCTAGGATGCAGTCACTTAGGAGATTATCACACTGCCCTTTCCTCCTGCACTAGATGTGGGATACAAACTTTAATAGGCGGATTTTATCACACACCTCCATGCATAGGCAGGAGGCATCCTGTACACAATCTAGGCATCCCATACTTGATCCGCACGTTTCCGGCATCTTGCAAAGAATGGGATTTTCTCATTCACTGCAAGGTGCGGGAGATGCTGGGATTGCATATGAGATGCCTCCTGCTTGGGCACGGAGGTGTACGATAAAATCCACCTATTAAACCTTACATCCCGTGTCTAGTGCGGGAGGAAAAGTTGGTGTGATAATCTCCTCAGAGTATTAGACTGTCCCTCAAAATGGCATCTGCTCCTTTTGTCTTAGCTCTCAGTGCAGTCAGACTATAGGACTGTACAATAAGTCGCAATATCTCAAAAGTAGCAGTGGGAGGAGGGGAGTGAGGAATCTTAAAATTTAGTTTTACCTGAACTTTGAAATCTTGAGGGGGAGCCAGGGAAAACTTATTTTGCTGCCTATCGACTTACTCAATATGAGATTTAATTTAAAAACATCGGTACCATCAATACCACAATAACAACAAGCCAAACACTGGAAAATGAATGTGATGACATGTGAATACTGAGACTTTCATTGCATAAATACATAGATTGTGAAATGTTGAAGATGGGAAAAGAGAGAGAAGACTAATAAAAATGATTCTAAAAATAAAAAAGCTAGATGAAAGATGAAGGTTTAGCCCAAAGCCTTTAGGTTATGGGACAAAAGGTTAGAAGAATTTGATTTCCCATTTCTAATCTTCTATAGCTTGCATCACATTTTACTATCAGCTTTTTATCTGCCTGTCAAAATCCCTGCCTTGGCCACACAAACGAAGGAAGATTTCTGAGTATTATAGATCCATCAGTCAATACATAGATCTTTAGGTTTTCAGAGTGAGTGATTTAAATTATACCTGACCCCTTTAACATTGGTAAGAGGGTTAAAATATCCTTTAAAATATCCTTTAATATGGTTGTTTTTCAAAATCACAGCTTTAGCCTAGTGTTTACTATCTAAGAGATTGTTTCTAAAAACTTTTCAGCCATTGATACTTGTGAAAATGCATAATTCTGGCTTTCTGTGTCCAGTTAATCACTTTCAAATACAGGTATTGTATATTCAGTGTTACCCTCAACACACTTTAACCTTTCTTAGGTGAAACAATATGGTTGAGTAAAGTGTGGCATTGTTTTTCCTACACATTCAAAAATGTGAGTTCTGATTTTAGTTGAGTTAATTGCTGAAGTAACATAAATTAATCTAGAATGACACAAATTAAGATATAAACACAAGAACTGTGCAAGATGCATGCATGTACTTTGGAAGGGTGGGGAAATATAATCTCTTAGAAGGTGCATATAGGGGGCGTTTGGAGAGACTCTAGACTTTGATTGCTGTCATTTCTTTCTCAAAGTTTATGTACATACACATCTTTCTGAAGAAAAACAAAATCCCCTTTTGACTTGTAGAGCTTGAATTGATTGATGGCTTCCTTGGGAGAAGAAGATGTTTCAGCTGTTGACAGCCCAATCCCATACCCCCTTACCTGGAGCTCCACTAAAAACAATGAGACTCGCTTCTGAATAGAAATGGTCAGTCTTTGTGTGTTACTGGGCAACCCAAGAAACCATAAGTAAAGAGGTGTGTGTGTGTGTGTGTGATTGAAAAAAGTGTACCTCCAGTCATAGGTAGGTAGGCAAACTGTGGTCTTCAGTATGCTGTATGATAGCAGTTCACACCATCCCTTGCTCATGTTGGCTAAGGTTAATGAGAGATGAAGTTCAGCTATATCTGGAGGTTGTCTTGGATTCTGCCCTGATCTGAATCTGCCCTGATCTGAAACAGGGTGTGAACCAATTGAAGATGTTAATTTACCCTCATACATTATTAATAATATTAACAGCGCTAAAATTCAATTACGTAGGATTGTAAGCTCACCATATAAACTTACACATCTACTCTCAAGTCAATCTCTGAGTGTTTACTGAGATTTATTGCCAGGTACCTGTATATGTGGAATGCAGTGGCTCAGCAGTTAAGACACTGACTCTCATTAAAAGATCAGCAGTTCAAGACCCAAGTGCTGCATGATGGAATGAGCTCCTGTCACTAGTCCCAGCTTCTGCCAACCTAGCAGTTCAAAAGCATGTAAAAGTGCAAGTAGATAAATAGGTACCACTTCAGTGTGAAGGCAACAGAATTCTGTGTAGTCATGCTGGCTACATGATCATGAAGTTGTCTTTCATAACCCTGGCTCCCTCGGCATAGTAACGGAGATGAACACCACCCCTTGCAGTCAGACTTGACTTGACAATCTTGTCAAAGAAGAAGAGTTTAAGTTTATGTGGGCATAGCATTGAAAATTTAATACATAAAAAAGAGTCTACTGCTCTGATTCCTTATGAAGTTAAAGACTTGATGATTTCATAATTTCAAAGGGACAAATAGAACTTTAAGAAAAACAAAGCAAAATGTATTCTGAAAGAGATGTTCATTTACAAAAGATCAGGACTATGAGATAAAGTAAGTGATTTCTGTGTCAAAGAAAAGAGTGACAATAATTGGGGAAACTGCTAAGGACCGTATTTCTCAACCATCCATGGATAAGTAGCAAGGACTTTATTCTCTCAACCATCCATGCATGGAAGCATTATTTTGTCTGCAATCAAGGAAAGTTCACAAGTTGCTTACAGTACACAGCCTTGGGCATGCCTTCTCGAAATGAACTCCCATTGAGTTTGCTGGGCTTCCTCCAAGGTGGAGTAGGATTAGCAGCATGATTGTATTAAAAAATAAACGTTGGATCATAAATTGATTTTTCTGACACCAGTTGATTTTTTTTCTGACATCCGTGGGATTAGCAGAATCTCTATACCCAGTCTCCACTCCTAGTCCGTGGACTGCTGCCTCCTCCTCCTCCTCCTGACTCTCAGATGGAAAAGGTGCTGATGCTGAAGAACAGGATATGGTTGGAAGGAGACAGAGCTAACACACATGTGTGATAATATTTCTGCATCTCTCCCCAAATGATAGATGGCAGGCATGTCTCTATCATGTGGCAGAGTGAGGTAGGTTCCTTAAGTGGCAAGATGATGGAGTGTGGTAAAATGTTAGAAAGCAGATTGTGTCTCATGGCTTGTTGCCTCTTATCAGTGTACAGAGCCTATAAGAGAGGGATTTAACTGATACATCAGTCCAGGGCCCAGACAGCCAAAGAGGTCTCATGAATTTTGGATGGCCCCCTCCCTCAAAAAGGTATTAACTTCGTAAGAGAGTTACTGTAAACTTTGTGAAAGATTTCTAAATGTGTTAATTTGAGAATATTGTTGACAATTTCAGTTACAGTAGCATTAGCAGAAAGACCTTTTGGCAAGCTTAAGCATATTGAAAACTTTTAAATATCTATCATGTCTCAAACCCAACATGTTCATTTAGCAAGACTGAGTATCACCAGAGAAATTGATTTTGATGGTATTATTAGAAAGTTTTCAGATAAAAAAACCAGAAGAGCTCATTGCATTAGCTGATTAGGTTTATCATTGTTTCATATAAAGTATATTTTTTATCTGGTCATTCTGATGCATAGGGAATAAAGCATTTATGAATGTTTACCAATGGTTATCCATTATGTTTAATTATGCTTTTATAATCATATAATCATACACCAAAAGCTGCCTATTTTGTTCATACTTTATCCTAACCATATTTTTCTACAAAGAAGGAAAAAGTAAATTTAACATTTCATGTTATACCACTAGACTTAATTGATGATTTAATATTCATTTGGGCCTTAAATACTGATGAAGTGCACAAGATTCTTGGATGTGTCAGGAGGATGATGTGCCCTCTTGATCCTTGCCCATCATGGTTGACCACCCAGGGAGGGGATGCAACAAAAACGTTACTACAATCTATAATCAATGCATCCCTCAGGGAGGGAAGATTTCCATCACAATTAAAGCAAGCAGTCATTAGACCGCTTTTGAAAAAAACCCTCCCTGGACCCCCTGGTGAGAAACAATTATAGACCGGTCTCTCTTTTACCATTTTTGGGCAAGGTGATCGAGAGGGCAGTCACCTTCCAGCTCCAAGCAGTCTTGGATGAAACCAATTATCTAGACCCATTTCAAAATGGTTTCAGGGCGGGATACAGAGTTGAGTTGGTTGCCTTAGTTGATGATCTCCGTCTGGGCATTGACAGGGGAAGTGTGACCCTGCTGGTGCTCTTGGACATCTCAGCAGCATTCGATACCATAGACCATGGTATCCTTTTGGAACGCCTGAGGGAGTTAGGTATTGGGGGCACTGCGCTCCAGTGTTTCCATTCCTACTTCTCAGGCAGATTCCAGATGGTGATGCTGGGGGACAGCTGCTCTTCCAAGAGAGAGCTGACATCTGGTGTCCCTCAGGGCATCATTCTGTCCCCCGTGCTATTTAACATTTACATGAAGCCACTGGGAGAGATCATCTGGAGACATGGGTGTGCGGTGTCATCAGTCTGCTGATGACACTAAAATTTATTTCTCTTATGTCTGCAACTATTGCAGTGACTAGGGATGGCATCTCTCCTCTTGATGCCTGTCTTGGATCGGTAATGGGATGGGTGAGGGAAAACAAACTCAGACTGAATCCAGAGAAAACGGAGGTACTCACAATAGGTACACCAAGTCCAAGATTGGAGTTTTGTCACCCAGTCCTGGATGGGGGTCACACTTCCCCTAAAGGACAAGGTTCACAGTTTGGGAGTACTCCTGGATCCGTCCTTACAATTGACATCCCAAATAGATGCGACGGCCAAAAGTGCTTGGTATCAGCTTCGGTTGGTATGCCAACTGCGTCCCTACCTGGACCGAAAGGACCTTGAAGCAGTAGTACTTGCACTGGTAATCTCTTGGTTAGATTTCTGCAATGCGCTCTACTTGGGGCTACCCTTGTAACAAATTCGGAAGCTTCAACTGGTTCAAAATGCAGCAGCCAGATTGGACACCGGAACATCCAGGTTTGACCATATAACACCAATACTGAAATCTCTTCACTGGCTGCCAATTAGCTTCCGGGTACAATACAAGGTGTTGATTATTATCTTTAAAGCCCTACATGGCTTGGGCCCGAGTTACTCGCGGGAGTACTTCTCCTTACATAATCTGCCCCAGACTCTCAAAACATCTGGGAAGTTCTTACTAGAATATTATAATACCAGGTTAATGACAACTTCACATAAGGCATTCACTGCCGTGGGCCCAAGGTTATGGAATGACCTACCGGAAGAGATCCATCTTATTACTACCTTAGAGGCCTTTAAGAAGGCACTCAAAATGGATCTCTTCTGGCGGGCTTATCCACTGAATTCCATATAAAAAGGTTATGATGACTGCTCTTCCTTGACTCTGATGGTTGGCTAATGGACGAATTGTAATTTTTAGAGAACTAATAGGAATTCATGGTAAATTCAGTGTTAGTATTTTATTGTTGTATTGATTGTAAATTTTACTAAGTGTCTTTTAAGGTTGTAATCCTGCCTTGATCCATGGGAGAGGCGGGAGGCATAAATAAACTATATTATTATTATTATTATTATTATTATTATTATATGATTATTAGATTTTATTATATTCAATGTTAAGAGTAGCCCCCATCCTGGGACCTGGGAGCAATCTTGTTCTGCCTTGCCAAATTTATCTTGGATGCCACAGATATAGAATTGGGGGGGGGGGCATGTTTCTTCACAGTGCTGGGGGATGAGGCAACTCCATTTGGCCTGTGGGTGACAGAGGTGCCTTCTAAGCTTTTGTTGCTCTCAGTTGTGGTGGAGGATGCAGGACAGTTCCATCATTTCCCTCTACTGTCAGTTTCCATACATGGAATGGCAGTGTGGTGTTATGTAGTGCTTTATCTCAGACAGCAAAATGTCCTGGATCATTTCTTTGTCTCAATGATTTTATCTACATTTAACTAACCTAGACTAGATCAACCCTTTTAAAGTAGAATTATTACATAAATATTACAGTAAAGAGCCCAACTAAATTACAAAAGATTAAACCTTTTTCTGATAGCTAAAAATTACAGACAGGTAAATTCTCCCAGACTCCACATGAGTTAAAACCCATTTGATTTTTTAGCCGACATCGCACTGTTGACTCATGTTCAACTTGTGGTCTACCTGGACTCCTAGATCCCTTTCACACTGGTTTCATTCATCCAGGTGTCGCCCATCCTATATCTGTACATTCATTTTTCTGCCCTAAGTGTAGTACCTACATTTCTCCGTGTTGAATTTCATTTTGTTAGCTTTGGCCCAGCTTTATAGTTTATTCAGGTCATTCTGAAGTTTGATCCTGTCCTCTGGGGTATTAATTACTTCTCCTAATTTGGTGTCATTGGAAATTTGAAAAGTATGTCTCCAATTCTGTTGATAATGCTTGGTAAAATAGAAGGCAATAGCAGCCACCTGCTACATCCACCCACTACAGGTGGATGGCTTCAGTCAAGGAAGCCATGGCCCTGCGTTTGTAAGACTGGAACCAGACAGTAGATTACTGGGGAGGGTGGATGTCTCCCATTCGTGGAGTCACCATAAATCAAAGTTGACTTAATGGCAGATATAATAAAAAAACAGAAAGTAATGGCTGAAATGGGGCAACTGGTTGCTCAACACAACACCTCTAAATAAATCTGCAAACTAAATCTTTTTTCTTTCTAGAAAATGACCTCTATGAACCAACTCAGAAAGAAACCAAAAAGAGAGCCAACGTGTCGACACTATTGTTGTATAACTAGATAGTAAGTGACCACATAAGGCACACATAGTAGCAGGAGAGTTGAAATCAGAAATTTTCAAGGAATGGGATTTAATTTAAAAAAATTTGCAAAATAATAACACACCAAAGGCTCTCCAAGAAAGGAGATGGCAAAAGGAAGGTATTTGGGATGGGTGTAGTTTCTTTGGGACGTAACAAAAAATGGTTTTTAGCTATGCAATACAGCTATGCTCTGAGGAGACAGGAATCTGGAGTGAGACTTAGAAGAAAAATAAGAATTTTAAAGAAAGAATAAAATATATTACTGAACATTCCTAATTTTCGTCTGATTAGCAAAGAAGATGATTCATTGGTGCAAGATGGACACTAGCTGGAGATCAGGAACTTCAGAAGGGTAGGAGATTCAGAATGAGTTTATTTTATTTTAAATTGATTGACAGGGGAAAAAAGGAAAAGACTATATTTCTTTTTCATAACAAAATGAATAGTGGGCTTTAGCATGATTTATCACTTAAAAACAACATCTCAGTGCTCACAGCCAATTTGGTGAGTTTGATTAGACAAATGATGATAGATTAGATTAGGCTGGGCATTTACGGGCAAGTCCCAGACCAGCTGAATAGTGTGTGAGGGGATGTCTTTTACCTTGTTGATAACAATAGAGAATTGCCTAGGAAAAACCAGTGTGCCTTGTGCCCTTTTTCTAGAGTTTGAATAGCAGCCCTTCCCAGCAGAATAGTCTCAGAATTTGTAAACATAGGCCCGGTACAGACAGGCAAAAAGTGCTGTCCTGTGGGCGGGATGAGGCTGCCTGGCGCCACCTTGGCACATAGCTGTTCAGATGGCGCAACCAATGAATGTCCCTTTGATGCAGTGCCCAAATGGCACTGCGCCAAAGGGGTGATCACACCACCCCGGCAACAGCTGGCGGCACCTCTTTGCAGGAACAAAAAGGAGCTGGAAAAAACGCTATTTTTGTGCTCTGTGGAGGCTGGATCGATGTCACGTGTGCATTTTGCCATGGTACCGATCCGGGCAGCATCTCGCCACCCCTTTCTGCCTGTGTGTACTTGGCTAAGATTCAATGGAGACTCAAAATGCCTTCGGGATCTTGATCTTAAGCAACACAGTTGTCTTCACAGTTTCACATGTTTAATAAGAGAGAGTCATAATCAGAAGTAAGCCCTTTGCCAGGTTATTCATGTGTGACGAGGATTTTACCATCATTTTCCCATTCCCCCTCCAAACACATTGCTCATGAATTTCAAATGTTGCAAAATTTTTTTCCTTGAGGGAAACAACTTTTAATAAAAAATAGGATTATTTGATTATAGGAGACAATGAAAATAGAGGCCCTAGAGATCACAGCATCTATTTTCCTAATTATTCTGACTGAAGCAACCACCTACAGCAACCTTCCCTTAGTGAATAGCTCCACCCCCATGGTTCTCTTTGTGTATTTGTGTGTCTGTGAATGCACATGCACATGCACACATATGTGACTGTAAGTTACTGGTTTGTGAAGCAGAACAAACTGGTATTCTTCTCTTCTTTTTGTGATCAATCTGGCAATTTACGCACAGGGCAAAACGTACTGTTTTGGAAAGGTCACCATCTTTCGCTCTGTTTCAGTCTAAACAGCTGTGCTGTAATACTAGCTTTAGAAGTTGGATGGAGACCTCAGAAGTGTGGTTTCTTGTGCACTGGCATGAAAAAAAGTATTTCAATTAATAACCACCAAGGACAGAGGAAATTAAATTCATGTTTCAACATTGCTTAGTGAAAGGGGAATCTGTCTTTGTGTTTGTAAGAGGTTGCTCTACGTGGAAAAAGCTTACAGGTGCCACAGCCAGCATGTATCTATGTAGTCTAACCTTCTGTTCTGTATGAATTCGTATCCCCTCCCTGCTTTCCCAGTTCTATGGAGAGCTCAAGCTTTACTTTTTACAGCCCTAAGACTAAGAAACAGGGTTTGTTTTCTTCATGCGGTGTTGATTTATCCTATTAGCTCCAGAGGAAAGTTCACACACCATGATGGGCAAAATAATGCCTGCCAGAATTACAGAGCAGGTATTCATCACTATTTGTAAAAGGTGTGGGCAGTGCGAAATATGTGGCACATTGCAGATAAGGGCTTCATGCATCAAATGTGTGTAGTAACAGGCAATGATATTCATCATCAACCATCATCATAATCACTGTGGTTCCTGTAAGTATTACTACTTGTGTGTATGTATTTGAACAGTATAAGTAGATTGAATATACTTGGCACTCCCTTTGTGGTATGTGCCTCAGGTCACCTGATGACTTATGGTTTGTTGTTGTTGTGTGCCTTCAAGCCATTTCTGACAATCCTATGATGGGGTTTTCTTGGCAAATTTGTTCAGAGGAGGTTGTCATTGCCTTTCTCTGAAGCGGATAGAATGTGACTTGCCCAAGGTCACTCAATGGGTTTTATGACCGAGTGTGGAACCAAACCCTGGTCTCCAGAGTCATAGTTCTCTGCCTGAGAATTCTAAATACCCTCCTTAAAACTGCAAATCCCAGAATGCAACAGGAGGCAGCTAGAGGAGTCAAAGTGGAATAGTAGCACTTTAAGAGTATAGTGTGATAAACAAGAATCATAGAATTGTAGAGTTGGAAGAGAACCACAAGGGCCATCTAGTCCAACTCCCTGCCATGCAGAACTCTCATTCAAAGCATCCCCGACAGATGGCCATCAAGCTCTGTTTAAAGACCCCAGGGAAGGAGACTCCACTACACTCCGAGAAAGTAGTGTTCCACTGTTGAATAGACCCTTACCATCAGGAAGTTCCTCCTAATGTGGAGGTGGAATCTTTATCCTGGAGCTTGCATCCAGTATTCCGGGTCCTGTTCTCTGGAGCAGCAGAAAACAAGCTTGTTCCCTCCTCAATATGACATCCTTCAAATTTAAACAGGGCTATCATATCACCTCTTAACTTCTCTTCTCCAGGCTAAACATCCCCACTCCCTATCGTTCCTCAAGGCATGGTTTCCAGACCCTACACCATTTTAGTTGCCCTGGACAGGCTCCAGTTTCTCAACAGCCTTTTTGAATTGTGGTGTCCAGAACTGGACACGATATTTCAGGTGGGGTCTGACCAAAGCAGAATATAGTTATTATTATATAGTGGCACTAATACTTCCCTTGATCTAGACACATACTTTTATTGATGCAGCCCAAACTTCATTGGCCTTTTTAGCTTCCGTATCGCACGTGTGACTTTAGTTCAAGTTATGGTCTACTTGGATTCCAGATCCCTTTCACACATAGTTCGCGTTCAGCCAGGTGTCCCCCACCTATATGGGAGCATTTCATTTTTCCACCCTAAATGCAGTACCTTACATTTCTCCATGTTTAAATTCATTTTGTTAACTTTGGCCAGCTTTCTAGTCTATTCAGGTCATTTGAATTTTGATCCTGTCCTCTGGGGATTAGCTACTCCTCCTAGTTTTGTGTCATCTGCAAATTTGATAGGATGCCCCCAATTCTGTCATCCAAGTCATTGATAAAGATGTTGAATATCACTGGGCCCAGGACACAGCCCACTGGTCACTTCTCTCCAGGATGAAAAGGAACCATTGTAACAGTTACCTTGTCTAAACCCACTTTTACACTTTTGCAAGAATGTCATGGGGAACCTTATCAAAGGCCTTACTGAAATCAAGATATACTATATCCACAGCATTCCCTTCATCTACCAAGCTGTTATTTTATCAAAAAAGGGATTAGATTGTCTGGCATGAGTTGTTTCTCTGAAACCCATGTTGACTTTTTGTGATTATGGAATTGCCTTCTAGATGTTCACAGACTCTCTGTTTAATGATCTGCTCCAGAATCTTTCCTGGTATTGATGTCAGACTAACTGGACGATAATTGTTTGGACCTTTTTTTTCCCCTTTTTGAAGATGGGGACAACGTTTGCCCTCCCCGGTCTGCTGGGACTTCTCCTGTTCTCCAGGAGTTCTCAAAGATCATTGCCAATGGCTCCGATATTACCCTGCGAGTTCTTTTAATACCCTTGGATGTAGTTCATCTGGTCCTGGAGATTTATATTCATTAGATAACAAGGTATTTCCTGTACTATCTCCTTACTTATTCGTACTGAAATTCCCCTATTCTGTCCTCTGCTCCATTATCCTCAGGTTGAACACCCTTTTCCTTTTCTGAGAGAAGGAGGCAAAGAAGGTGTTGAGTAATTCTGCTTTTTCTCTGTCTTCTGTTAGCATTTTGCCATCCTCCACTCAGTGGCCCTATCATTTCCTTTTCTCCTTTTGCTGCGGACATATCCATAAAAGCCTTTTTGTTGTTCTTAACCTCTCTAGCAAGCCGGAGTTCATTCTACACTTTAGCTTTTCTCTAACTATCACCTACACATGTTTGAATTCCCTTTGGTTATTTCCCATTTTTTTTATTTCTTATACATGTTCCATTTAAAATTAGCTCAGTTGAAATTTCCTTAGCCATCTATCCTGGTTTCATGAGAACCTCCCATTTTTCTTCCTCATGGAACTGTTTGAAATTGTGCCTTCAGTATCTCCCTTTTGAGAAAGTCCCATCCTCCGAACTCCCTTCTCTTTTAGTGTTCCTGATCATGGGATCACCCCCAGTATTTCTCTAAGTTTACTGAAATCAGTTCTCCTAAATCCAGAAGTGGTGTCTGACTATGCCTGGCTTTCTTTTCCATTGTATAACAAACTCCAGGAGAACATGGTCCACTTCCACCATGATGATCCCATCACATGCACCCCATTAACCAAGTCATCTTGTTGGTAGGATCAGATCTAAAATAGCTGACCTCTGTTGCCCTTCCTCCACCTTTTGGACAATGAAATTGTCTCAAAGGCAAGTGAGGAATTTGCTAGCCCTTGAGGATTTTGCTGATTTTGTATTTCAGCAAATATCAGGATAGTTAAAGTTACCCATCACTACTACATCTTTCCTTTCTGAGTGTGTGGTCATCTGTTCTAGAAAGGCATCATCCAATTCCTCCATCTGACTTGGAGGTCTGTAGTAGACTCCCACAATACCATCCCTGTTGTTTCCCTCCCCTTTAATTTTTATCCAGTGCTCTGCTCCCACCAGCCTTCCAATTTTGTTGTTCTGGATCTCTTCACTGGTGTAAATATCCCTGACATATATGCTATTCCTCTCCTTTCCTGTTTGGCCGTTTTCTCTTTAAAAGTTTAACCCCTCTATTCTACATTCCAACTGAGACTCATCCCACCCAGGTTTCAGTGATGCCTATTATATATATTGCGTTGTTGTACTAGGAGTTCAAGTTCATCTTACTTATTTCCCATGCTGTGTGCATTAGTGTAGAGACATCGAAGACCATATGTCCCCTTTACTTGCTGCCTGTGCAAGATTTTTGCTTCCCGCTGTTGGGTCCTTGCACTCTTTGCTTTGTTCCCTCTGACAGTTTGGCTGGCTCTCTGACTTATGGTAACCCTATGAATTCCATAGGAATTTCTTCACCAATGAATGCTTAGAAGTAGTTTGTTACTTCCTTTCTCTGCTGTATACCCTACAGTATCAGGTATCTCCTGGTGGTTCCCCGTGTACGTACGAACCAGGACTGACCATGCATAGCTTCCAAGATCAGACAGGATCTAGTCAAGAAGCTCCTGTTACAACTTTAGAATTTAATTCTCTCTCTCTCTCTCTCTCTCACACACACACACACACACACACACACACATCCATGCTCCCCAGATAATGAAGAAGAAGTTTGGAATTGAAAACAAGATTTTTCCAAATCATTTTGCGACACAGGCCATTTTCTCTTCAATCACCTTGTTATCTCTAACAGCAAGAGATGCCTTGGCACAGCCATTCCTTTAAAAATCTCAGCTGCTCAATCTCATTTGTGCAGGGGAATGAGTAGTTGAGATACAGGAAGGATGGGCTTCTTTGTCCAAATCCCCTTTTCTGTTCACATTGAAAGAGAGGAGATTAATGTACGCTTCCCTGTGCCTTAAGTTTGCAGAAGTAGCTTTACTGTCAGCTCTGTCATAAGGAAATTTGAGGCAGCTTCCTCAGGCAGCAACACTGGAAGACAAAGTAGTATGTGCCAGGATACTGGATTCAGGTGCAGCAGAAGACACAGTTATTTTGCTGGACCCCGTATAAGATTGAGCAGTGAGTGTGGTCAACATTTATATATAGGAATGGATTGAGATGCACCATCTTGTTCTCTTCCTGAAGCTATTCTTCTTGAGATGCTACCAGCTGTTCTCATCCAACTGAGCTGGTTGTTTGCTGCAGTCTTGGCCTGACTGGTTGCCCTCCTCAAATCCTTCTAAATCAGAGCCCCATTTGGAAAGACCTTCAAACTCTGGCCTGTTACAGACAGCCAAAATAAAGCACCATACCTCGAAGTGACTCGAAGCAGCTTTATTTTGGCTGTCTGTAACAGGCCTCTGTTATCCTTAAGAAGAAAGACAGACCAGAAATACACTTTCAACTGCTTACAATGATGCATTATTTGCAATATATCTTATTCATTTGTGGCATGTAGAGAATAGTTTTTTTTTGTCAGTGCTTGAAAAACAGATGGTGCCCTTTAATACATGCATGGATGAGGACAGACATGATGGTTTAGCAGCCTGGAAAACTTTTGCATTTCAGATATATATTTACAGCTAACATTTGAAAGTCCTTTCCAGAATTGACAAGTTCATTTGCAAAGGATGACAGGAAAACAAACAAAACATGCCCCACAATATGCTAGTGTCCTTCTTCAGTATGGAGGATTCTAGCACTTTGAAATTTGTTCTATATATAATGTACACCTATGAGAGAATGCAAGAGCCATAAGGAAATATAGCTAAGCATTTCAGGTGTGGTCTCAAGTGCCTGAGCACTGAGGAACTCTGGTGGTTGCTGTTCTTAACACTGATTTTGACTTTTTAATCATATATTTTTGAGTACTGAGGGTCAGTGGCATACCTACTTTTGGTGACACCCGGTAAGCGGGGGGGCTTCTAGGAGGTGGGACTTCCAGTCCTGGACTTCCAGCATTGTTTCCAGGGTAGGGAGTGCCCTGATGGGCCAGAGGGCTGCCCCTGAAGCCCCAAGCAGGACCCACAAGGGGCTGGGAAGACCCGGCCCAGCCCCTAGAGCACCTTTGCGCCCCCAAGCAGCACACACACACAGGCCTGAGGAGACCTGGAAAGGTCCCTAAGAGCTCCCCTGAGGAGCTGAGCACAGCCGGTGGGGGGTTGTCCTGGTGCCACCTCCCTCTTGGGTCTCAACCCCTTCTGGGGTGTCACCTGGTGCATTCTGCACCCCCCGCATCCCCCTCAATGATGCTACTGCTGTTGGTTTTTATCATGTTTTAGCTGTTGATGAAATAGTAGCATTTTTGTTAAACAGGAAAATACCATGGTGGCAGTCATCAATTCACACTGCAGAAATAATCCAGTTTGACACACTTTAACTGTCATGGCTCAGTGCTATGGAATTCAAGGGATTGTAGTTTCATCAAACATTTGACCTTCTCTGTCAAAAAGCACTGGTGCCATAACAAACTACAAATCCCAAGATTCCATAGCACTGAGACGTGGCAGTTATAATGGTATCAAACTGGATTGTTTCTGCAGTGCAGATGCAGTTTAGGTGGCTTGAAAGAGAGATCAGGCAGATTCATGGAGGATTTGGCTATCAAGGAAGGAATCAATAACTGAGGAGCATCCAATAAAATCGGAAGAAAATGGAGCCTGGACTTTTTCTTACCAATATTGTACAACAAAATATTTTGAACATCTTGAGTCATGTCTTCAGTTTTTTCTCCCAAGGCTATTAATCGGCACTAGATATAATAACTGTATAGCACATCCAGGTACAGAGGTGCCATGCTTTCAATTATCAGTTGTTAGGAAAATAATATTGCCCATATGTCTGATATGTAACCTTAATTAGAATTGTCATCTTCCTCTTTTTCCTGACTGGTTCCTCATTTTTAACAACTGGACAGAGACAGCTAGGAATTGCTGTACATATGGGCTTGGCAGATGGATCAATGACTCATTTAGTTTATATACCAAAAAGAAATTTTAAAATCCCAAAAAGTATTTATAAATCAGAGAGAAAAATCATTTTAATAATAATGATAATATGAGAGAAAATGAAATCAGGATTTTCTCTGTCCTTGGCCACTATCTCTGGTCACCCTCTGACAATAAACTTAGTATCATGTGACAAGAGGCTATTTGGACAGAGATTACTTAACTGGACAGTGTGGAAATGTGCTATTTCTGTAGCTGGTTTATTCTTGTGAGCAAACTATTATTGATGTTTACAACTTCCACTTCCAAAGGAAAATTTTATTTAAAATTTGTGAACTAATCTGTTGATGGGTAACTGAGAACACAACACAACTTGAGGTTTTTCTGTGACTGCATAGAGATGAGTAGACTAATCTCAAATGACAGGTTGCTGGAATGGTCTGAATGATACTTGAAAACAGATTGTTCAAACAGAGCAAAAATGCCTGCAATAATATAAATCAAACCCAGGTCCAGCAATCAAAGGTGACAGAATGCAAGTAATAACAGCATTTTGTGACTGATGTGTGTGACAGGATGGCATTTAAGGTATGCCCATCTTCTGCTGCTGGCGGCCTTATAGTACTTGCATTGCCATGATGAAACTACAAATGTACATAACATGATAAATACCATTAAGCAGCTATGAAAAGTGATTCCTGGTTATCTCATGTGGAGAAACATAAACAGGATAATTTCCACAGCCAGTTCTGGGGATAGAAAACAGGAAGCTTGCCAATATTTCTAAGTCAGGCAACAAATAGTGCTTTGGATAATTCCTATTTGGTGACAAAGTGATTCTGGCCGAACTTGAATCTGTAATTAATTAATTTAGTGTCTTCCTCCCTCTTTTTGCCTTTTTGCAAATTAGGAGCCAAGGGCAACTAAACACAAATTAGCCATTAAAATTTGATCTGATGGAGTGGACAGTACCCACAAAAGCTTAGGCTAACAATGTCTTCTTCCCAATTAGTCTCAAAGATGCTACTGGATTCCTTTATGTCTTTTTTGCCATTGAAATGTTTAAGGTAACAATTCCAAAATAATTTGGTAGCTGCTGTTTTTAAAAGACATGGGTTTTATTCAGATTATATGGGCATCATTCTTAATATAATAAGCCATATTACTAGGCATGTCTGGAATAATGGGGGAAATTTTGAAATCAGTTACAACACATATATTGTATTCTGGCATAAGAATTCTGAGAGGTGAATAAAGACTTACCAAAGCCTTAACCAATATGATTTGTCTCAGGCCTCAGCAAACCTCTGGAACATGACTAAACTTGTTGGACAGAGACTTCTTGGATAAGCCTCATGTACTGTCATTCTAAACATATATGTACAAAAGAACTAGAACTTTTTTTCCCCTTCATTTCATCTGTCCTGCAGCCATGTTTTTTCTGGCTTAGTACAATTATCTGTAGGTATTTGCTTTACTGGGAGGACTTTTCATATGGCTGGAATCATCTCACCAGTTCATAATACTTCACATCTCCTGAAACAGACTTTCTATGTGTTAATATCTGTGCATTGATCTTATTTATCTCTCAATGCATTTAGTCTTTCTGTTTCCCCAACAGGTCCTGAGTGTCAAACATACATGAATACAATGACATTAACATGGTGCTCTCTTTTGCAGTTGTCATCCAACCCTTGAATTATGTAGCTCTTAAAATATTAGACTGCAACTCCACAAAACCCTAGCTAGCATAGACAATGGTGAGGAATACAAGTAAATGCAGTATAACAACGTCTGGAGGGAAGCGTGATTTCCATTCACTCCTGCAAAAGCTCCAACTGTCCCAATTTGGTAGGGACAGTCCTGAATAATCCTGTTGTCCTACCTTTTCAGCTGATTTTCAAATGTTCCTTTTCAGCTGATTTTAAAACTTCCTCCCTTGAAGTTTATTTCACTGGTGCAAACTGAGTTTAAAGTGTAAAAACAGTAGGGGAGAAGAGAGGAAGAGGCAGAATCTTGCCTTTTCCATTATGCTTATTATTATTATTATTATTATTATTATTATTATTATTAAACTTTATTTCTAAAGTGCTGTAATTAGACAAAAAGTAAACTGCTGTGGCCTCTCCTAATTTGTGTGTGCTTCCTCATTAAACTTAAAATATGCATGATTTGAAATACTATATTTCTTTGCTTTGCTGTTTTCTAATGCAAAGAAGGTTGTGTAGGCTGTGTCACAAATAAAAACAATGGCAGATAGAGGAAAGCCTACATGACACTTTTCTCTCTGGTCCATTCCCCTCCCGACCCAGAATTTCCCATTTCAAGTTGCCTTTTCAACTGTAGAGAGAGAAAATTTCTTGCAAATGAAAATGTTATGAGGTAAAGCATGAGAAAGAAAGGAGTTAAGAAGTCCTTCACCACACATGTCAACATTTTATACATTCAGCATAATAATAAATAATAAATAAAAAATTTATTTATATACCGTCCTTCTGTATAACCAGGGCGGTGTACAACATCACAAAATACACGGATTACAAATACAATAAAAACAAATGCATTAAAAAATAATGAAGTAATAGCAGGAGTAGATCTGCTGTGAACCAAGCTGAGCTCAGGCATCGGAGAAAGAAAAATGTTGATTGTGCACCTCATCACCATGGATGGTCTGTTTCCACCATGACCATGGAATATCCCATCTCCTGAACATCAACCATAGAGCACTGTTTCTGCTGCAATAGGGCTTTCTAGGCTGCCTTCCTCAGACCAGGAACTTGTTAGAATCATGGGATCTTAGAACTGGGAGGCTCCACAAGGACTATCTTATCCAACATATGACAGATAACTAATACTCAACTAAAGCACTCCTGAAAGTTGGCCATCCAACCTCTGTTCAAGGGAGGGAGAATGCACCATCTTCTGAAGGAGTCTAGTCCATTGTCCCTTTGGGTCCCCTAAGGAAATACTACAATGGAGGCAAATACTGCTAAAAGTGACTTTTAAGTTTAACATTGCTTTAGATTTAAAAATAATTTTAAAAAGTTTTTACCACCTTCTCTACAATGCATCACTATGGAAAAGATACCTCACACTGAGGCAGAGGGTACATCATCTAAAAAACAAAAAGGGTCCGGGTTGTGAAGGCAGAATAAGTCCTTCTACTTCAAGATGCACAGTCTTAGCCTTGATTGGTGCTGAGATAAAAAAAAAAAAAGCACCATATTCCCCTATGGAAACAAGGTTTTGCTAAGAAAAAGCAAACACATGAAGAAGAAAAGCCACAGTTTACTTTATGCTGATCTAAGTTGTCTATTTGTTTATTTTTCTGATATTTATTTAGGCTCTACATCAGGAGTGGGAATTGTGAGTTTTTTGACTGAAGTTGTCAGTATTTCTCACAATTGGCTATATTGGTTAAAACTGCTGGGAGATGTAATTCAAAACCTCTGGGGGATGCACGCTTAACATTGCTGCTCTAGGCAAACAGCTCCCTGCAAATATATAAACTTTTGAAAAAATAAAATAAAGGTAAATGTTTTAGGGGTGTCATGCCTGCAATATGAAATAGTAAAGATTCAATTTTATCACCTCAGAATGGTTATACCTCAATCTGGCGCATGTGCAGATCTGCTAGATTTTTCAACCTTTGTGTGACTATATTCATTAATTCCTAGTTTGTATGTAACTGTCTAGGAGTTTAAGAACAACATATGTTTCATTGCCTTTTAAATACCCATTCTTTTTTAGCACTCATTTCCATACCCACACTAATATATAGCCATTTTCTCTTCTCTTTTCTCTCTCTCTCATTAGACCATATATTTGATTATGGATAAGCTACTCCTGAGAGCCAGCATGGTGTAGTGGTTTGAGCTACGACTCTGGAAACCAGGGTTTGAATCTCGGCTCAGCTCAGCCCCACTGGGTGACCTTGGGGAACTCACACTTTCTCAGCCTCAGAGCAAGGAAATGGCAAACCCCACTCTGAACAAATCTAGCCAAGAAAACCTTGTGATAGGTTCACCTCAGGGTCACCATAAGTCAGAAGTGACTTGGAAGGTACACAATAATGACAAAGCTACTTTTAAATGTTTTAAAAAGAAGACTAAGGGGCTGTACAAACTGGCCAGTAAGGCTAGCCTTGGGGTGGAGTCGGGGTGTGGATGCACATGATGCATACCTCAATTCTGCCCCCAGGCTTGTGTGATGCTGTATGCCACACCACACAGTGCGCAGCATTACAGCATTCCTCTGGTGCTGCATGTACATGACGCAGCACCAAAGTAGCATGGAAAAGCCACACACCAATGGCTATTGCACCCTTTGCAGGATGCAAAAATAGGAGATCAAGGCTTCAGCATGTAGTTGCCACGGCCCTGATCCAGCACTAAAAGGGGTGGTCTGTCAAGCCTCTAAGAGTATTTATTTATTTATTTATTTATTTATTTATTTATTTATTGTTAGACAGTATGTGGAGGATGGTGGGTATAAGGCTGTATTATTCACCCACTGCTGTGTTGATTGGTTACTCTCTACAGTCTCTTTCAATTCCCAACATGAACAGGCTTCAGACACACAGAGCATTTAGACTTCTTTGGGTTAAAACATGTAGACTTCTAGGAAAGGACCACATAACACTGTATCTCAGTTAAATAAAGAAATGCAGTTTTCTGATGCTCCAAATACATAAAGATGTTTAACTGTATTGTTTTTCTTTTGTTTGTTTAAATGTATTACTTTTCCAATGTGCATTTTCAGGGCAGTCAAAAAACTGATGTCAGAGGCTCTGACATCAGGTTTCTTAGTTCACTGAAAATGAGCACTACAAAAACAATCCATTTAAACAAAAATCCATCCAGACTGCTTTATGTATACAAATTAGTCCACACGGGTACCTAGACATTCAATTATAATACTCCCTGAGGTTGAAAACATCTGGATTGGATATGCCTTTTACATTGTCTAGAATACTTCATCCAGTTTTAAGTTTAGCTGCTACAAAATAAAGGAGCAGGTTAGGTGCCAAGGGACCCCTTGTCTTATTGAAAGTTCATTTAGGTTATTTTCTGTTGTGCTAGTCAGCCACCAAATGGTTTGGTTCAGTGCAGTAAGAAAGGAGGAAATAAAAACAAGGTAACTTTAGTGTACTCTGACTTGAATTGCTTAAAGCCAAGGGATTCAGTGCAGTATTCATCCCAGACATATTTCAAACAGTATCCTCTTTGCTGGTATCTGTAAAAATAAGCAGGACATTTTGTTTCTCAGCACAGTCACAGTGATGGGTAGCATGCACATCACTGAGCCACAAACTCTGTTTCTTAAGATTGCCAGGCCAAGGTTGGCTCATGCCTTGATGTGTCAGTGACAAAACCTAAGACCAGAAATGACTATACCCTCCAACATTTCAGATGAAACCTGGGGTATGTGTGGTCAAGCGACATCAAAGTTTGGTCAAGCTGGCAAAAGATATTAAGGAAGAGCACAGAAGCAAGGGTAGACTGCAGCAGTTTGCTTTTAGGTGAACATACTGGGAAGGGCAAGAATCTGCCCCCCCCCCCTTGTCTCCCCTTGCTAATTGAGTGTAAACTATTTTGGGGCTTTCAACTCAGTTTTGCCTTATTGAGCTAAGTTGAGGGCAAAAGGGGAAAGTGGGAGGAAAAGAGAGAAACCGAGACATTTCAAAAGCAGCAGAAAAAGTGAGACAGTAGAGGATTAATTTGGACAGTTGGTGACTGTGGGGGATGACTGTTTGTGATGCCTTAGTGGTGAGCCCTGATGGTGTCACAAGTGGCAGTTTCTGGTGATACCATTAAGCATAATCTCTTAAACACCAACCACAACTGCACAGAGTATTTTATTCATAAAAAAACCCAGATCCAACAAATGAGGAAAGAATGTACACATACTCTTCCAGGTGGTGCTCTAATTTTAATATCACATTCTCTTACCCTGAGAGCCGAAAAAGAGTAGCCGAGTACTTAGGATAGGAAACTCTATACTTTCTAGAGGGATTTTCTGTTTGAAGAACCACCTAGTCAAAGTCTGGTCTAAATATAACAATAAGAAGGGAAAGCAGGGTCTTGAAATTGCAACACAGTGACTGAGCAGGCACACAGGTCTTCTTAACAATGGCAAAATATGTTGATTGAATCAGCTGATGAATGGCGAGATGATATATAGGTAAATCCCATTGATTTAACAGGCCTACTTTAGATTGGACTAGCAGAAGAGGATTGATCCTCCTCTTAACACCATAGCTGCTAATATCATCATCATCATCATCATCATCATCATCATCATCATCATCATCATATCAATTTCTATATGGTTTCCTATATCAAATGGTATCTCAGGGTAGTATCACAGAAAGCAGTATGTCTAAATGTAAGGTAAAACAGTATCTTTGTTGTCTTTTTGATTATTTGTTTCTCTTATTTTATGGCATGGATGAGGTTACTCAAGTCATTGTGAGTGTGTGCACACAAACATCTTGATAGGAAATCCAAAGAAATATGCTGAAGATGTGTTAAAATTTTCTAGATATATTCAAAGAAAGAAAGAAAGAAAACACTCATGTGCTCATATGATTACTAAGCTCTACACACATTAATACATTTAAGTTGCTTTATTTTTGTTTCTTAAAAAAACAAAACACATGAGTGTGTGTGAGTGAGAGATCAGGACTGTGACATATATTTTGGGGGTATCTGTTTGTATCAAATCTTTCTCTCCATGATACAGCCTCAATCATGATTACTTTTCCCCATGTTATTTCAGATGAAGGAATTAGCAAAACAATCTCTGACTATTCCTTGCCAACCCCCCCCCCCTGAAATTCATGGGGTCATCAAAGGTCAACAGGTGACTTGAAGGCCCATAAATTATACAAGTTGTTACTGCCTTTTTGGAGGGGGAGGAAGCTGTCACTGAAAAGAATTCAAAAAGAAAAACAATAGGAATTTAGTTACCATTGGTGGTGGTGATGGGGTTTAGCCAACAATGATAACTACAGATGTGAAAGGGAAGGAAAATGAGGTGTTGCGCTTAAACTGTTACTTAGAAAACAAAACAAAACAAAACAAAAAATAAGAGTGATGATGCACCTGAAGTCAAAAGTTAATTGCTGTTGTGGCTAAATAATGGAAATCTTAAGTTATTATTATTATTATTATTAACCTTTATTTATGAAGCGCTGTAAATTTACACAGCGCTGTACATGCAATCTTTTTAGTTAGACGGTTCCCTGCCCTCAGGCTTACAATCTAAAAAGACATGACACAGAAGGAGAAGGGAGTGGTGGAGGCAAAGGGTAAAAGGTCCAGCAGTTCCTCTCAACCTCCGAGGCCTGGACCAAGGCAGATGGACTGAAGGGAGGGCTTGGCTTCAAAATGGAAGGTTAATCATTATCCAGGGAAAATACATACTCACAAGTAGGATAATGCATATACAGTACATAGCAATACAGGAAATGGATCGATAAACAGCCAACAACAGAACATCAGATAGTAAGCGACAATTATGCGATGCCTGGGAAGGCTTCTCTGAATAGGATGGTTTTCAACTCCGTTTTGAAGCTGGTTAAAGAAGTGATGGCTCTTGCTTGTGGAGGAAGAAGGTTCCAGGAGTGAGGGGCAGCAAGTGAAAAGGGGCGAATCCGGGATGGGGCAGAGGAAATCCTGGGCTGAGACAGGAGCCCTTGACTACCAGAATGGAGGGCCCTGGTGGGAAGGTGAGGAGAAAGAAGGTCTGATAAGTAAGGAGGGGCCAGTCCATGGAGGGCTTTGAATGTCGACAGCAGGAGCTTATACTGAATGCGGAAAGGGAGAGGGAGCCAGTGAAGGGATGCCAACACAGGAGAGATGTGGTCAGAGCGGTGGGTGGAAGTGATAATGCGTGCAGCTGAATGCTGGACAGAGATTAAAGGACGGAGGTGAGAAAAAGGAAGCCCAGCCAGGAGGACATTACAGTAATCAAGTCGTGAGATCACTAGGGCATGGACCAGGATCTTGGCAGTAGAGGCGGAGAGATATGGTCGGATTTTGGCAATATTGTACAAAAAGAATCTACAAGCCTTGGCTGTGGTCTGGATCTGAGGGATACACGACAGAGAAGAGTCAAAGATAAAGCCAAGACTGCGGGCTTGCTGGACTGGTTGAATGGAAATGTTGTCCACAGAGACAGAAAAGGAGTGTTGAAGGTTGGGCTTAGGAGGAAAGACAAGAAGCTCCGTCTTGGACATGTTGAGCTTCAAACGCTGATGGCGCATCCACTGTGAGACAGCTTTTCTGCTAATGAAGAGTCAGGTTTTCCTCTTGTTTAAGTAATCATGAAGACTACATGCAAACCAACAAAATACCCTAGCTCTTGTTCCAATAGCCACCTTATGTTTTCTGTTAGAAGCTAAACTGGAGTATGGGGAATACATAGAAAATAAATCAGGATTAAAATGAAAGCTGTCAGAAGGCTTGTTCTTACTAGGCATACAGTGTGGGGCCAAATGTATGATTGGATTTTCCATTGCTGCTTGACAGTAAGATTCAGGAACAATTCAGGAACAAGATGATTTGTTTTTAGCAAGGGAATTGGAATTTAAATGCCTTTACTTTCCAGGTATCATAGCAAGACTGGAATATAAACTTTCACATCACCACCTCACGCCATTCATCAAAAGTATCCCACACCCACTACACTTTTCTTGTTTTCCTCACTAAATCAAAAGAATCCAGACTATCCAAATAAAAACATGTCCCCTGATAATTTTACTAACTCTCCTATTTTCTCATCACTGTCCCTAGGTTTGCTGAAAAATTAGGTCCTGCATATGGATCAATTTGTGCCTTTGCAAGGCTAATTACATATGGACGTAGGGTGAAGAAACTTTGGCCTTCCAGATGTTTTGACATTCAACTTTCTGAAGCCCTAGCCAGCATGGATGGTGCTAAGAGACCAATGTATGTAGTCTAAGGGTCAAAACAGATGGCTGTAAAGGGGTGGTTCTATGCTGCTCCTTTGTGTGCTGAATTGGGGCCTGATCCAATGTTTTTTTGCCCCAAAAAGAAGCAGCAAAATGCCACTCCTTTTTGGAGCAGAAAAAGGGCACCCTTGTCACCTCTGCAATGGCTTTTCGGTGGTGTGGTGCATGTAAATGCTATGCCACTGAAACACATGTGCAGCCAGCCATGTGGCTTCCCAGCAGCCTGAAGGGGCAGCAGAACATGTGACATGTAAATGCTGCGCTCACATGCTGCCCCCAACCTGGCCCTTACTGTCAGTTTATTTGTCCCTACAAAGCATGGGGCCCATTCACCCTACATTATAAATCACTTTGCAAACTGGTTTAAAAGGGGGATATTCATACTTGCACCAGGTTTTCCTAACCCAATTTTTTTAGGGGGGGCACAAATCCCCCTTAACCTGGTGCTTTTGAAATCAAGGCATTTTCTGTGTCTTTTGAAGAGCACCAGGTTTTTTTAGGGAAGCCGCCAATGGGAACATGCTTCTGATTCCATTCAGGGCACCCAGAAGGGAGGGGTAATGGGCAAAGGGTGGGCAGAGCAGCAGAATATACCCAGCCCATCTCACAGGTCCTGGCTTGGTGTCAAGCCACTGTTGTTTTTCTCCTCTTGGTGCTCACGGTTGATAGGTGAAGATACTGCCTCTTTAAATCCAGAGGATTTAAATTTACCACATTGTAAAGTGGTCCCTTTAACCCATCATGCAGCTGTTTACCTCTTCTGCTAATGAATTGGGGGGGGGGGGGGGGGGAAATGGGGGGGGCTTTTTTTTTTTTTTTTTTAAGTCTGACAGTATATGCAACCTGTTGCATTTGCGTGGATTCAAGGCGGAGTCTGCCGGGGGGGGGGGTTCTAGGCAAGGGTTGTTCAGAAGGACTTGCTATCACCATCCATGGAGGCTGAGACAGGCTAGGGAGAAGCAGCAGCCTTTTGGCTGGGCTCTTCTCTGCAGTCGGACCCCTGGAAGCCACAGACAGACACTGGAGGGAGGGAGCAGGTGGTCTCCTGGTAAAAATCCCCCTGCAGCCACCTCATTCCCCCCTGCTCTTTCTTCTGACCAGCTCCATGGAGGAAGGCTCCTGCGATTCTCAGCCACAACCTCCTGGGGGTTGGCAGGGGAAATAAATAGAGTGTGTTGTTTGGCCCCTTTCCTTCCAATTCTTCATCCCTCCACCCCTTTCCTGGAAAGCTCCCCTCACCATTGTCAGTACTTCAGGATCTCCCCATATCCTGACAAAGAGTCACATCACCTACTATGACAGTGCAAATAGAATGATGCAGATGTGCATCATTTGATTGACAGCTTTAAAAAACGAGAACACTTGAACACATTCAATATGGTGGCTCCATTTTAAATCGATACAAATGGTAATGTGAACATAAACAAGGTTAAATTGTCATGGAGAGATTTGATCATGGCAAATATCTAGCATGATTTGCCATGTGGAGCTTCCTGGTTACTTTGAAATCTTTTGCACCAGCAGTAGGCACTCAAGCATAAACTGTGCTGCCATGAAAATTCTTTTTGTGACTGGAGGATCTCCATGTTCGAGATTTTCAGCAAGGGCATAACAAATTATCATGCAAAAGTGGTCTCTGATGGGATATTGCAAACCCATACAATTTTAAGATGAGCAGGCAGTAAATAAATTTCTATTAAATGAGTTTATTGTGACAGTTGAAGATCATGACAAGTGCATTAAAAGTAAGTGAAAGTATATAAAACATGGGAAAGGGGGGTAGAAAACTAAATAAATTACTGTTCACATTGTGAGTGGAAATGTATGAGGATCAAAGGAAGTGTATGGTCCACAACCCTACATTCCCTTCAGCTTTAGCAACATCATGGTATGGTTGCATTCATCCAAAAATAGTAGAGAAAGTGGGCAGTCTCAAAAGGTAAGCGTATTGCCTCTTAGGCTCCCTTATAATTTCAACTCTGGGACAAATTACTACTATTTCTTCTATGAACATGAAAACATGACAAACAGGTTCAACCCTAAAGCAGCAGCATGGTTTTGGGAAACAGATGTGTGATTACCATGTGGCCTTGTCTGAACTCTTATTAGGTCTACTGCACTCTAGTCCAGTGGAGGTCATTGTCTTCTTGCCAAATCAATTAAGATTCAACTATTTTATAATGGGAGCAAAGGGGGATTTTGTCTAGCTGTTTTATAATGGGAGGGAAGAGGGATTTTGTCCTATATTTTAGGCAGCAAAATGTCTTAGGTAAGCCTAATCAAAACCAGTCTTCAAAAAACATATTGATCATGCACTGGTTTTGTATGGAATGGCTCTAAGACAGAGTCAGCACTCTACTTAAAATGTACCCACTTTCACATCGAAGTGGTAGGAACAGGATTCCTACTGTTAGCACAAACTATGTTTTTTTACTTTGGTTTGTATATTCCCATTTTTACTGCAGGTTATCCTCTGCAGTGACACAATCACTTCTGTAAACATAAACAGACATTATGAATCCTTGAAAATGAAGCAACTGGAACAAGGATACAGATAGAGACAGCCGTAAAATTTAGGAAGCAGTGAGAAAAAGTGTATGCTCATGGATATGAAACTAAAAACAATGAGCCAATACAGGCCCTAAAGAAAGCAACATAGTTTCCCAGCATAGAAAACATCTTATAATACCATGTGGTATCTATACTTAAAATCCTTCATATAAAAAAGTTTCTTCAGTGTTTTCCTGTCAGAATCTAGTCATTGGTTTTGCTTCTTGATTTAAACTTCAGTATATTAAAAAAAGAAAAGAAAAGAGTAACAAAACAACAAAAACTATATATTATTCACACAGGCAAGCTTACTATGTTAAAGAAAACAAAATGTCTGTACTACAAAAAGCAGTTTGGGGCTCAGGAGCCTCCTTGTTTTATGCATTTTGCCACTTGGGTTGCCACTTAAAATTCATTTTCAGGTATCATATTGGTGCAGGAGAGTTCAAGGAGTTGATGATGAAGCATTCCATTGATACTTGCTATTTTTGCTAAATGTCAAGGTTTGACATTTGATGCTATTATCTGCTATCAGGTAATCACTCATTCATCCTAAGATTTTTGTTTTTCCTGATCTGATATTGAACTGAGCTGTATTGGTAATCAACTAAACAGCAACAGATCTGGTGTTTAGTTCTTGGGGACATACATCAATATTTCAATTAGTCCCCTTGTTCTCTTCTGTGCAGTCTCCACATTTCCAGTGCTATTTGATGTAATATCTGATTGATTCCCTTGGGAAGAAGAGAATGACTAAGCTTGTCTCAGTGGGGCTGCCTTTGTGCTCAGATGAAGTATTCTTTTCGGCTCTCATCCATGGCATCTTGAAGGGTAGGGTCATTTTTCAAAGCAGCATCTGCGCTTTCAGCAAACTCAGTTCCCTTTGCTTCATTGGTGTGGTAGGTGCCCTTGTGCCGGTACATGTATCTCAGCATCACCACCAAGAGGCAAATCAAGACAAAAGCCACTGCTGCAATAACACCTATGGGGAGGAAGAAACATTTGCATTTTTATTCCTTTTCATTACCATTTCCAATAGCCTGTGTTGTTGTTGTTTTGCTTTACATAGACGGGTGGCATTCCATTAGGTCTTTCAAAGTGAAAGAGTTAAGAAAAACACTTTGACATTGTGATAATGAAGCCTAGGCCCAGGGAAACAACAAACACAAAGCAACAACAAGGAAATATTCCTCTATTTAAAATTCTGGTCAACTTGTAAGCACTCAAGTTACTAACTGTTGTACAGATCCAGATTTTCATAGTGCTAACCACTTCAGGAACCCTTGGCTTTCCAAAGATGACAGGACCCTAAACACCTCTGGATTAGGGAAGAAAAAACTCTTCATAGAATCATAGACTCATAGAGTTGGAAGAAGACCATCCATTCCAACTCCCTGTCATGCAGGAAGTCACTTTCAATATTCAACATCCATACCTCAGCCCTCTTGCCAAGTAACGTAAGAGTATGGACATCCCTTCCTCTCATATGCTCTCAGACTTTACTCAAGATATATTATGGCATTGGAGACAAAGGACAAAATAACTAAGCTCTTCCCCAGGTCACCCAAGCTATGAGTTTAATGTTATTTTAATATTGGAAATGTGACAGCATCCCTTGTAATACATGCATAAATAGATGTATAAACTAGCTGATTGGCCACAACAAAGCAATATGGCATACAAAGCGTGGCCCCTCGTTGCCATAATTGTCTACTATTACCAGGGAGAAAATGTAGGACAAATTCTAGACCAAACTGTAGGACAACTGCAGGACAAATCTCAGCCCAAAATGTAGGACATTTAAGGTCCTCCATTTTTCTTAAATGTCCTACATTTTGGGCTGAGTTTTGTCCTGCAGTTGTCCTACAGTTTGGTCTAGAATTTGTTCCACATTTTGTCCCTGGTAATAGTGGACAATTATGGCAACCCTCTGCCTCATTCTCCCTAATGAAATGTCTGGTTGTGGATGCTGCTAAGCCACAGAGTACAAACCCAGCATTTTGGTTTGAGTCTCTGCTTCCTGTGTAGTTCTGGATCTGATGTGCACCAGTGAAGACACTGCAGCCTGGCTCGGTATAAGACTGTAGTATAAGTGCATGAATGCTTGGCACTACATGAGGGGTGACATATATTTGGTCCTCCAGAAGTTTTGACTTATGACTATGTCCCACTCTGTCCAGCCTTCATAACCAGAGGTAAGGATTATAAAAATTTTGTCTATACAATATGAAATGCCAAAGGTTTCCACTCTTGTTCTACACCAATTCCTTTCATTTGGATGTTGAAACAGACTCACAATTCCTCTGCACTGGCATTGAAAACCACTTTACTACTTGAATCCAAAGCATTAAGAAACCCTCAGAGCTTTTATGCTGCCTATTCCAGGAACTAAAGTTGCTGCTATGAACAAGAAAATTGCTCCTGTTAAGATGTTGTATCTACTATAATAACGTGACCCCAATAGGGGATTCATCAATTTTTAAGGACCACAATGGACTCCCAAAACACAATAGGCTTTAATGCTCTTTAGATGTTGTACAGTATTAATAAGCCTTAGGGACTCAGCACAATTCAATTTTCATCCTGCGAACATGCAGGAAGCTGAGATTAAAGTTACAGGAGATGGAACCAAAGGGAAATACAGCAAAACTTTGCTAATTGTACTAATGACATGGAATCCACCTGGTGAATTACTCAAATTAGGAGGTATAGCAGGGAAGTGAGTGAGCACAAGAGCAATGCTAAGACCCAAAGAATACATCGTAACATTTAAGGATTGTTCTTTTGGGAACTACAGTAATTCAAGTGAACTAGCATAACAGTGTTCTAATGGGACTTGAGATAAACTTCTGTTGCAAGTTTCTGTCATGCTTGGTTCTCATCAGTAGAAAATCCCATTGAAGGAATAAATGTTTTATCACCAGCTGACAATCTAAGCTGGTTTTGTGCATGCCCCTCTTGTCACCCACCATGCCTAAACTTGTAGGGAAAGGGCAAACTGAGCATAAAGGAGAGAAGCCTTATATACTGAGGCTTTAGATTATCATTTGTTATCACACAAGACCAAAAATGTGCTGTGTAATACCAGATGCAGATCTTAGCTCAAAAATGAAGAAATGTGTGTTTTGTGGGGAGAAATGTGTACAATTTAAATGTACATTTATGTTCATTTTTAATTGGCAGAAAATGAAACAGAACAAACTTTAAGGATTGAACATACGCAAAGCTGAAAAAGATTATAGACACAGTAATCTGTCACTCCCTACTTTCATCTCCTACTTCCCACTCACTCCTGTTTCTAATCCCTTACCATTCCTGTTAAAGCCTTACCAGCTATCATGAGCAGTGGCAAGTAGGGATAAGTGTGCTCAAGTAGGTATAAGTGTGCTCTTCCCCCCACCTTTCTCCATTGTCTTGGCTATACTGCTCATGGATCATGAAATACATCATGTTAACATGGTAGGGGATATGATCGACCTACTTCTATGCACTATCCCCCTCACTGGCCAACAGGGATGTAAAATAATAGTTTTGAACTTTCTTGTCTTTAATAAGAAAGGGTGTCTCAACCCATTGAAAACATATACATTAGCCTCTATAAGATTTTTCACATTTTGGGAATTTGCAATGAATTTTTTTTTTTGCTAAGGATTCTTGTTTTCTTTTCTCTTTTTTTGGCAGAAACACATTGTTTATTGTGTAAAACAGGCCATCATATTTTGTGCCAAATTATTTTGGGACAAAATGAATATGGTGTTTTTAGTGCATGAAATTTTTTCAAGAACCCAAAAATATTTTTATGTGCAAAATGTATCGTGATTTTGTGCCGTGGGATATCAACTTCCCATCATTTTTATTTTTTTAAATACAAAAATAGAGTACTGTACATACGTGGTGTATGAGTTTAGAATCTTAGGCCTGTTACAGACTGGCCAAAATAAAGCTGCTTCGGTCTCTTTGGGTATGCTGTTTAAATGATGCATCACCCTAAGAATCCGGAAGCTGCACCAAAGCTGCACTCCAGTGCTTAGGAATGGAGTGTGTGCTTTGGCGCGACCTCGACTCTTAGGACCCATGCATCATTTAAATAGCATACCTCCAAAGAGACCTGAAGCAGCTTTTATTTGGCAGTCTGTAACACCAACGTAAAAAAAATAATGAAAGAAACCAGAATCAACTTATCTTACAACCGATCAATGTAAGTACTGTACTTTACCTTTTATTTAAAAAGGAACCATCCCCTGGTGACAGGACAGAGTGTAATCTGTCCTGGAAGCATACCCCCCCCATCCAGTCTTTAAAGTGAGCACCAAACTGTTATACCTGCTGGAACTTGTAGGTTCTTTGCCATTGTTTTTTCTTTGTTTAATCCTTTATATCCTTTGTTATATGCCTTTAAGTTTTACCCTTACTTTATCCCACAGGTCATAATCAAATCCATAATTTTGGCCCCCAAACCTGTCTTCAATCTATATGTGAAGTTGGCATATAGTCAAGTATTTATGGTAAGGGAAGATTTACATCCCTACTTGCCAGTGAGACTTTAAAGGAAAGAACACATCTTTTTTGAGTATTTAGGGAGATGACAGAGTGTTTGGGGATGGCAGGATAGCTGGCAAGAATGATGGGTAGGTCTACTTTCTGAACATAAGGTTGGATGAGAAAAGAACTTGTCATCTTGACACTCAATTTTTTCTTAGAAGCAATCCAAAACATCTCTGCATATGTATGAGGAGTGAGGGCTTGAGTAGGGTTCTATAACATGGGTTGGAACTTTTAACATTAGGAAACTTGTAAAAACAGGAAACTATATGTTGCCAGTTTAAGAGGCACATTACAGATATGGAGTATACATTTTCTTCTGCTTTTCTTCTGCAAACTGCCTAGAAAAAACTCACTCCCTGGGGATGACTCCTCAGATTGGGCCTGAGTGGTATCAATTTGCTGGACTATCAACTCTCCTTGTTCTCATTTCAGATATTAAAGAGGAGAGCAGAGATAACTCGTTTTGGTAATACCACATTATTATTATATATATATTATTTATATTATTATATTATTATCTGCAAAGGCTGACCAGACAGAGAGTACTTTTTCCCCATTATCAGGATGGTCTTTGTTTCTTCAAAAAGTTATACAAAAATATGGTTTTTCCTTCTAGGGATATCATATTCTTACCTCCAATGACTGCAATATCAGCTCCTGTTGGAGAACTCCAATATTTGCGCTAGAAACAGAATATACAAAATCTAATTAGACAGGAGATCTGTAGGTAATAAATCATCAGAGCCATTGCACTGAATGGAAAGAAGGATTTTTTTAACGCTTTCCTTCCTCTTCTTCCCATGCGTTAAGCATATGAAGAATCTGAACTGCAAAGAGTGTGGTCATAACACTGTTAATTCAAAAATGGGTTCTGACAGCATGAGTGCGTACACAAGGAAAATCACGGGCACACTTCAGTTAGTAGCCCTGCGACACAAGGAAATGTCCTGGAAACATTACAAACATTTTCCAGCAATACTTTACATGAACATATTGCAAAATCAAGAAAATTCTTTTCGTCATTTTTCTCACAAGGAGGAATCCATTAAAGAAACTTGCATTGTTTAATCTGAATGGCAGAAGACACCTTGAAATACTAAAATAGTGGAATCTCTGAAATGGCAGAAGGTAACCAAACCAAAAGCTGAGGGAAGGGACAAGGAAAGTCCTGTACTGGTTACAATCAGATTCATGGCGTTATAGAGCCTAAATATGTGTGTGTTTGTGTGGTGTGTGTGTGTGGAGAGAGAGAGAGGAGATAGAGAGAAGAGAGACAGAGACAGAGACAGAGACAGAGACAGACGACAGACAGACATAGACAGAAGCACAGAGGGCTTTAGTGCACAAGCCCCACTTTCTTAGCAATTGTGTTGGGGGGGGAAAAGGAAACAGAGCCCCAATATCTCACATTTCAGAATTGCACAATGGGAGTTGCTACTGCCATTGCACGCTCTTCATGAGTCCACTTTAACCATGCCCCTGCGTCATGTCAGTATTTTTGCTTAAACTCACAAAATTCCGGAGCCATGCTGCAGCAGTCCATTAAATCTTGGAAAAAGAAAGAAAGAAAAGAAATAGAGAAAACAAATGAAATCAGTCTTCTTGAGAATAGTGAATTGGAAGGGGACAGAGGAGAGGACACTGGCACTACCTGACTGGCAATCTCGCAACTCCGGGCAGTGAGATTTTCACACCTGGATACTGTGGTATTGACAGTGCATTGAAGGTTTTCCCCATCAATGAAAGCACACCCTCCTAATCAAGTTTGGGGATGCAGCAGCTAGGGTCAGAGGTGTGCTGCGGTAAGTATTACCAAACTTGAGTTTTTCCCAGTATAAGGCTGTTGAAAAGCGGCTTGTAGAATCCTCAGAGACATAGGTTGCACACTGTAAATCATGCAGGGTGACACCACTTTAATTGCCATGGCACCATCCTATGGAATCCTGGAATTGTACTTGTGGTGGTACCATAGAGACTCTGGCAAGAAGGCTAAAACTCACAAAAGTACAAATCCCAGAATCTCCATAGCTTTGAGCCATGACAGTTAAAGACAGAAACTGAACAACAACCAGATCCAGCTCCACTCCCTAAGGTCTAAGAGAAAAAGCCAAGCTTAATCTTCTCTGTAAAACTATAAATTAACTTAATAAAAATTCCAAGGGCCTCCCTCCTCTTCCGGTGGCCATGAGGATGGTAATGGGGTTTTAGCTGTTTTATTTTTTTACTGTGTGGTTTTGTTTTTAATTCTTGAGTGTATATGTATAATGTGTGAAACCGCCCTGATCAAGGAAGGTGGCGGTAATACAATAAAACTTTATTATTATTATTAAATAATACATGTGCGTAGTCAAACACATGTGTATGGTGAGAGAGAGGGAAGAAAAATGATCCAGTTTGGAGTCATGAAGGAAGAGTATGGATGTAGAAAAAACTGAACCAATAGGAAATCACAATCTAATTTGTGTTTTGGCTAAACTCCCAGACATTACGTGTAATTCGGAAATGAGTGACTATAGGCCTGCATCTGAGGAAGTAAACCAATAAATCATCAAGCTTATGCTGCAATGGTCTTTTGCCTCAGTGAGGGGCGGCAGAGACACAGGATGGGACACCGCCCCTGTCTGTCCCAGATTAGACCACAGCAACCACATGCCGCAGCCTCCAGAGGGAGCAGGGGTGCCAAAGGTGTGCCTGGCATGCCATGACGAAGCCTATTCACGCTGCACTGTTTGGGCACTATACCCAGCGACATCATCATGGCAGACATTGTGTGTACGAGCACGCACCAAATGCACCTGGGTGTCAGGGTAAGGGCTTCGAGCATGCAGACACTCAGCCCTCACCACGCTGATATAGCTGGCACAAAGTGCTGTTTTGTATATAGCCCCATATTCGCAAAAGGTGCTACAAGAACCCTTTGCATACTGATATCCAGACTAATGTGGCTATGGCTGCTGGAACGCTGCAGATTTAATGCAGTTGTGACACTGCTCTAACTGTCTACCCATCCATGAAATCCTGGGATTGGTAGGTTGTTTACACCTGAGCCCTCTGGCAAGAAAAGCTAAATATGTCACAAAACTACAAACCCAGAATTCCATAGCATTGGGCCAGGGCAATTAAAGTGGTGTCAAACTGCATTAATTATCCATATAATGCAGTCAAGAGAATTCTACAGGCAAGCAAAATTTGCTAACCTCAAGCAGATGGAAGGCATGTCAAATTAGGGGGTGGGGAGGGAATGCCCTGATGACTATATCTATCAAACAATGCTGAGTCTGGTGACCAAGGGCCAGTACATACCGGCACAAAGTGGTGTGGAGGTGGGGATATAAGGGCTCGGATGGCTCAGTGTTCACATTCGCCGAGCCTAATCTAAAGTGCCGTTACATCATAAGGCTGTGGCCCCGTCACATGGGGTGCAGCCTTGTGACGTAAGGGGCCAACATCCAAACGACTCTCAGAAGCACCATCAAAGGGCTGTATTGCAGCATTATGACAGCACAAAAAAGGAGCGTGGTGTCGAGATCCTTTGAGCCGGATCATTGCTGCAAGCCGTGCGTTTGCTACGGCAATGATCCAGAGACGATCTTCAGTGCTTCTGTCTGTAAACCCGTGTGTCCCAGAATTTGGCATCGGAAGAAAGAGACTTCATGTGCTCAGCTGTATAGGTGTAGGGCTCCTCACTCAATAAAGACCTTGAATGGCCAGGGTTTACACGGGATAGAGGACTGTATACATACAAAGGGGAAGTTATTTTTTTTTAAAGTTCATCTGTTTAACCAACTCCATTCAACACTCTCCCTCATTGTTATTTTTATATTTAACACAGAAACATCCCCGCAATTGAAAGATTGTAACAGCTTGTGTGCCTTGATAAATATTCATTCCTTTTGTTTTTTTAAAC